>NC_090444.1:1090281540-1090587719 GCF_031143425.1 Pleurodeles waltl | reverse complement strand
GGTTGTAGAGGGTCATTGGGACTGTGAGAAAACAGTAAGGGTGTCCAAAATACACCACCCCAAGACCCTGAAAAGTAGGAGTAAAGTTACCCTACTACCCCAGAAAGACAGTATAATTGAGATAGGGGATTCTGCAAGAACCACAACCACCAGCAAAACACTGAAGACGGATTCCTGGACCTGAGGACCTGTAAAGGAAGGGGACCATGTACAAGAGTCACGCAAATGTCCAGGGGGGGCAGGAGCACACTAAACCCCGGATGAAGGTGCAAAAGGGCTGCCTCTGGGTACAAGTATCCAAAGATTCTGCAACAATGGAAGGTGCCAGGAACTTCTCCTTTGGTCAGAAGATGTCCCACAGAGTGCTGGAGGATGCAGAAGTGTTTCCACGCAGAAATACAGCAAAAAAGCCTTGCTAGCTGCAAGAGTCGAGGTTGAGGATTTTGGGTGCTGCTGGGGACCAGGAAGGACCAGGATGTCGCCCTTTGGAGGAGGACACAGAGGGGGCACTCAGCAACTCAGAGATCCCCTGCAAAAGCAGGCAGCACCTGCAGAACTACCAGAACAGGCACTTAGAAGACCTGAGGACAGCAGTCGACTCAGAGTCACAAAGGAGGGTCCCACGACATCGGAGTCCAACTCAGCAAGTTGGGCAATGCAGGATGGAGTGCTGGGGACCCAGAATAGGCTGTGCACAAAGGAAGTCTTGGAAAAGTGCACAGAAGCTGGAGCAGCTGCAGATCATGCAGTACACAGGTTTGCTGTCTGGCCTGGGGATGCAAGGACTTACCTCCACCAAATTTGGACAGAAGGGCCACTGGACTGTGGGAGACACTTGGACCTAGCTCCTGTGTTCCAGGGACCACTCTTGTCAGGAGGAGAGGGGACCCAGAGGACCGGTGATGCAGAGGTTTGGTGCCTGTGTTGGCAGGGGGAAGATTCCGTCGACCCAAGGGAGATTTCTTATTGGCTTCCAGTGCAGGGTGAAGGCAGACAGCCCTCAGAACATGCACCACCAGGAAACAGTCGAGAAAGCTGGCAGAATGAGGCGCTACAATGTTGCTGGTAGTCGTCTTGCTGCTTTGTTGCAGTTTTGCAGGCGTCCTGGAGCAGTCAGCGGTCGATCCTTGGCAGAAGTCGAAGAGGGAAGTACAGAGGACCTCTGGTGAGCTCTTGCATTCGTTATCTGAGGAATAGCCCAGAGGAGAGACCCTAAGTAGCCAAAAAAGGAGGATTGGCTACTGGGAAAGGAGGCTTGGCTACTGAGAAAGCTAAGCACCTATCAGGAGGGGTCTCTTACGTCACCTGCTGGCACTGGCCACTCAGAGCTGTCCACTGTGCCCCAACACCTCTGAATCCAAAATGTAAGGGAAAAAAAGGCAACCAGGGCACTCCTAAGTCATGGAACCGAGATACGTAGATTAGCAGAGGACTAGATCAGTAACTTACCTCTAGACCCACTCCTGCCTTTTTGCCCAAAGTACTGGATGCTATCATTCGACTGACACCCCACCACATCTGCTTCCCTAACACAGTGCAGAAGCAGCAGGAAACAAAACAGGGGTTCTACCTCATCAGTGGCTTTCCACACGTCCTTGGTGCAATCGACTGCACACATGTACGCCTTGTGCCACCTGCTGCAACTGAACACCTCTACTGCAACAGGAACGTGCAGGCCATAGTCGATCACCAGGGATTGATCAACAACATCGTGGCTAAATATTCTGGGAGTGTACATGACTCATACATCTTCCATCACTGCACCATCAATGAACACTTCCAGGATGGACTGTATGGCAATGGACTACTTGTTGGTAAGTACAAAAACCTACTTATATACACACTGTACAACAACCCTCTAGGACGCAAAACACATACACCACAACAGCAACATGTGAACAGGAACACACTGAGTTCGTGACATCGCTAGCCATGTTTCTTAATTCACCATTGAACCTGTCACACATCGGAAATTACTGTACAGCCTAATGTTAAGACGTCAATGAGTGTGGTTGCCTAAATGTCACCTTGCAAATTGTAAGTGTCCCAATGACCTTTACATTAATCCATTGCATAAGTCTAAAGGTATGGGATGTCCAGGGTACATTGATATGAACGTGTCAACAACAATGTCAATTTTAACTGTGCATGGAACTATCACCTCACCCCCAGTGAAGACACACGGACACCTGTATGACAAGTCACAATGCTAGGGAGGGCACACTGTACTGCAAATCCCAAAACATACTGCTGACAAACGGTTAGCAGACAAACACTCGTTCAGCCAAGGAAACAACACAATGCAGATGGTACATCCTACAAGCATAGGGTGCCACATTAGTACACAAAAGAGTTACAGACAACACAAGACAACTACTGCCATGAAAGGTCTTTTCAATAGTGTCAGCTACATCAACATGATCCCAATCATTTTCTCTTGCAGCTGATCAGGGGTGTGGCATCCAGCCATGGATCATGACACCATTTGGCAACCCAAGTACTGCTGCAGAGCGTGCCTACAACGACGCCCATAGGAGGACACGCAGCATTGTCGAGCGGACCTTTGGCATCCTGAAGTCAAGGTTCCGCTGCCTCGACATCACTGGTGGTAGCCTCCTATATTCCCCGGAGATGGTCCGTAGGATCATCCTCACATATGCAATATTGCACAACATTTGTATCAAAAGAAACATTCCCCTCCTGGAAGCAGAGCCACACATGCCTGAAGAGGAGGAAGAGGAGGATGCTGGCCTGCAACAGGAGGGGGAACTACAGAACACGGCCGCTGGTATACGCAGGCGGCAACAGATCGTAAATAATTTATTTTGAATATGATCACCTTCACCACATTAGTTAACGAATTTAAATAAACACCTATTCTAATCACCATATCATGGTCTGGCTATTCCATTTTGCACACCTTCATCTCTAATTATCAGAATAAGAGTGTTCCCTCATGGAGCAATGCTGAGATACTGAGTAAGAACATCTGGGTGAAGCCCCAGAAGTTTGGAAAAGATTTGAGAATTTTTGGAAAAAAGCTCCAGAGAGGGACCGACCCGCCACGGAAATTCTAGCCAGCTTGCCTCAACCGCGACCCGGCCTGACTTCGTGGTTCGTCCCGGTAAAGAAAAACATCCAAAAAAGAGACTAAGTCCGAACGTAAAAAGTTGACCGGGACCTCCCAGCCATCGTATCCGAGAAGGGCTCCATGGACGTCGGATCAAGATCCAGGTTTACCCCGGTCGAAGGATTTTCATCTCGAAAAAACGACTAAGTCCGAAGGTAAAAGTCTCCACCGAGGAAACCCACATCGCGTATCCGGACAAGGGCTCCAGGAGGTCGGATTCAACTGGCAGGTTCGTCCCGGAGAAGAAAAACTTCAAAATAAAGACTAAGTCAGAAGGTAACTTTTTAACCGAGGCCTCCCGTGACCTGTAGCCGAGCAGGTCTCCATCGCGGTCGGCCTGAAAGTTTGACTTTGCCCCGGTCGAGGTGCAACCAGATGACCCGATTGGCGCTTTTTGTTTCTAAGCGCTAGAAAAGTAATAATTCTTTAAAAATTCATATCTCCGGTTCCCCTGAACCGATTTTAATCATTTTTGTGTCATTTTAAAGATAAAAATATAAACTATTTTTATAAATTGGTTTTGGATTTTTAAACTGTTTCCTGTGTTTTATTTAATTACTGTTTTGAGATATTTGAATGCTTTACACTTTGTCTCCTAAGTTAAGCCTTGACGCTCGTTGCCAAGCTACCAAGGGTTGAGCTGGGATTAATTTACTGAGACCTAACTGTACCTATGTGGAGGTTAGTGGCTTGTTGCTAGGTGTAGGTACCTACCTGCCCTACCAATAACCCATTTTCCAACACTTCTGAAGTGTTGACTGCTTAGACATCAATGGACTAACACATTCACACTATGTGAGAATGACTCTCTGTAGGAGGCTGTGCCAGGTCCAGTTATCCCTTATTAGTAGAATAGAGGTGTTTCTAGCAGCTTAGGCTGTTAGAAGTAGCTATGGCAAAGCAGCTTAGGCTGAACTAGGAGACATGCAAAGCTCCTACTATACCACTTATATCATATAGCACTATATCACAAGAAAACACAATACTCAGAGTTACTAAATATAAAGGTACTTTATTTTAGTGACAATATGCCAAAAGTATCTCTCCGAGGATACCCTCACTTAGGAGGTAAATAATATACACAAATTTACACAAACCAAAATCAGGTAAGTAACAGTAAGAAAAGTAGTGCAAACAATGTAGAATCACAATAGGATGCAACAGGTAGAAATAGGCCTAGGGGCAACACAAACCATATACTCCAAAAGTGGAATGTGAATCACGAATGGACCCCAGGCCTATGGTAGGTTGTAGAGGGTCATTGGGACTGTGAGAAAACAGTAAGGGTGTCCAAAATACACCACCCCAAGACCCTGAAAAGTAGGAGTAAAGTTACCCTACTACCCCAGAAAGACAGTATAATTGAGATAGGGGATTCTGCAAGAACCACAACCACCAGCAAAACACTGAAGACGGATTCCTGGACCTGAGGACCTGTAAAGGAAGGGGACCATGTACAAGAGTCACGCAAATGTCCAGGGGGGGCAGGAGCACACTAAACCCCGGATGAAGGTGCAAAAGGGCTGCCTCTGGGTACAAGTATCCAAAGATTCTGCAACAATGGAAGGTGCCAGGAACTTCTCCTTTGGTCAGAAGATGTCCCACAGAGTGCTGGAGGATGCAGAAGTGTTTCCACGCAGAAATACAGCAAAAAAGCCTTGCTAGCTGCAAGAGTCGAGGTTGAGGATTTTGGGTGCTGCTGGGGACCAGGAAGGACCAGGATGTCGCCCTTTGGAGGAGGACACAGAGGGGGCACTCAGCAACTCAGAGATCCCCTGCAAAAGCAGGCAGCACCTGCAGAACTACCAGAACAGGCACTTAGAAGACCTGAGGACAGCAGTCGACTCAGAGTCACAAAGGAGGGTCCCACGACATCGGAGTCCAACTCAGCAAGTTGGGCAATGCAGGATGGAGTGCTGGGGACCCAGAATAGGCTGTGCACAAAGGAAGTCTTGGAAAAGTGCACAGAAGCTGGAGCAGCTGAAGATCATGCAGTACACAGGTTTGCTGTCTGGCCTGGGGATGCAAGGACTTACCTCCACCAAATTTGGACAGAAGGGCCACTGGACTGTGGGAGACACTTGGACCTAGCTCCTGTGTTCCAGGGACCACTCTTGTCAGGATGAGAGGGGACCCAGAGGACCGGTGATGCAGAGGTTTGGTGCCTGTGTTGGCAGGGGGAAGATTCCGTCGACCCAAGGGAGATTTCTTATTGGCTTCCAGTGCAGGGTGAAGGCAGACAGCCCTCAGAACATGCACCACCAGGAAACAGTCGAGAAAGCTGGCAGAATGAGGCGCTACAATGTTGCTGGTAGTAGTCTTGCTGCTTTGTTGCAGTTTTGCAGGCGTCCTGGAGCAGTCAGCGGTCGATCCTTGGCAGAAGTCGAAGAGGGAAGTACAGAGGACCTCTGGTGAGCTCTTGCATTCGTTATCTGAGGAATAGCCTAGAGGAGAGACCCTAAGTAGCCAAAAAAGGAGGATTGGCTACTGGGAAAGGAGGCTTGGCTACTGAGAAAGCTAAGCACCTATCAGGAGGGGTCTCTTACGTCACCTGCTGGCACTGGCCACTCAGAGCTGTCCACTGTGCCCCAACACCTCTGAATCCAAAATGTAAGGGAAAAAAAGGCAACCAGGGCACTCCTAAGTCATGGAACCGAGATACGTAGATTAGCAGAGGACTAGATCAGTAACTTACCTCTAGACCCACTCCTGCCTTTTTGCCCAAAGTACTGGATGCTATCATTCGACTGACACCCCACCACATCTGCTTCCCTAACACAGTGCAGAAGCAGCAGGAAACAAAACAGGGGTTCTACCTCATCAGTGGCTTTCCACACATCCTTGGTGCAATCGACTGCACACATGTACGCCTTGTGCCACCTGCTGCAACTGAACACCTCTACCGCAACAGGAACGTGCAGGCCATAGTCGATCACCAGGGATTGATCACCAACATCGTGGCTAAATATTCTGGGAGTGTACATGACTCATACATCTTCCATCACTGCACCATCAATGAACACTTCCAGGATGGAATGTATGGCAATGGACTACTTGTTGGTAAGTACAAAAACCTACTTATATACACACTGTACAACAACCCTCTAGGACGCACAACACATACACCACAACAGCAACATGTGAACAGGAACACACTGAGTTCGTGACATCGCTAGCCATGTTTCTTAAGTCACCATTGAACCTGTCACACATCGGAAATTACTGTACAGCCTAATGTTAAGACGTCAATGAGTGTGGTTGCCTAAATGTCACCTTGCAAATTGTAAGTGTCCCAATGACCTTTACATTAATCCATTGCATAAGTCTAAAGGTATGGGATGTCCAGGGTACATTGATATGAACGTGTCAACAACAATGTCAATTTTAACTGTGCATGGAACTATCACCTCACCCCCAGTGAAGACACACGGACACCTGTATGACAAGTCACAATGCTAGGGAGGGCACACTGTACTGCAAATCCCAAAACATACTGCTGACAAACGGTTAGCAGACAAACACTCGTTCAGCCAAGGAAACAACACAATGCAGATGGTACATCCTACAAGCATAGGGTGCCACATTAGTACACAAAAGAGTTACAGACAACACAAGACAACTACTGCCATGAAAGGTCTTTTCAGTAGTGTCAGCTACATCAACATGATCCCAATCATTTTCTCTTGCAGCTGATCAGGGGTGTGGCATCCAGCCATGGATCATGACACCATTTGGCAACCCAAGTACTGCTGCAGAGCGTGCCTACAACGACGCCCATAGGAGGACACGCAGCATTGTCGAGCGGACCTTTGGCATCCTGAAGTCAAGGTTCCGCTGCCTCGACATCACTGGTGGTAGCCTCCTATATTCCCCGGAGATGGTCCATAGGATCATCCTCACATATGCAATATTGCACAACATTTGTATCAAAAGAAACTTTCTCCTCCTGGAAGCAGAGCCACACATGCCTGAAGAGGAGGAAGAGGAGGATGCTGGCCTGCAACAGGAGGGGGAACTACAGAACACGGCCGCTGGTATACGCAGGTGGCAACAGATCGTAAATAATTTATTTTGAATATGATCACCTTCACCACATTAGTTAACGAATTTAAATAAACACCTGTTCTAATCACCATATCATGGTCTGGCTATTCCATTTTGCACACCTTCATCTCTAATTATCAGAATAAGAGTGTTCCCTCATGGAGCAATGCTGAGATACTGAGTAGGACACAGAACACCCCAGAGCTAATGTGATACCTAAAATACAATGGTCCCATACACACACACTCTTAATGACATATAACATGTACATATCTCCTTTGAAGGCCAATAGCAGAGGACCACAACTATTTCACACATACATGTTGAAATCAAGGTCCAACGCAGCATATGGCACACAACTAAGACACCATCACTCAATAAGGGGAAAACAAGCCTCATACATGAGGCAGTCAATGTGCTTTGGCATCAGTAACAGGAATGCCCGACCAGACCCTTGACAGCAGTAAGTCCAACTGCATCCAATCTTTGCAAGGACTATCTGTGACTAGAGTTCCCTAGAAGCAGAACATAGACAGCACAAGTGCCACACATATGACAAGCATTGCGCACATGACATTCCATGTACATTTCAGCCCATTTCCGAACTCCTGACACACCCATGCACCTGGTCACAACCTACCTGTCGGAAGAGGTCCCTGGAATACTAAGATTTGTACCCTGATATTACCTCCTCTACACACACAGACCAACATTAGCAAACCAGTGTGCTACACCCTTTCCTATGGTATGCCATTGTCATAGAACATCTGACTGCAAGGATGTCAGGTTAATTTATACACTGTCTTCTAGTTTCAAAGCCCTGCTAGCACATGTAGATTGCTTCCCCTTGTGAAAATGTCTGTTGGCCCTTATAATGCAAGTCTCACCTACAGGACTGGTGAGAAACAGATGCAGCCCACACCTGTGATCACCTCCATGCACACCACCCATTTAAAAAATCACTGCCCCTGATGATGCCTGGAACAGCATAGGAGTTGCCATTATGTGAGATACACCGTCAAGCATTGATACTAATTATGCCATGTAACACAGCCCTTGGGTTCATTTGTCACCTTCAAAAACACAGGACACAGTTTGACATGTCAACTGTCTAGTTTGTCCTCCAAACAGTCTCCGTCAGACCACGGATTACGTAACTTGTCAAGTAACTGGATCCTGAATCACCTTGCATTCTGTCAGCCTGACTGGCAACTGTCTGTGCGTCACACTAAAGTATCCCTGTGTCTACATATGTACCACACTTGCGTTAGCAAACCTCTCATTCATCAGGGGGCATTGGTCATGGGCTTCTTCCATGCATACCCAAATACATTGTATAGCATCATCTGCCTTTTAACTGTACCATTTGAGTTACATCCTCTTGGAAAAGCAAAATTCATGGCCCATCCCTTGTCTGGGTTGCATTTATGCATGAATGACAAAGTGTGACAGTGTCCCAGGGCCGTAGGCAGGGATTGGGTACGGAGCTTTCAGCACAACCAGCAAACTCTGATAATGTCCATGAATAATACACAAATGTCAGGACCATGACAGTTCACAGACAGAATCACAGTGCGCACAACATAGTGATGGGCCGTGTGTGGTGAATAGCTGCGAGAATAATCAGCACAGAGGCTATGATGTTCCCAGATGCAGTGGGAAGTGCAGAGGCCAACCTGTGTACAAATGTTGTAATGACACCTGCCGGAACATGACACTTAAGCCATTATCTTACTCAGCACACCCAGGTTGCCCTGTTGACTGTCTCATTACACGTCTTTAGTGACAGGGTGGGACCATCCACATTTTGGTTCACATGTCCACATCTACTTTACTCACATTGATCAACAAAGGATACTCAGTAGATACAGGAATAGCTGCCACTGACTCATGATGAGTCCTGGACCGAACTGTGACAAATTACACCCCAAAAAATATACAGGATCATCATTGGACCACACACATGAACAAGACACCTATGTGCAATTGATCACTGGAAATAAGTGGACACGTGCTGTCTTGTATGCTGGTCCACCACAGCCACTTGATAGTTGGGGCTCACTTCTCTGGCCTCAACTGCGGTGTCATCATACATTTGAGATTCACCCTTGTCTGTCTGTGCAAACAACATGGTACCCACTTCCTCAATGCATGTGTGTGACACACTGTGGGATTCTCCAAGTAGTGCCTAGGAAGCTCTTACCAATACTCTAGGACATAGGATGTAGAAAATGTAGACTATTGACACGAACAAGCGTCTGCCATCCATCTGGTGCATGCTATGTCACATGTGGTGCCTACGTGACCCTAAAACTTGGAAGTACACTTTACGGGTGTTGTTACATGTATGACTAACACATGCCCTCGCTCATTACCAATATGACTTGCATCTAAGGATTGGACACATGGACGTCACATTCATACAACCATATGTACAATTATGCTTCATGTGATACACACTCACTTGGTCAACCAACACATTAGTTGTCAAAGCACACAATTTGAGCCAAAGGCATTTAGATATTTTACATATGTGGGTCCCATTACTATTCTCTCCTTATGCCAAACATGCCCAATTTGTGCAACACATATCTGTAGGCCACACTTATCACCATCTATTGCGTCAGCCAACTGTAAACATACTGTGAAGGGTGTAGTGGATCATGTTCCGCTGCAGTATGATGTCACACATGTGAACATACACCATCAACATCATACTGTCTTCAATTAGCCAATCTCTGATGTGTCCCAAATGTAAAATAACCCCAAAACAAGTAAAAATGCCCCAAACCAGTTAATGCACTGTAATTTTGATGTCCCTAGCGTTGTGCGTCATTTTTTGACAACCAAAACTGTATTTGCGTCATTTTTTTTGACGCACAGGAGTGAAATTTAGCCCGCATCCACATATTTGTACAGTCCATGTATCATTATGTGGATGCGGGTTAATATTCACGTCTGTGCGTAAAAAAAAGACGCAAATACAGTTTTGTGCAACAAAAAATGACGCATAAAGTGAAAAAGGCGGGACTTTTCATACAGGAAGTGATGTAATAGGATATCCTGTTTACAGATCGTGTACAGTGGGTGTACTTTCACTTTCACTTTGCAGTCTATGATCCTTCTAGACTGTGTGGCTGTGTAGAGAGTGTTGTCCTGAGATTTTGTGCTGTTTTTGTCCTGTGTGCTATCTATATTGTCAATTTGTGAAATAAATATTGTTGGTGTATACTGTACTACTGTGTTTTGTTTACATTTGTCCATTTATCTTGTGTTTTTCTTGTTTGTGGGAGTCTGTTGTGGGTAGTGTCAGTTTGGGTATAGTTGGGCTCTGTTTGTGTTTAGGTTTACTTTTTTTCTGTCTTTGCACCCCTACTTTCCCCCTTTTCCCCATTCTATTTCTTTTACCCCTATTCCATTTCACTTATAAGTATGTCTGGTAGGCCACGTCTTGGCAGGATGGGGGAAGAGGAGTTGGGGGCTTCATCTGGCTTGTGACAAATTTCTTGCCGCTCATGATCCAGGCAGGGGGCAGGGTGATACAGGGGTATCCGACAGAGGCGCGCAGAATCCGGTGTGGAAAGGTGCTGCATCACCTGCAGCGTGTGTATGCCAGCCAGAGGAGTGACCACCAGCTGAAGCACCGGTGGGCTGACCTCATCACCAGGGAGCAGGATCTCTTGGACCACCTGGGAATCATGATTGGTGGCACTGTTGGTGAGTACGAATCATGTTAATGTGCACAATTAGATGGTCTGTTGTGACATCAGGGGATTAGTACAATGTCTGCCAGCTAACTTGCTGACTGTGTGTAATGCTGGGGAAATATAAGGGGATCATTGATGCACTACGGCAAGGATCACAATTGCTAGCTGTCAGGTAGCACGTGCTCAGCAAACTTACAGGTTACTTTTCCATGAAGGAAATTGGTGCGGCCTTTTTGTCAGAACAGCTAACAAAATATGAGCCAATCATGTCTATATATGATACTATTGACAGAGAATTACAGATGTACCAACATTTAGGCCCACTATGTTGACGCAATTGCTAGACTGACTTTAGAATCACTACATGATGCTGAAAATGAGTGCTGCCTTCACGTCAATTGATAATAGCAAAGTGGCTCAGACATATGTCTCATGTGAGTCTGGTGAGTGTGGAAGGAAAGAGTTCACAGAAGTACTATGAATGTGTGGGATTATTGTGTTCTTTGATCTTTTTGGATACATGTCAGTTCTTGATTTGAAAACATTGTGAAAAGGTGTAAGGTGCCCTCAGATAACATTTTAAGATGTTTGTTGTAATTAGTTGAGCCACAATCCAAATATGGATGGCAGTCCAAGTGTATGCAAATGGCCTCACTTCTCCATGGTTGGTGCAAATCACCATAGCTGGGCCACATAAATTGACTATCTGTAACAACAGGATGGCTTACAAAAGTCCCTGCCACTCCCTCTGTACATTGGGCCTATGTGCAATAAATGTGTCATGGCCACAAGGCATGTTTGACTGGTAATGCAGTCCTCAAGTAACCAGGCTTTGGATGTCTCTCTGGAATGCACATGATGAGATAATTACACTCCATATTTTTTAGTGCTCACCAATTATGGGGCATGTTTGCAACCACATGATAGTTAGGGCCAATGTATGTGTGTAGATATGTGTGTAACTGTCACAGGAGACCCATTCTATGTACAAGTTGGCCGTGATGTATCAGATGCAGTACCATCATGTCTGAATGGCTGCCATTTCCTTATTCAGCCTACACATTGCAAATGTTTTTGACATTGTTGCACTGTGCACAGATTTTGAGCACATTTCTTCCTTCCATACCTTACAGGTGGACTGGCACCCTACACTGTGGGAGAGGTGGCGACATTTGAGGACCCCGACTACTCCAGTAAGTGTTGATATGTCTGTTTTGTGTTGTGTTTGCTGGTTATTGACTCGTGTGAGTTGGACGCATAGCAAGGTGTGATGCGTTGGGCAAGCTTTTCTCTTGTTCCATGAGTGGGAATGCAGTTCTCACGTGTTTTGAGTTTGCCAATGCGTATCCAATGGTATCATGTAGGGATTGTAGGACATCCCTGTAGGCCCCACTGTGAGTACAGGGGTTAGTCATGTGTATGACACTTGTATCACCAAGAGTCGCAATGGAAGTCAGCCCCAATTTAGGCAGCCTGTCAGACCCACATTCTCTAAGATTGGTACGGCAAATAGCTTTCCAACAGACATCTGCTTCCCTATTTACCCACGTTATTTTGAAACAGTAGATAGAACCTCCTAGCAGCATGCACTTCCACATGTAGCACAACAAGTCTGTGGAACCTGAGTGGAATGGCCTAGGTGTGCATGCAATTCATGATCATGGGTGTTATAGCAACTCTGTGTCTGATGTAAGTCAGGCCTCACTGGAAGTATATGTTGTGTACCAAGTTCTGCATTTCCTGACATGTCTGACCCTATGAGTGCTCTAGGGTTTGCTGACTCCTAATTGTAGATAGACCTTACCTGTGGTGTGTCTGTAGAGACAAACATGTGTGGAGTTTCCTATACACTCCTCGGTGCACATGTTGTTGGCAAATTATAGTTGTGTATCCACCGCCCCCCCTCAAACACGGCCATGGGTTTGTGAATGGGGTACCTAGTACTGATGCTACTAGTATGTTACACATACATGTGAATAAGTGACGGTTTGGTTGCAACCTAGTATACACACTCAGGTTTGGCACTTGGTACTATACTGGCAAGTCCAGTTACAACTTGCAGACCATGTGGCTTTAGTTTTGCTTTCCTTACACTGACATTTGTAGCCCAGGTCTTGGCGGAGGATATGCTGCATGATTCTTAGATGATAACTGGCAGAACTCAGATTGCAAGTCAAAGCCAGTTATTACCCATCTTGTAGGTTATGGATGTGCTTTGTGTGATGTGACCTTTGTAGTCTGGCTTGCCCTATACTTCCCCAGGGACATTCAATGCTCTGTATTGTGATATGAGCTGTTACAAGTACAGTAGATGTAATGTCTGATTAACTTGCTGTGCCATTTCACACAATGCAGTTACTAATGTAGAATATCTGCATTTGTCTTCACAGCTGCTAACATGACTCCAGACCAGGTCCGTGAATTTCAGCGCCGGGCCATGCGATATCAGCACATCCTGCTGGTGGAGTCGGGGTTCCAGAGGATGGCCCGGCGATATCGCCATGAACGGGCCTCCGGGGCATGGAGAGCCTTCCCACAGGGTGGACCTACTTTGCCCACCACAGCCACCACCAGCACAACCACCAATACGAGCCAGGTGGCCCCACCCACAGCTGCCACTGTTGGTCCAACATCTGCTGGACTTCCTGGCCCCAGCATTGCCACCGGTGCAGGACAGCCCACTAGGCCTGGCACCACACCCACACAGACCTCCTCCACCGGTACCCAGACTGCCACTGCTCCATCTGTTGACCCTGCAGCCTTCAACCGAATGGAACATAAGATGGACAAAGTGCTGCGCAAGTTGAGCCACCTGAGCTGGGACGTGCAGCACATTAACCAGCGGGTTAAGTCTATTAAGAGGACCCTCCGGAGGGCCAACCTCCAGACACTTTTTTGATGGACATGATTCCCTCCCCTCCCTCCTCTTTCCTTGTTCTTATAGTTAGTGGGCTTAGGGGGCTTAGTGTTAGGTTTGTATAAGCTGTTAGTTTATTTAGTGTTAGTGGGTTGGGGGTGGGGGTCCTCATTCTTTATATTTTTACTTATTAAGTGTGTGGGTGGGTGGGTGGGGGGCTATGTTGGGGTTCTTGTGTATTAGAAAAAAGAAAATTACTAGGTTAGTATGTGTTGTCCTCCATCTGTCCCGTCTCATAAGGGGGGTGGGGGTAGATGTTTAGAACATTTTGTTACATGTGATAAGTAAGTGTAGCTTAGGTTAGTTAGGGACAGTTGTGGGTAATGAGTAGTCAGGGTAGATTAGGGTAGGTAAGATTTTTCCCTCAGTTTCATCATCTGTGATTAGCATTTAATAAATATTTGGTTACCCCTTAATAGTATGTGTTGAATGGTACTTGATCGTGGGTTTGGATTCAGTGTACATCAGTTTGGTACTATAACATCTGTGTTCTATGCTACAAAGAAATCCCAACTGAGCTGTACAATTGGCAGCTAGCCCAGAGCTACCTTGCAAAGTGTCGACTCTTTGTTGCAACCACCAATTACAGTTAATATGGATCCCAATGTGTTTCTGTTGATAAGTGTGTTTTCAAAGTCACTAACAGTGCTTCCAGACTTGATATTGGGGAAACAGTTTAAGGTCTGACTGCAGTGTGATGATCATGCACACCCTTATAAGATGGGTTCTCATTGGCAATCTTGTATTCTTGTCTTCATGAACCTCATACATCATTTGTGACACAGTTCGGCATGATTACCTATTTGTATGTTAACTCAGACAGCTTCATTTGTGCAGTTTTTTTACTGTTTACTTAGATTCGTGTGGCATGTTTATTGTGTTATTTTTGCATGTTGACAACATTTTGCGGCCACTATTTGATGACTTAGTTATCACCTGAGGAAGCATTCTTCTGTCCAACACAGCATGGTGGTGTATGGTTTCTCACTTCATCCGATTTGTCTCTCAGGAAGGGCAGAGTATGATGCAATCATGGGCACTGTGCAGAATTCTCTGACCACATATTATCAGGACAGTTGTATTGACAAGCTACGTAATTTGACAGTAGGCACATTTCAGTTATCTACTTCACAGTTGATATGTCACATTACCCTGAGACAGATTTGTTGTGTAAGTGCTATTTATTGAAACGTGCTGTAGTGCTATCTGTACATTGTCCATGATTGTGAGTCCATTATAGTGACATTTTAAATTGGGATCCAACACAAGGGGTTATGGAAATGCTTTTGACATGCTGGGGTTGATGTTTCAGACAGTGCAGAGGGACAGGATTTGGCAATGAGTAGGAGAGAGACAATCACTGGGCTGGGTGACAAGATATACAGTGGTTTGCAAAACAGTGCTTGAGTAAAGTTGTTGCAAGACTGGCAAGTTACAATGCGCAGGACCTTGGTAAATGTGAGCCATGTGGCAGGGACTAGTGCTTCCGGGTCATTTTCCTTGTGAATGTGATCTCTTCCATGTCTTCTTCTTCTGATGTGTGTGTTGCCTGCTTTGTCCTTGTTGTTGTTGGTTGTGAAGGGGCAACACACACCTCAGTGTTAGAAGACGTGGAGTCAGACATCCCGGTCGCTGCTCCCTGTGAAGGTCTTAAGGGCAGTACTGCAGCAAGGAGGGACTGCTGGTTCTTGAGAATAGCAGCCACATCATGATGGTAGGCAGCCAGGTCAGCCCTGAGGGAGTCATGATTGCATTCGTGCATGCAGTGGAAGGTTTGGGGTGCGAGGTGTTGTGGCAACTCTCTTACTGTAGTGGTGAATTCCTTGACAGTTTGTTGTAGGCCTTGCAGTATGGATGTTAGGGCTTGCATAGCTGCTGCCTGATCTGCAGATGACATCATGCACGAACCCATCCCCTCAAGGCTGGCTGCCATAGTTTGCATCCCCACCCGCACCTCCTTGGCCAGCTCCTGCTGTACTCCAACTACAGTTCTCTCAAAGCTGGTGCCAGTGTCGTCTGAGTCCTCAGCTGTATTGGAGCTAGCAGGTCTTACAATTGGGGTGGTGGGTGGATCCTCTGCGATGGCTGCTTGTTCTGTGCTCCTCCTTGTGACTGAAGGTGGGGTCTGGAGGGTGTCAAGGACCTTTTGGATGGTCTCCTGGGGAATGTTTATCAGCTCGTCATCCATGTCATCAGGGTAATCTGGGACAGGCATATCGGCAGGAGATCCATCTTCCTCTGCAATGAAACAGGGTACAATTAGTGTGTCTGTGTTGTGGCAATTTTGATGTGACGTGCCTGCCTTTTGATGAATTCACTTTGTGATCTTGATTTGTGTTCAGTTCTCCAGTCCTTCAGATGGGCATTCTTCCAGGCCTATGGCCCACCTGTGTGTCACATGTATGTTATTGAGTTATCAGACTTGTCAGCCTCATTGCCTCTAGGTGTTGGTTTATGCCAAATAGTGAATTGCCACCTTCTTTTCCTACTCGACCCTCTGTGTACATCCATTCTCATGGTGAGACCTTTCACTGGCTGTGGGTGTTCTGATGGCCCTGGCAGCACACTTAACAATCTGGATCTGCCCCAATCTCTGACCTTTCACATCCACTTAAATGTAATTGACATGTGGCATATCCTATGCATGGCAATGTTATGATCCGATATGGATGTTGACATTGGTAATGTTTCCTGCTGATGTTGGGGAATGTGTGTTACATTGGATTGCCCTGATAATCGTATCAATGTCCTATTTCCTCCTCTGACTGTGCAGGTGTATTTCAGTGACCAGTTCCATGTGTCCCCCCCTCAATGCTGTTGTCTGAGCGGTATGACATTTGGGATGTTGCATTGTTACCCAGGCACAGGATGGACCCTGACATATGCAGCATGGGTGTGTCCTTAGTGCTGTGTAGCTCCTATTGATGTTTACATTGGCTGATGTTTACGACAACTATGGGCATTGACATTTGAGAGTACTGGGGCCTTTGTCTTGTTTCTGGGGATTGTTGCAGTTGTCATCCTCACCCCCTAATTTAGGTGTGTATGAGAGCAGAGGTGATAGTGGCACCTGTTGTCGCAGTTACATTCCAGTTGTCGGTATGGCTAGAGGTTGTTAATAGGGCCCTAGTTAATGTAGGGGGTATGTTGGCTGACGTGTGCCGGGATGTCAGTTTGACGTAGTGGCCTTCCCTCCTTGCGTGGCTTTCCCTTTGCTCCATCGTTGGCATGACTGTTGTTGGTGTTGTGAAATGGTGTGCCCCAGGTCTTCTCAGAACGGACCATGCCCCCCAGCCGTGCCCCTTTACCCATGCCTCTCCATGTATTAGATGACTTCCATGCATTTAGTGGTTGGTATCCCCTCCTGCTCACAGTTGACATTAGTGCATTTTAATTCCCCATGCGACTTACCCTGCATGTGGGTTGTCTCCTGGTAGTCTGCGCTGTCCTGTCCTTGAATCCCTGTGACGATCTCCTAAGGAATGACAGCTGCGACCATCTCCTCCATGTGGTCCAGGGCCTCCTGGAGTGCTGGACTACCCCCTCCAGTCTGCAGTGCTGCCTTCCTGTTCCTGGCCATCTTTTCCTTGCTCCTGTGCTTGCAGTCATGCCAGCGTTTCTTGCACTCGACTGTTCTGCGTACTTCAGCCACACTGTTAATCTTGTCGGCAATTTGTTGCCATATAGCCTCTCTCCTACTGATTGGCAACTTTGATGTGACAAACAGTTGGTGCTGGTGTTCCGTCACCTCTTTAACCAGAATTTCCTGCTCCACTGCACTAAAGCAACACTTCCTTTTCTTCTTAAAAGTGTCCTGGTTCTTGTGTAGGACATCCTGGCTGGTGCCTGGTCTGCTGTCATCTTCCTGGGGTCTGTAGTGGCATCTGGGATCCATTTTGGCTCTCCTCTGGTGAAATGGCGGTGTTCGATGCTTTTTTTGACGCTATTGAGTAAAAAAAAAAATGGCGCATATCCGGTTTGCGGTGTCGTAAATCGACCCACAGTCATTTCTGCTGCGTTAACGCCGTTTTCCTTTACGACTTGACGCCGCGGTGTGCGTAAAAAATAATGACTCCCACCTGTTGTTTGCGCCGCCGTGCGTTAAAGTATAAATATGACGCCCGCACGGCGCACCAAAATGGCGTTAGCCGGCAGTAATATTTTTGATGCAAAACTGCACCGGCGCAGTTTTGCTTCAAAAAGTATAAATATTGGCCTTAGTCTTTACTAGAGGAACATGTGTTTAGCATTTCATAGTATTAACCTGGACGATAAGTAATTGACACGACTTGAAAGAAACCCCACACCAATTTACAAAAATAAAGCAGATTTTTATATAAAGTTAGACACCAAAACAAAGTAAATCATATACGTATAATTGCAGTTCTGGATTTTAGAGTGAAAAGATAATCAGTACATTCACAAGCTGTCAAACTCTTCCATTGCTGTCACTGAGAAAAATCACTGTTGACACTCAGTCACTTGTTAGGTGAATTCCGAGGAACCCACTGGTAGCTGAGGTTGAGCAGTCCACAGGACCAAGCTGTGATAGTCAGACCAATTTTACGTGGCTCATGGGGCACGGGTGCAGAGGTGTCCTGGTTGTCCTTGGTGCTAAACGCGGGAGCCATGGGTTTTGATAATGGTACTTGTGACACTCGATCACTTGAAGGTCGAGTTCACGGGAGCCCACTGGGGGTTAAACTTGTGTGGGCCCCTGTACTAGGATTCACCAACTAGAACAAATCCACCTAGCTTGGGGTCTCGGTGCAGAGATGTACTTAGCTATCCTTAGTGCTGAACGGGAGCTGTGGTTGCTGGTTTTACCACTGAGATGGTGCCAGTGAGGTAGCAGATGCAAATACTCAACAACTGAGCCACAGATGATGCAGCATCAAGTAACGATCGTGATGACAAGACTGGCCACCAACAAGCCTTGGCAGTGGTAAGGTGAAGGAGAAACTTTCTCCATTTCTGAGGTCCAGTGGAAAATGGTAGCGGGCTGAAACTTGGAGGAGAGCTGAACTACACTTCCCACAATACACTGGACCACCTGTCTTTGAGCGATCCCTCATAGGGCCAATGGCCAGCACTTTTTCAGATGTGGTAGGTCCTTCTACCTGCATTAGGCAGGGGGCTAGTGCCTCTAGTCCAAGGGAATCAAGCTAATTCCTTATTTCTCCTTATTTCTAAGTACCACATATGAATGCACTTTATGGACTTTGCAGTCCTTAAAAAGTCAAGTTAAGACAAAACATGCTCCGGCTGCCAACAATTCAAGAACTAACTATCCGAGTAGGAACTGCACTTTATTTGACAGACATTTATGTATGAACACATTTTCCCATAGACACAGAATGGGTAAAACCCTTTGATACATCTGGCCCTTATTCTTCAGTGATACTTTGGGTAATTATGTGCATTTCTTTAATAAATGGGTCATCTCTTTTGTTTACTTTCAGATCCAGATTATTAACATTTAATTTTTTTGTGCTCTGGTATTACATTGCATTGTAAACTATATTGGCATCATAGGCCCTCATTATGACCATGGCGGTAAATCCCACTTACCGCCACGCTGACGGATATCCGTTCACCATATTATGACACACACACACCAATCTAACAGAATACAGCCACAGACACAACTCCACCAGCCCAAAGGTCAGTGATAGAGTGGCGGTATCAAAACCCACACCGTTACACCAAGAGAGCAACAACCACCACATTATGACCCACGAATCACCACTCATGGACATTCAACAGTGGTAAACCATTGGCGGTACATACTGCCGCGCTCAGAATGGACACCCACAGACAAAACAACACCACATTGGACATTTCAAACAACACACACCTGACACCCATACACCTACACCACTATAAAACACACACCCACATTACCCACAACCCTTTATGATTACAAATCATAGGCACAAGGCTGACACCAGGACCACTGCCGCAGATACATACACACACCACATACACCCATACATCCCTCACGCACCCCACTTCACACACCTCAACACATTACCAAACACACACTCACCAACACACATCAAATAACACCCATGGCACCACAAAGGCACCCCCGTTTCACTGAGGAGGAGTTAACGGTCATGGTGGAGGAACTAGTCAGGGAAGAGCCACAGCTATTTGGAGCACAGGTGCAGCAAATATCAATAGCCAAGAAGATGGAGCTATTGCGGAGAATCGTGGACAGGGTCAACGCTGCGGGACAGCACCCCAGAACAAGGGACGACATCAAGAAGGGATGGTACGACCTACAGGGGAAGGTACATTCCAAAGTAGCAAGACATCAGCTCGCTATACAGAGGACTGGCGGTGGACCCCCACCTCCACAACTCACAGCATGGGAAGAGCAAGTCCTGGCAATACTGTATCCTGAGGGCCTGGCCGGAGTCGGAGTCGGCCTGGACTCTGGTAAGTCAACTTTCAACAATTATCACCCTCCATACCTGCATGCCATCACATACCTTCATTCTCACTTCCATCACTCCACTACATCCCACACATTTACCATCACATCTCTCTAATCCCAATGCCAAGCCCTGCATGCTGTACCAATGCATGGACACCCCTCACAGCCCTGCACGGACACTCATCACTAAAGCATGCACAGCATAGGAAACTAACACACCCACCATACACAAGTAAAAGCAGGCAGGGCAACACCAACCATAGAGAGGAAGCCAGGGATGTACAATATGTCATACACATGGAGCATAATACACCATTTACATCCCCACTGGTACCCCAGCCAATGTCACTGGAGAGGAGGTACCAGCACTATCCAGTCCCCCAACTGAAGAGGCCCACAGTGACAACAATAACTCTTGTCTTCAGGAGCTGGATGATCTACCTGGCCCATCAGGGACCACTGGACAGCTGGTTACCCATGCCCAGTCACAGACCACCACAGAGCCTCCCCCATCAGGAAACAACACCACAGCACCCACCCAGCGTACCCAAACCTCTGTCCAGGACACTTCAGTCAGCAGTGTTCCCACCTGTACAGGGACCCCAGGCCACACCTTGCACACAATCAGGGACCTGGGGTCAGTGACAGTGGGCACTTGGTTCAGGGGACAGAGGCACAGGCCAACAGGGACACTGGGAGGACTGCTGTGCACCAGAAGGAGGACAGGACCAGGGAACTGACTCTCCAGGAGGCGCTCTCTGAGATCCTGGGAGCCTATGAAGATTCCCAGGACATAATGTGCCAGATCCTAGACAATGTGCAGGAGAACAGGTAGCTGCAGGAAGGACAGTATCAGGGGATCAGGGAGGACTTGCAGGCCATCAACAACAAACTGATCTCCATAGCAGGGGTGCTGGCAGACATGGCCAACATCATGAATGAGGCAGTGTCACACCAGAGGGCCCCTGCCACTAGCCAGTCATCTGAACAGCCTTCCAGTTCCGCTGCCACTAGTGGCCAGGAGGCCCCGCCACAGGACTCACAGGCCACCAGCACCCCTCACCCTGCAGAAGGTGTACCACCTGACAAATGTTCCCTTTGATCCAGACAGAAGCCAAATACACTTGCCAAGACTCCCACCAGGAAATGAGACTCTCCTGATTGTCCCCCTTGTGTCCCACTCAGTCACCCTGTCCACCTTGAACTGCCATTGCTCCCCTTCCTATGTCCCCTTGGACAATGCACCTGTGCTACGAACAGACTGGAACAATACCCTGGACTTTCCTCCATCATTTCCCCATCCCATTGCACTTCACCCTATATATTAGCACTACAAATAAACACCCTTTGTTATAAAAAATTTTTGAGTATGTCATGTATTTCAAATATGTATTGATTGAAACAGGTACAATCAGTGCAAATGAACTGCACACAGAATGAGCATAGAATCAATGACCTGTAGCTGGCTGTTGTGATCACACCAGGAGTATTTGTCAAATCACCAAACATCTGCAAAATGAATAGCCAGAGATAACAGTAAGTGGGCATAGAAGTGGGAAATACCAGCATGGCAATGCCACACAGAATGCAACTAAAGTCATTGAAATGTAAAGTTGCACTGTTTCACCTGTGTGTCATTGGAAGTACTGACGAATTACAGATGTTCTGCTGTCCACATCCTCTGTCTCCTCATCCTCACTGACCACAGGGTCCACTGCTGCCACAGGGGCATCTCCAGTCTCCTCCTGCAGAAAAGGGACATGGAGCCTGAGGACCAGGTTGTGCAACATGCAGCATGCTACCAATATCTGGCAGACCTTTTGTGAGTAGCACAGGGACCCACCTGTCAGATGGAGGCACCGGAACCTGGCCTTCAAGATGCCAAAGTCCTTTCAATGATACTTCTGGTTCGTCCATGTGCCTCATTATACCGTTCTTCTGCCCCTGTCCTGGCATTCCTCACAGGAGTCAGGATAGGTTTGGGTAACCAGAGTCACCTGCAAATATTGAGGGACAACATTTAGCCACACACTATCAGATATGGCCCAAAACCAACATCTACTGGGTGGGAACCAGAGCTCACCTATTAGCCACACCCTGTGCTTCTGTAGTTGGCCCATCACATTCGGGATGCTGCTATTCCCCAGAACAAAGGCATCATGCAGGATACTTAGCATTGACCTGGGAGATATACTGGTCCACAAATCCATGGAGTGGAGACTCTTATGATTTCTGAACACCTGTTCATTCTGGCGGGGGGACAAATGCAACATGTGTTCCATCAGTCACCCCAATTATATTGGGGATATGTCCCATTGCATAAAACCCGCCCTTCACAGTGGCCAAATCCTCAACCTGGGGGAATGCAATGTAGCTGCACATGTGTTTTATTAGGGCAGACAGCACTCTTGTCAGCACTACTGAAAACATTGGCTGTGACATTCCTGCTGCCAAGCCTACTGTTGATTGGAAAGAACCAGTTGCCAGGAAATGAACCACTGATAGCACTTGCACAAGAGGGGGATCCCAGTGGGCTGTGGGATAACAGATATCAGGTCAGGCTCCAATTGGGCACACAGCTCTGTGATTGTGACCCTGCCAGTCTGTAGGTGAGGATAATGTGCCTGTCCTCCAGTGTAGACACGTCCACCAGGGGTCTGTACACGGGGGTATGTCTCCATCTCCTATTCATCCGCAGTGGTAGGTATCTAAGGAACAAAAGAGTGAGGAGGCTGTCAAAAACTGAACAACGGAGCCACAACAGTAGTCTGCAATCTGTAACATGTCATGGGACAGTGGAATTTGTCAAGTATGTGCCTATTTATCCCGTGATGCAGCAATGTTCCATAGGCCTGCCCCCTGCCTGAAATGGTGTCCGCCTGTCCTATGTGGAGGACAGGTGAGAGTGAGGCAATGCCGCTGATGTTGAGCGCTGTGGCAGGAGGCGGTCGGGAACCGCCGTGCAATTCCTCATTGGTTATAATTGGACCGTATGGGGTACAGTGACCAATGGTGATCTATGCCGGCAGTGACGGTATGCACCGCCGTGGACATGACCGCCATTTTCTATCTGATTCCTCACTTGTTTCCTGACCTTCCATAGGAGAGGACCTACACTGCCTGTGCTGCTGTGACCTGTGTCTGGAACCTACCATGGCCCGTGTGACCGGGAGAAGGGCCCCAGCCTTCGCTTCAGAGGAATTGGACAGACTGGTGGATGGGGTACTACCCCAGTACGGACTGCTGTATGGGCCTCCAGACAACAGGTGAGTACACTGTGCGCACGATGCATGTGGCATGAATGCATGGAGGTGTGTGTGAAGGCATTGTGTAAGGGGGGGAGGGATGTCCTCTTGGCTGGGTACACGTGGAGTGCTGGGCTATGTGTGTGCCAATAGTGATGGAAAAAGGTATGGTGGGCCATTCATGTTACTGGTAGGACTGTTTGTCTAATGGTGTTCTCCTGTCTGTATTGCCTCTGCAGGTCAGTGCCCATCAAAAAATTAGGGTATATGGCGTGCCATCGGCAAGGAGGTGCGGACCCTGGGGGTCTATGGCAGGTGAAGCACCCACTGTCGCAAACGGTGGGAGGACCTGAGACGCTGGGCACAGAAGACCGCAGAGTCCCAGCTGGGGATGGCCTCCCAATGAGGAATGGGTGCCCGTTGGACCCTGACCCCCCTGATGGCCTGCATACTGGTGGTGGCCTACCCAGAGCTGGATGGGCACATGAGGGCATTACAGCAGCCACATAAGGGTGAGTACAGTGGCCATCATTGAAGAAAATGGCTGGAGGGGTGGTATGCGGGTGGTGGTTGTGTGTCAGTGGGTGCCCCTAGGCCGGGCCAGACATAGCAGTGTAGGTCCTCTGGTGGCTAAGGGTCTGAAGGGGAAATACTGCCTACCTAGCTTGTGAACATCCGCTACTAGTCAGGGCTGCATGGGTCCCAGGTGTGCTGCAGTTGGCGGTGTGTGCTCCTCCTCATGCCTTGGTGGCTAGCAATATCATTGGTAGTGCAATGCATAGTGCGTAGGCCTGTTCCCTGTGTGTGAGGGTGCTGTGTACACCAACGGTGGTGTTGGTGCATCATTGACCCAGTGTATCCTTTGTCTCTCTATCCCCCTTTCTTGTTTTTTCATCCTGTCCTTATGTGCATTAGTATCATCTGGCGGAGTAGCAGAGGCACCGGCGATGGAGGGAGCTGCATCCCACAGGACCCAGGAGGCAGTGTCTACCAACGCTGAGGGCACCAGTGGGATGGAGGTCGAGGGGAGCACCACGTCGGAGAATGGAGGGGATAATACAGACTCAGATACCTCCTCCGATGGGAACGCCCTGGTGGTGGCGGACACTTCTGGCACCACCCCAGCTACAGGTACAGCCGCCACCCCCCGTACCAGCACCACCCTCCCAGCAGCCCCTCAGCGAGTTGCCTGTGCTCGCTCACCCAGGACGATGGGCATCTCCTTTGCCCCAGGCACCTCAGGCCCAGCCCCAGTGAGCCCTGCTGCCCTGAGTGAGGAGGCTATTGACCTCCTGAGATCCATCTCTGTAGGGAAATCAACCATTGTGAATGCCATCCAGGGCCTGCCAGCCCAGATGCAGTAATTTAATGCATTCCTGGAGGGCATTCAGAGTCGATTGGTGGCCCAACAGAGATCAACCCAGGCTCTGGCCTCCTCTCTGATGGCAACCATTGTCCCTGTTTCTACCGTCCTTCCTCCAACTTCCTCTTCCCAGTTCCATTCTCCTCAACCCCAACCCATCCCAAGCACACAGCTAGATGAGCATGCACACAAGACAACACCCAGGAGTGTCACAGGCAAACACAAGCACCACACTTCATCCCACAGGCACTCACACAAACACCATTAAGTTGCAGACACAATAACATCTACTATTTCCACTGTCTTCCCCTCCTCCTCCTCCTCCACCTCCCACCCAGTTACATCCACACTCACACCTGCATGCACTACATCATCATCCACTACCTGCATCACCACCATACCAAGCAGAACACACACCTCACTGGCAGACACCTCTACAACATCCATGCACACGTTCCCTGTGACCTCTTCCACAGTGTCTTTCCCCCCTCCTAAAGTACACAAACGCAAGCACTCAGACACCCAACAGCCATCCACCTCACAACAGCATCCAGCCCATGCACCTGCACCCAAACACAGCAGACAGACACCTCCTACAATCACTTCCTCATCCTCCACTCCCATTACTTTTCCCTCTTCCAGCCCCAATGTCCCTAAAAAACGTTTCTTTTCCCAGATAGACCTCTTACCTGCACGTCCCCCCCATCCTGCATGTATGGCAGGGTATTAAGGACCCAGCCAAGCACCTCTGCCAAACAGTCCACGGGCCCAGTTTCAGCAGCACCTACTTGTGATGGAAATGATTCCAGGCCACTAATACTGAAGGGGAAGAATCCTGCAGCAGCCAGCAAGAAGGGGAAGGAGCCTGCACCAGCCAGCAAGAAGGGGAGGGAGCCTGCACCAGCCACCAAGAAGGGGAAGGAGCCTGCACCAGCAGCTATCAGAGAAACCACACCACCAGCCATGGTTGTGCAGCCATCAGATAATGCAGGGGCAGAGCAGGAGCCTCCCACGACCACCACCACAGTGCAGCCATCGGAGGGTGCAGGGGCTGACAAGCGCCTCCCACAACCACCACCACAGTGCAGCCATCTGAGGGTGCAGGGGCTGACCAGGAGCTTCCCATGAACACCACCAAAGTGCAACCATCTAAGGGTGCAGGGGCTGAGCAGGAGCCTCCCACAACCACCACCACTGTGCAGCCATCATCAGAACCAGTGGGGTATTCGCTTACCTGAGAGACTGTGGCCTTGCACTCCCCAGGACCAAGCACAGGGCATGTTGCCCCCGCCAGAACCAGTGGGAAAGACACCCACTCGAGAGACTGTGGCCTTGCACTCCCCAGTACAAAGCACTGCACATGTTTCCCCCTCTAGAACCAGTGGGAAAGACACCCACTCCGGAGACTGTGGCCTTGCACTCCCCAGGACAAAGCAAAGGGCATTTTGCCCCCTCCAGAACCAGTGGGAAAGACACCCACTCGAGAGAATGTAGCCTTGCACTCCCCAGGACCAAGCACAGGGCAAGTTGCCCCCTCCAGAACCAGTGGGAAAGATACTCACTCCAGAGACTGTGGCCTTGCTCTCCCCAGGACAAAGCACAGGGCATGTTGCCCACTCTAAGACCAGTGGGAACGACACCTACTCGAGAGACTGTGGCCTTGCACTACCCAGGACAAAGCACAGGGCATGTTGCCCCCTCTAGAACCAGTGGGAAAGACACCCACTCGTGAAACTGTGGCATTGCACTCCCCAGGACAAAGCACAGGGCATGTTGCCCCCTGTAGAGCCAGTGGGAAAGACACTCACTCCAGAGACTGTGGCCTTGCACTCCCCAGGAAAAAGCACAGGGCATGTTGCCCCCTCCAGAACCAGTGGGAAAGACACCCACTCGAGAGACTGTGGCCTTGCACTACCCAGGACAAAGCAATGGGAATGTTGCCCCCTCCACAACCAGTGGTCTTGTTTCCACATCCAGCTGAGGTGCCACCCTCCCCCTGAGGTGCCTGCCTTTTTACCAACTGATGCCCCTGCAGTGTTCTCTCTGTATTGGTGCAGGGATCGAGTGGGCCTTGGACTTTGCCCTGTGGCCATGTGGCCCCTGTAAATTGTGGACTGGGCAGTGTCCCTTTTTTGTACATTTGTACATATCTGTTGCATTGCCACATCGACTTGTATTTTTGATGTTGATCTTATTACAATCACTTTTGTCAATTCCTGTTGTCCTTGCATTATTCAGCCAATTATCGGGGACAAATTGTTTTCTTGTGCAGCTGGTTGTATGTATGGTGTGTGGGTGTGAGGTGTGTGTTGTGCGTGTGTGTGTCACTGTTGTTTTCCTCCCCCCTCCCTTGTGTGCTACGCGGCTGTACTCACCGTCGTCGTCTTCGCCGGCATTTCTGTGCGTGGTGGAGCATGACGTAGAAGGTCATCGGAAACACTTGCAGTTCTGGTTCCATGGTGGCATAGTTCTTCCCTGTGTCTCCAATGGTGAGTCTTTGACTTTTGTGCTCTGTTTCCGCCAGGCTTTTGATGGTGTTGGTACTGCCCAGGAAAAGGTGGTGGTTTGCTATGCATAATATGGTGGGCGAAACTTTGTCTTCTGCCTGGCTGTAGGTGGCTAACGCCGTAGTGGCTGTTGTTTCTACCCTGGCGGTTGGTGTGGTACATTGGCTGTCTTTCGGAGATATCACCGCCATGGTCATGATTTGCTGGTACTTACTGCCAGCATGTTGGTGGTATTACTGCCACGTTATAAGCAATCGCCAGAGTCGTATTGAGGGCCATAGTGTTTTAATACTTGGTGAGCACTCTTGACATTGTTCTTTCTAAAAATATTATACCTATTGCTTTAGGATGTGCAAAGAGGGCACCATTGCTACCAGAGGAATTTGAATGACTGCAAGTTTATCTTACCCTGCACATTTTTCTCATCAGATACAAATTATGGAAAACTACAAAGGAAGGGAACTTGGGGCTGATGTACAAAGGGTTTTTGTGGTCACAAAGGGTCTGATTTGTAAAATAGAACCAAATCCAAATTTCAATTTGGTGACAAGTTAGCACATCACAATTTGTTATTATGACCACATACTGAATCATTATTTGGAAGGGGTATGTGTAGGGCATCCCTTTCAAACAGAGAGTCAGAATTGGTTGTATTGTTTTGAGACCAAAATCTGGTTGCAAATCATTAATATTTTGCCTTTTACTGAAAAATAGTGGTGGTGAACCTTTTGCACATGGGATGGGGTCACAAGGAACCGCTTCACTTTTGTGAATGTTGAAAGCAACATTTTTAAGGTAAGTAGTGGTCCCATGGATCATTGTCTAGTTTTAGATAAAATATTCATTCTTTTTAAAGACTCCCTTTTATGTTTAAGGAAAACATAAAAGCTGCATTGAGAAAAAAAGTATTCTTTTATTTTAAAACAATCACAGACATGGTGGTCTGCTAACCCCAACAGACCACCATCAATGTGAGTGCTACGAATTACAGTGGGTCGGGATGTGTGACCTACTCCATTAATATTCATAAGGGAGATCAAATTGTGACTCTGAGAATCGGTATTTCTCAAATCAATCCATTAGTAAATAGCTCGGTTTGCAAAATGTCACATTGATTGCAAAAATACTGGTCCCAAACTGTGACCAATATTTTTAAACCAGTATTTCGGTCATTCACAAAAGTAAAGGGCATCACTCCAGCAACAAATACCTAAAGAGTAAGAAATTCCACATCAAGATACATAAACTGTTTTCTGGAAGTATCAGTTGGGTTTCTTTAATTGTTTAATTAGTCTTGTCTTCTCTGCGCACAAAACAATAGCAGAAAACAATCACTACAAGCGGTTTTCTAGAAAGAGACTCTTTGCACAAGTAATCCAGATGAGCGAACAACTTGAATTTTGGAGTTCAGCTTTTAGGTTGCACCACGTGTGCATGATCTCTCTGCACCAAATGTGGGCTACTGGAACTGAAAGTGATTGTGCCTTTTTGTCTGCTGGATGGTGGTGGAAAGTCCAGGAAGAACCAAAGGCACATCTGGGAAGTCACATGAGACCCAGAAGAACCCTACAACCCAAATAATAGTTTTGCGCCGAATTTGCGTCGAAAAAAACGACGCAAATTTGGCGCAAACGGAGTATAAATATGCCCCATAATGTCTCTACAGTAATTAGTTATACAGGCTTTTCAAAGGTGTTGTAGGTAGCATGCAACTGATGCAACCATCATTGTTCGATGATGAGAGAGTGGACTATGATTGGAGAGCACGGGCCCCCCTTGGAGGTGATGCCACCATAATAATCTATGCAGCTATAGGAGGGAATAGAAAAACCTTGGCCAATCCCTACAAAAAGCACCAGTTTGCAGCAGATCCTTCTTTTCTTCCTTCTTTAGTGGTCTCCTGAACAGGCAGGTATGTTGGCATAAAATAAAGTTCCTAAATCATCATGGTATGGTCGGTAAGTGGCAGCCTATGATGGGTAGCATATCCTTTGCCTTGATGTGAGCAGGTTGTCTTGAATTTATTAGATTCCCCTATTCATATCTGCAAGTAGAGCTGTAAGCAATACTTTGACCTGCTATAACTTGTCCAAACTGGTAAAGCAAGATATAAAGTGCTTTCTTCGCATCTCGTAAATATTTTTTGCCCTAGCCCAAGCTCTCACAATATCAAACTACATTGTTCATCATAAGGAGAAGGGGGAAATTGCTAACACACAATATACAGGAGCGACGGGACACAAGAGTACCTGAAAAGATCATTAGGGACTTGCCGGAGGTAATCACCTATCTGGGGGTTAAATCAAAAGATTCTCCAGGAAAGCGCCAACCTTAGGCCCATGCACAGGCGCAGCAAACATTACACAACACCAAGCTGGAATGAAGGTTCAAGCGGTCAGAAAAAAGGATGGGGTTTAACTCAAGGACACAACCATCTCTCCCTCAAGAGCCTACCTAGTGTGAACAGTAGTATCTTCAGTGAAAAGGGAATGGTGCTTTGAATTCAACCCCATTCTCCAGGAAAGCTTTGCACCCTGCCCGTTAGCAGCACTTGCCGAACACACGAAGTACCTTGAAGGGGAAATTGAAAAACAAGTTACTTTGAGCAGTAAAATATATTATCCTAAGCAAGAATGATGAAACCAGAACGTGGGCTGTACAAAGGTTAATGTGCAATATGGAACGGACACATCCAGGATGGGATTAGTGCTGGCGGGATTGTTAACATTAAAGATTATTAAAGTCCAGGAGGAGGAAGCAGTCCTTATTTCCGTGCAACGTACACAAGATCGCATAATTCAAAGTAAAGTATCAGTTTAAAGGGAGGCAATAGTAAATGCTTTTTATTTTATTTGTTTAGTAAATTATTATAATACACAAATGCCATAAATTGCTTCTTGTCAATCCCCTTGCTATCTAGAAAGAAATTGCTGATAAGAAAAGCATTCAGAAGAGCTAAGCTCAAAGGACAATCTAGACAGGAAACTCTTTGCAGAACTGGTAGATCTTTACTTTCTGATGATTGGAGATCTTGTGAAACTGAAGAGTTATCCTTGTCACAAAGAAGGAAACTGAAAGGAAAACACTTCCTCCTTGCTGCTGTTTTATCAAGCATGTTCTGATTTGGAGGGCATGATGAGCCAAGGGATCAGGATAGAGAATATTTAACCTAAAAAACAAGGATGTTCTGCATTAGTAGTAAATAAGTAATTCACGTTAGCTTGAATGACAGGTGATGTGTATAGTGGATAATTTTAATTAAGAAACAGGAGGTCAGATTAATACTTGCGGGCTCCTACCAGTAGTCTGGCTTCAATATTGTGGATTAACTCCCGTTACGGATAAATCCATTTTTACAGGCCTAGGCAGGGAGAATGTCAGCAGTCCAGCCATGACACCACTAAAGCCGTGACTCTTTCTAGATAATGTGAGACAGGACAGGAACGTATACATCTGCTTGGGATGAAAAAAGGCATGCTGATATCAACGCAGCAAGTTGAGGTGATAGAAATGATGCTTATTAAATGTGAACCCTGTATTACACCCACATTTAAATGATTCTGAACAGATCTATATTTTCTCCTGCTGGACAGCTGAGTTTCAAAGGTCTTCCATGCCCCTTACCACAATCCCCTCAGTCTTATACGAATTTCAACTTTTGCCACAAGCTGATCACGAGATTCCTACCATCCACCTTGCACTTGTTGAAGCTGATAGCTTTAACACAGTATTGATGTGTGAAATGTGGACACACAAGCCATAGGATAAGGTAGGAAAAATGTCAGGCTCAACATACACATACAAACAAACTGAAGAGTAATTTGTGTCCTTGAACAGATATGTGGAAAAGGAGGCATGGAGATGCTAGGCAGAACAAAAAAGATGCGAACTAAGAGAACGCTGGCAAGAGGTGAAAAGGAAGTGCAAATCAGAAGGCAGCTGAAGAAAGTTCTCCTAATGAAGTGGCCTTACAGAGGAAGGAAGATATTTCGGCATACTGTTGTTTAATAGCAATTACAGACTGGAGAAGCACGAAAGCATTGATCTAAAAGACGAATTCAAAATAGACCCTCCCAACATAAATATCTAACACACAAATATTGCTTTTGTTTAAGTTCCTAACTACAGCCAGACCTCCAGGTCATTTACTTTAAGATTGGATTATTTTAGGACCTCATTTAGGCCCAGATGTATCAAGCCTTTTTGCATTCGCAAACGGTGCAAATGCCCATTTGCAAATGCAAAAAGGCCTTTCAGTATGTATGAAAGGCATTCTGAACGCAATTTAAAGGAATTGCTAAAATAGCGATTCCTTAAAATTGCGAGCCCGTTTAGAGAACCACAATTTGCGATTCTCTAAATAAGAAATCGCAAATAAGGAATCCTTATTTGCGATTTCTTAAGCACATGTATGAAGCAATTCCTTAATGCGAATTGGACATTAAGGAATCGCTATTACCACCAAGTTGAACTTGGTGGTAACCATGTGCAAATTTTAAAAATGCATTAAAAATGCATTTTTAAAATTGACATTTACCACACACATGCCCTTTTGGCATGTGTGCACCTTACATGTCTTCCAAAATTGTTTTGGGGTGCAGCAGAGGGGGCCTTAGGCCCCAAGCACCCTTGAGTTTGCATTTCCCAAATTGCGAATTCCAGTTAGGAATTTGCAATTTGGGAAATGCAAAAAATTCGACAGGCCCGTAGGTGCAAATGGGGGCTATATCGCAATTTTCGATTCGGTAATAGCATTTGGGATTTTTAAGAAATCGCTATTACCGAATCGCAAACATAATACATAGCATTTTGCGACTCAGAAATAGCGATTTCTTTAAAATCGCTATTTTTGAATCGCAAAAGGCTTTTTTGATACATCTGGCCCTTAGACTCTATTGGACGGGCCACTGGTCTGCCAGGAGGCAGACTTCATGACGTCTTCATTGCCCACCTGGAAAAGAGCCATCTACCCTGTGTAGAGATAACCCTCTGTGCATCAGGATCTCTGTGCTGTTAAGGGAGCTGCCACCAGAGTACAATGGTTTGCGACGTAGGAGCCATGTTTAAAGTGCATGCTAAAAATAAGTTTCTGTTCAGACATAAAACTAAATGGAATGAATGAATACATAGTCAGATGGAAGGGTTTTGGTTTGTGCTTGTCTATGATTTGATAAATGCATCTGGACGCAAAAAATTTAAATACAACGTTATCATGACATGGTCGGGGGGAGCAACACAACCTCTGAAGAAGATCGATTATAAAATAAAATTACTCAATAAAAAAGGGGGTGCAAGGGAATACAGCGGGTCATTCAGGACATGGTTCCCTTCTTTCATCCTATGGAAGGTCCTCCACTAGGAGGGTTTGCCCAGTTTTTCAGCCAGCTTGATCACATGGGCATCCCACATAGTGGCAGCACCAGCTTTGCACCGGGACATGGCATCTGCCTCCATCACTGCCCATTTGTGCACAACTCTGATTCAGACCATCACCAGGGGTGGCATGGCCACCTTTCAGGTCATTGCTACCTGATGCTTAAATAAAATAATTGCTAAGTCCAAAAAGTGTTTTGTTTTTCTCCTCCTAGCAGTTAACCCCAGTAAACATAACAGAGGATTAGTGTCAGAGTCACCAGATCCTCGGAGTCTGTGCACGTTCCCAACACGTCCACCACAAGACAGCTCCAATACTCTGATTAGAATGTCACAGAGTCTAAGAGAGTCCAAGTGGGGAAAAGGGGATTAGGTAGGGAACAGCTGGGAAGGAGACCTGTAGAAAGCAAAAAGGTTAGAACACACAATATCAAGATTATATCATACTAATCATTACTAGGCTATGGCTCTAAGCATTGTCATACTGAAAATATGAATAACTTAAGCATGGAATTAAATAACAAGGCCTCAAAAATGTTTGAATATCTGTGAGGGAATCAAGAAAGATTAATACAACATTCTAATGAACCACTCAATGAAATGTTCCACATGAATTAGAAACATCAACATTTTCTAGAATTATGCTTTCAAATTCAAGTATAAACTTTGGCACGAGGAGAAGGAAATAATCTGAATGATTTCTATAACACCATATGAATTGTACTTGAGAGACTTGTTATGCACATACAATATAACATCTAGAATTTTAAAACACTTTAGTTTTCTTAAAATGCAGGAACATGAATTGCGCACATTACAGATTTCCACAAAGGTTTGTAACTGCCATGAAATGATTGTGCACACGGAATAACATGAATTAGACACGAGAAATGAATCCCGCTTCTTGACGATTCAAAGACCACCAAGTAAATGCCATGAAATTGTAGCGTGCAATGAACTTCGTGATTTTAACACAAGAAATGAATGGCGTGTGCTGCCGATTTGAGGGTCACCACAGAAATGCCATGAAATGGTAACACACAATGAATATCATGAATTAAACACAAGAAATGAATCGCATGTCTTGACGATTCGAAGGCCACTATGTGAATGCCAAGAAATGGTAGCGCACACCGAATATCATGAACTAAGCACAAGAAATGAATCGCACGTCTTGCCGATTCGAAGCCCACCATGTGAATGCCAAGAAATGGTAGCATACACTGAATATCATGAATTTAGTACAAGAAATGAATCGCGCGTCTTGCCGATTCGAAGGCCACCATGTGAATGCCAAGAAATGGTAGCGTACAATGAATAACATGAATTAAGCACGAGAAATGAATTGCGCGTCTTGCCGAGTTGAATGCTACCTTGTAAATGCCATGAAATGGTAGCGCACAATGAATATCAAGATTTGTACTCAAGAAAAGAATTGCGCGTCTTGCCGATTCAAATGCCAGCATGAAAAATACCATTAAACATCAAGCACACATTCACACGCACGAGAGCAAAATAGTTTTATCATGCTAATTAGGCCCAAGAACTCGAAATCCTTCGAGAACGGAATCGGGGGCCCAGCCCGACCTCCGTCTTACTGCCCTGATCAAGAATCACCGAGCAAAGTGAAAGGGCGAGGCCTGGAAGATCAAAGTAGGCCTCCGGAACAGGAGCTCAGGAAGTTGCTGCTGCTCTGCACCAGGACCTCTGAATAGTGAGCACGTGGAGCTGGGTTGGCTCCATTATATAGAGTCTTGGCCCAGCACACAAACCACACCCAGGCATGCTGCAGGGAAAGCTTCTAGAAGGCCCTGGAAAGGGACCACACCCTGACACACTCTGAAAGCCTGCAGCAGTACATTGCAAATGAACAATATTTATATGCACCTTGAACATAAGTCTTCAGGATTAAACTCTGCAATGCAAAAGGTTAAACAACAGCATATCAGCACAATGCATGAATTACGTTATCTTGAGAGTGCTGGGTTTTTGCATTCTAGTCACCCGTAGAGCGCGCACTGCCCTGATGTTGACAATTAGGGGGCAATGGTGTATCAATCACATCTGATATAAGCTCTATCACTCTCACCCATACCTGTGCCGGAACCGGGCACACTCATACCATATGAAGAAATGTTGCATACAGGTGTCTGCAGCATAGGCACTCTAGGGACAAGAGCAGAAACATCCTGTGCACCTGATGTTAAATGAGTTAAATCTGGTGCAGGTATTTAAATTGAATGTTCTTCAGGCCGGCATTGAGGAAAAGTCGCATAAAATATTCCAAGGCCATCTTCCATTGTTTAACGGATAAGGCAATCCCCAGGCATTCCCCCCACTTAGTCTTATTGCGCATTGCCTGATCTTTACCCTTGGCTAACAGTGCACCATACAATACAGTGACAGCCCATCTTCCTATCCCTTGAATAAGGACACATTGTAGTCCCTCATGCACCACTGGTTCTGCTGACCCATTCCCCATGTGTCCCACACAGCTATCACAAATGCATTGTATGCCAGAAAAAGACCCACCCCAAGCTGTGAGAAGAGTGGTAGGTATTATGGATAGTGAGCATGTTTCTCACTCTCAGCACACTCCACAGAGGTAACCTTGGTGCATAAGGTACCTGTTGGCATTGGGGATGAATGTACCTGTTCGAGCAGACCCTAGACACCTGTGCCAGCGTACTCAGCCCTCTCAGAGTTGCACCCGTAGCGCTTTTCAGTGAAAAGCTCCATGGGGCCATGGCAGGGGGCCCCCTGCACTGCCCATGGCAGTAGCATGGGCAGTGCAGGGGCCAACAGGGGCCCCGCGACTCCCCTTTCCGCCAGCCTTTTCATGGCGGTTCATACCGCCATGAAAAGGCTGGCGGGAGGGGGTCTCATAATCCCCTGGGCAGTGATGCAAGCAGCGCTGCCCTGGGGGATTACAACCGCGGGGACCAAAGTGGCGGGAATCCACCGGTCCCGGCGGTGCAACCTCTGCACTTCCGCCGCAGTCGCAATTCTATGGGAAGCACCGCCAGCCTGTTGGCGGTGCTTCCGACGAAACAGCCCTGGCGGTCTTTGACCGCCAGTGTTGTAATGAGGGCCTCAGTGCCTCACCTTATATTCTCCAATAGCAGCAACAGGTAAGGCCACCCCATGTACTGAATGCCTTCTTGATTTTCCAACAACACTGCCATCGGAAGGTCATTTGCTCCCTCTAAGGCCCACATTATGTGGCACATGGCACAGTCAGCGAGTATTATAGAACGTACACCTATGGGTGTATAAAACCATTCTGGTTTCGGGTGCACCAATGTGGGCAACACTGGCAATAATCTATTCACAAACACTTTGCTTAAAATCTTATAATCAATATTTGCCTTTACAATCTTATAATGAATATTTGGCAATTATAATGGGTGATAGGAGCTCAAGAGGTCCCTTCCTGGTGATAGGAGCGAGGTGATCCCTTCCTGGCATCGGAAGCACAACAATTAGGGCTGCACATAGGGATTCGGGTACAATTCCTGCCAGGTGCACCTAATGATACACGTCTAATAATATGGAACAAGAGTTGCACTATGTGTGGCATAATATTCCACGTGGAAGCAGTCAGTGCCCGGCACTTTATTACAAGCCATTTTTTGGATAGCGGCACATAGTTCCACCATCTACAATGGCTCTTTAAATTCTAGCAATTGTAATGAGTCAACCTGGGGAGGGAAGCCGACTTCACATATGCCTGAACCCGATCAAGGTCAGGTCCCAGACTGGGGGGTGTACAGCACCTCATAATAATCCATGAATATTGCATTAATCTCCACTCGAGTATTCACAATGTGATGGCAAACATCATGGATTTCCACATTCAAGGGTCTAGGGATTACTGACTTCAGCAACTAGGCCAGGATGCACCCCAGCTGGTCCCCATCCGAGTGTTATCTTGCAAGATATGCTTTGTAGTCAATGTCACTTAGTTGGTAGTTCTGATTCCTGTGGAGTTTCTTTAAATGCCCTGTGGTGGGACAAGGCCTCTAAATCATTCAGCGTTTCCCTCTCAGCCTCCAGGAGCTGCCTTCCCAGTTTCAGCAAACTACTGATAAGAGATGTTTCACCCCCACAGATTGTATTTTTAATATAGTGTCCTGTCATGACCATCTTCAGGGCCTCCCAATTGCTCCCCCTATTTCTCACTGACCCCTCGTTGTCCTCAAAATACTGCTGTATGTGTGTCAATGGTCACTTGAAAGGCCGAATCCAGGAGCGGTTCTTGTTGAAGTTTCCAAGTGAGGATCTTTGCTTGGACTCACTCCCACCTTAAAAAGATGCATAGTGGGCTGTGATCAGATAGCATCCACCCCAAATATTCCAAGCTGATCACCTTGGGCCTTAACTCAGCATTCCCAAAAATAGAATCAAGTCTAGTGTGTACTTGGTGACTGGGGACATAATATGAAAACTCTGCCTCTTCTGGGTGCCCCAACCTCCATAGATCGTGTAATGGTACCGGTGCCATTGCCGGAACCACTATACTGCCCTGATTCCCTGCATTCCTGGAATGGGAGGTACTGTGCAATCTGCCTCTGTACAGTGGATACAATTAAAATCTCCCTCCCAGAATCCGGTGTTTGGGGATCACTGAGCAAGGCTGGGAACATTGTGTCAAAAAACTCTCCTTGGAGCGCATTAGGGGCATATACTGCAACTACAGTCAGTGGCTTACCAACTAGCATACCTTCTAACATCTCATACCTCCCCTCTGAGTCAATCGCAACCCAGTTATGAACAAAGGGCACTCCTAGGGCTATCGAAATCAAAACCCCACATGCAAATGCTGAGTACCCTGTCCGCAACATCTGTCGCCTCCATCATCTGGCCACCTAGGCTTTTCTTCTTTCATGAGATGTGACTCTTGGATACATGCTGTGTGTGTGTGTTGCAGTCTGAGATATGCATATACTCTATGATGCTGCACCAGCGTTGTCATACCTCTGACATTCCAGGTCAATACATTATGTCGTGTCCAGTGTCATGTGCAGAAATCAACTTATTGGTTGCTTATATGTATAGCTAGGCTCTCCTTTTCTGTCCTATCTGCCTCCCTCTGGAGTCGCTCAACCACATCAGACTACTACAAAGAAAAACTATGGTAAAACTAACTTCCCATCCTTTCATTTGAACGCAAATGTACAGAAGAGCCTAGAACAATTGCGCAAGTAGTGTCCTTACAGTATGCCTTTTGGGGAACAGGAAAATCTCCAGTTGGTTACCTTGAGCCCTTTGTCTGGTAACTGTGCTCTACTGTGTAATACATATGGAGTAGACCTGGGCATACCGATCAACCCACATCCAAATCCAAATGATGGCCAATTTAAGGGCTTACCGCTCCCAAAATGTCAAAGTTCCAGCAACTGCTGTCACAGCAATCTAGGTGATAGTGTTCTCTCCCTCTGAGGCCTCTGAACTGAGAGCTCAGGCAATAGACTCCAAGTCTGGCTTGGGGCCCAGGACCTCATTTGTTTTTGTACTGTGCAAGAAAATCTTTGCCACCACCTGTGCCTGCTCCTTGAATGCCTGCTCCTCTGACGGATGAGTGCACGGCCTGTGGGGACAACAACAGCAAGGCTCACTTCTGTTCCAGCCCAGACATATCCAGGATCTGCTTGGACTGCAACCACACTCTGGCTTCATTCAGTGTATGAAAGATTTGGGGCATGCCTGAATCCATTACTCGGAGTCTCGCCAGGAAGAGCAGGGCAAAGGACAAACCCAAAGTCTGAAGTTGTGCCTTAACAGCCATACAAGTGTTATGTTTCTTCTGAACTTCAGCAATGTAGTCCGGGTAGGCCATAATGAGGTTACCATTGTACGTTCATGGTTCTTTGCTCCAAACATCTGCAGCAGACAGGGCTATTACTGGATGTTGGAGAGACACATGGAAGATAGCTGGCACAGCATCCTGTGTGCCCTCTCAATGGAAAATAACTTTGGGATTCGATTGACCGGGACAGTAGATTTTAACCAGTCTTCCAAGAAGAACTCCATATGAGGACCTACCTTCATCTCGGGGAAGCCAAGAAAGGAGATGTTATTTCACCAAGAGTGCTATTCTGAATCGTCCGCCCGTGCTTTAAGCTCTTTCATCTCCACCTGCAGGGTCTTCAGCTATTCCTGCATGTTCGTTATGGTGGGCCATATTGACAACAGGGAGAATTCCACCTCCTCATCCTGTCTATCAGCTTGGCACAATCAGCCTGCAGCAGCCCCGTCTCCACTTAATGGGACTCCATGAGAGTTTTCGAGACTTAGACAGCTTATAAGATTTTGCCAGACATTCCTGTGTGCTTCTGTTGTGTGGTCTCCAGCTGACAGATATCAGATCCTCTGGTGCAAGGCAGGCCCTCATCATTCCCATGATAGTTTTAGGAGGTGGTGGCTTGGGGAGTTTAGGCCAGATCATGACAAGGTAGTGTTGTATTCTGAGCCCTCTGGTTAGGAAGCATCTTCTTCAGATCCCCAAACCCGGAGGTCAGTCTCTGGAAGGCAAAGGCCCTTAGATCTCATAGAAGGGCCTGGCCCGTCCACTGCTAAAAGGAGGGGTGCACTGGCAGCCACCCCAAGTCTGAAATGCTTTCACTTCAGACCCATCCCAGTTGAATCCCCTCAAGTCCATCACAGAGTTCCCCGGGCAAATCCCTATGGCACCACATCATTTCCAGCAGTCACAAGCCACTCCTGATCTTGCCCGCAGTACACTGGATCAGCTACCAACTGCAACATGCCAGCCATGGCTAGAGAACCATGGGTCACCAAGCAGAAGCTGCAGGTGTTTAGGGCCAGTCACAGATGCAAATCAGCCCCTTGATTACCACGGCTCCCCACTTCGCTAGCCACACGGTTCACCACATGCAGTCACTGTGCCAAAGGGGCCACTGGAGTGTCCATGCTTCCACACAGCAACACAGGCTCTTGTCTCCACACACCACAACAAAGAAAGGCAGGGAGGGGAGGCCCACCCTCCACTCTCTCCTATGAGGCCACAATTCCCAAGCCTAGATGTCTCCTCCTTATTTATGTCCTCGTCTTTGGAAGGTGAGTGTAGCACTGAGAGGAGTCCATCCACCTGCTCCACTCGATGCAGTAGTCCATTGGTGCTTGGCTTTGCCGTGAGGCACCACCTCGTTTGCTGCAGCTCTCCTCCCAGTCGGCCACAGTTCTTCCTGCTCACCAGCACTGCATAACAGGCCCAAATTCAGTAAGGCTGTGCATGCTGCAAAGTGGCTCCTCTGCAGTCCAGACCTCAATTTCAGGATGCTGCACCACCGTCAGTAGTAGAGAGACAGAGCTACCCATCCCTCAAATTCAAAGGGGAGGCTGCATCAGATTATATGGGCCTTGGCAGACATCGCAGTTGGGGCAGAATTTCATCAGGACAGGCAGGAGCTGTATGCCAGTGCGACTGCATTCTGTGCCATCTTGGCCACACACACTGTAATACTCAACAGCAAGAACGTGAAAGCACAACACAAGAAATTTTCCAACCAATTTAGAAATATAGAGTATGATTCAATTAATGAAGTCACAACAAAACCACAAAAGTACAATCTGTAGAACCAGAGTTATGATTTTTTCAACTGTAAGGTTTAATGTAGCACCAAAAAGTGGTGATCACCAACTGCAATCATCTGGTTGCACTTGACCACGGCAAAGTCAAAAGTTAAGGCTGTCTATGACTGAGTGCCAGTCAGACAAAGCCACCAGGTGTCCCAAAGAAAAGTTTTAATTTCAAACTTAGGCCCTCATTCTGACCCTGGCGGTCCTAGACCGCCAGGGCAGCGGGCATCGGAAGCACTGCCAACAGGCTGGCGGTGCTTCATTGCCCATTCTGACCACGGCGGTAAAGCTGCGGTCAGAAAAGGGGATCCGGCGTTTTCCCGACGGAATACCCCTGGCAGGGCTGAACCTCCATGGCGGCGCTGCATGCAGCGCCGCTATGGGGATTCCGACCCCCTTCCCGCCAGCCTGTTTCTGGTCGTTTTGACCGCCAGGAACAGGATGGCGGGAACGGGTGTTGTGGGGCCCCTGGGGGCCCCTGCACTGCCCATGCCACTGGCATGGGCAGTGCAGGGGCCCCCTAACAGGGCCCCAGCATGATTTTCGCTGTCTGCATAGCAGACAGTGAAAATCGCGACGGGTGCAACTGCACCTGTCGCACCCCTGCAACACCGCCGGCTCCATTCGGAGCCGGCTTCTGTGTTGCAGGGCCTTTCCCGCTGGGCCGGCGGGCGTTCCTTTGGCGGGCGCCCCCCGGCCCAGCGGGAAAGCCAGAATGGCCTCCGCGGTCTTTTGACCGCGGAGCGGCCAAATGGCGGTAAACGCATGGCGTCAGAATGACCGCCTTAGTCTTTAGAAAGTAATGTGGAAATCATCAGGGGGCAAGGCAACAGGCTGTCCAAGACATTTGTCCATTTTGTGGGAGCAATTCATATCTCACCATAGGAGAGACATTCAACAGTCAGGTGATACTGGCCACAGGTAGAAAGACACATTTGGCAGGAAAATAACAACTTTGTAAAAGTCCCATTTTCAAAATAGAAATTCCCAAATCTGACTTTACCTTCAAGTTGGGTTTTAAATTACTAGTAAAATGAGTCCTTGAATCATCTTTCTAGCTGTCCCCAAACCGAAATTAAGCATTATAAACTGTTATAATCTGACACAATATTTTCCTATGGGACAGCCAGCCCTGCTACAGTGAAAAACAATTTTGGGGGGTTTCATTACCAGGACATGCAATACATTAAATATACATTTGCTCCCTTTCAAATACCATGCACCCTGCTGTATGTGCATTTAGGGCTTACTTTAGGGGTGACTAATAAAAACTAAAAAGAATGGTTTAGTCCTGGTAAAAGGTGTATGTTCCCAGGTCGAAATGGCAGATTAAAATTGCACACACATGCTTTAAGGGCAAGCCTGGAGACATGGTTTATATTGCTACTTTATTGAGTTGCTTAAAGAAATAAATGCTATGGCTGAATTATAGCATGTAGCATGTATAGGCCCTAGGTGCATGTATTACCATATAATATTTCTCTTATATGTAAATTACATGTGCTAATTTTTTGGGTCCCAAATTTACCATGTTTGAAAGGGGAGATACAAGTACCACTGGTTACCAGGTCCCATGGCCAAAAATAAAACATCTTGAGTTACAGAAGGGAACAATTTGAGGGAAAACCATGCAAAAGATGGTCATTTCCAACAATGTGTAGCCAGGATGTAGTCTAAGGGCTTTGTTTACTAAGGTAAACTTACACTTTTGGTGTAAGTTTACTATTTTTTTCTGTTCACAAATTGCAAGTGTAGTATTACATTCTGTGTTTTTACGACTGCAAAGACTGCTCTATCTCTAGTGCTGAGTTATCCACTTTAGTAAAGATACCACATGCAAAAGTACACTCATAGTTTGTGAATAACAAACAAATAATAAACTTACACCATATGTGTATGTTTATCTTTGTCAATGATGCTGTAAGAGTTCTTACATGTGAGTGTGTAAGGTTGTTAAACGTCAGGCCTGCAGATTCTGGTAATAGTGTGAGATGGCCATCACTGTGACATGGTGAGCTCTTGATGGATGGACTATGTTAAAGATTTACATTAGAGTTGGCAGATGTTCACACACTGTAAATCTCATGCCACCCCTCCACTCTAAATAGAGTGGGAAATGTATGTTTGGCGAGGTGGACCACCCCTGGTTTACGGCAGTGCTCCACCAAAATATAAAGAGACCATTGGGGTATATTTAAGAAAGGTGACGCTGCATCTAGTGCAGTGCCACTTTCCTGCTCCCCTTAGCGCTCCCTACCGCCACCATGTGGTGCAGGGTACTGGGCAATAGCATCATTTTTATTGATGCTATTGATGTACTCTGCAGGAGTAGCACCAAAATATTGATGCTGCTCCTGAAGAGTTCATAAGGGCCCATTATATATAATGGAAGCCTCCTCTTAATGCCTGCTCAGAGCAGGCGTTAAAAGTGGCGTACAAAATGAAGCAAAGAAATCTCATAGATTTCCTTGTGGCATTTTTTTGCCCCCCCTAACGGATGAATGCCCCCTGTGCATACATTATGCCTGACGCAGGCATGATGTAGCACAAAGGGCTACAAAGTGGCTCAATGCATGCATGCTGACACTTTGTAAATATGGCACAAGGATTTTGGCCTCGTTGGGCCACATTAGCGTAAACAAAAATATTATGCTAATGTGGCACTAGTGTCTTCTAACACCAGCTTAAACATATCCGAAGCACACATTCGATGGAACCTAAATTTACATAAGTATATGTTTATTGACTGTAGATCTGTCCTTGGATATTTTTTAAGTCTATGGGCTCAATTGATCTAGCCATCTGCACGTGAAGTTGCACATGCACACATATGTGACTCTGACTGAAATTAATTAATGTCAGGTTACCTGATGTCAGAAACCTATTTGTATCTGCATCCTACCCCACTATGGTTTAATATTAGGCAGGAATAAATCTAATTCAAGGTTGGGTGTAGGCAATTCAAGGCACCATTTGTATTCAAAGTTTGTGAACACTTCTAAAGATGATTTTTTTGGTATTCCCAAACTCCTGTCAGACCCCTTCCCACCAAGATAATGAGAGGCTATATACTCCTGTCAAGGACAGGAGTAAACCTCTCGCTACGGTGTATACATTAATCATCAGGGTGTATGGGAAGAGTTTCATGCAGTAGAAAAATATATTATCTGTGTAGAAACAAAGAAATCTTTGCTATTGAATCAGGGTGTTGGCTTACTTGTACACCATGCACAATGACTAAGCATTAAATACCATGCCCAATTATTGAGCACTAAGGCCCATATTTATACTTTTTGACGCTAAACTGCGCTAACGCAGTTTAGCGTCAAAAAATTTTGCGCCGTCTAACGCCATTCTGAAGCGCCATGCGGGCGCCGTATTTATGGAATGGCGTTAGACGGCGCAATCAGACCGGCGCTGCCTGGTTTGCGTGGGAAAAAACCACGTAGACCAGACAGCGCCGGCGTAGGGGGAAAATGGCGTATGGGCGTCTTAAAATGGGGCAAGTCAGGTTACGTCGAAAAAATCGTCGTAACCCGACTTGCGCCATTTTTTTTCGACGCCCATCCCCCATCAACATGACTCCTATCATTGTAAAGATAGGAGTCATGCCCCCTTGCCCAATGGCCATGCCCAGGGGACTTCTGTCCCCTGGGCATGGTCATTGGGCATAGTGGCATGTAGGGGGGCACAAATCAGGCCCCCCTATGCCACAAAAAATTAAAAAAAAAATACTTACCTGAACTTACCTTAATGTCCATGGGATGGGTCCCTCCGTCCTTGGGTGTCCTCCTGGGGTGGGCAAGGGTGGCAGGGGGGGTCCCTGGGGGCAGGGGAGGGCACTCTGGGCTCATTTTGAGCCCACTTGTCCCTTAACGCCATGCCTGACCCAGGCGTTAAAAAGCGGCGCAAATGCGCCGTTTTTAGCCACGCCCACTCCCGGGCGTCTCTTTTGCCCGGGAGTATAAATACCACGTAAAGGCCTGGGAGTCATTTTTTAAGACGGGAACGCCTCCCTTGCATATCATTAACGCAAGGAAGGGGTTCACGCTAAAAAATGACGCACATTCCGGGAACTTTGGCGCTAGACGCCTCTAACGCCATAGTATAAATATGGCGTTAGTTGGCGTTAGTTTAGCGTCGAATTTGCGTCGAAAAAAACGACGCAAATTCGGCGCAAACGGAGTATAAATACGGGCCTAAAGGCCTAATTTATGAAACGTTAGCACCGCCTTTGTGTCATTTTTTGACGCAAAAGCGGTGTCAACTTACAAAATATAATCATATTTTGTAATTTGATGCCACTTTTGCATCACAAAATGACGCAAAGGAGGCTCTAATGTTTCATAAATCAGGCCCTAAATGCCAAGACTTCCATAAGTACACATGGAAGGCTTTGACTATGAAAAATGTAACTGCCCCTATGAGCCTCATTTAGAACTTAGCAGATGAGTGATGGCAGATGAGTGACTCCATCAAAATCATGGCATACATCTCGTCTGCAATTTCATGGTTCCCCTGTTGTATTTAATGTCAGGTGAACCGCCATATGTCTAACTGCAAAACCAACTGTGCCTCTACTGGTGAAAAACATTTTAACAATGGAAGGAGCTACCACCATGGCAGCTTTACTAAAGGCAGAGAGCTCTCCACCTCCCTAAAGGAGAGCTATAGGAATGGTATTTAGACTTGGCCAGAAGTATGGAGCACATCCCTCTGCTGACTGACTAAATGACACACTGGCCACTGGCCACTGGCCCACCATAAATCTGGCACCCTATGCATTTGTGTGGTATATACACATGTTCTACGATAATCATATTAATTTGTGTGTACTGGATTAATTAAAAAACATTAGAAAAATGTATATATTTTAGGGACAACCACACATATATTCAAAATGTACCTGCATCCTATATCCTTTTGTAAACTGTACCTTTTTGGAATCCAACTTTGAAGCTAATTTCCCTTAAAATGCTCCCATATTTGAGTAATAAGAATTTCAATTTATGAAATGCCTCGCCAGTGTCTTGGTTTTTCTCTCCTCTATAGGTGTCTTATCATGTGTCTCCATAAGTTAGAATAGGCCTATTATTTATTGTATTAGACTAGTAGGCAACTGAAATTTAATTAGAAGTTGGCCTCGGATATGTAGACTGAGACCATGAGAGAGATCTTCCTGTGAATATGACACTAAACCACTACTACCTAAACAACTACTACTTAAACAACGACTTCCCAACACCGAAAAAACCTATAAAACGAATTATTTTACAACGAAGTCTAAACAACGAAAAAAAACATTAACTAAATTATTCCTGAACAACGAACACCTATTTAACGACTACGAAAACCACTAAATCACGAATATTCCACTAAACCACTACTATGTAAACAACGACTACCTAAACAACGACTCCCCAAATAACTACTACCTAAACAACGACTACCCCAAAAAAATATTACCTAAATAACGACTCCCCAAATAACGAATACCCAAACAAACTACTACCCAAACAACGAATACTTAAACAACGAATCCTAAAATAACTACTACCCAAACAAACGACTAGCCAAACAACGAATACCCAAACAAATACTACCCAACACCAAAAACGCCTAAACACCTAATATATTTAAAACGAACTCCAAACAACGACAAATATTAATAATTAATATCACAACTAAACAATAACGATTAATAAATAAAATATTAAAACCACTACAGTACTACGTAAAAAATAAACGAAATCGAAAATAACAATATATTTCCTACATACAAAAAACAAAACATCACAAAAATCCAAAACATATCAACACCGTTTTAAATCAAAATAAATAATACTTAAATAATTATAAAACAAACACAACACTAAAAAAAAAACCTACATAAAACGATAGTCCTACAACACTTTCTACATGACCCATGAAGTACTTCCTCTACTAAACAAAAACGAGAACGAACATAAAAAAAAATACAAACTACAAAACAAATACACTCCACAATTATATATATCTAACATCACAAACGAATTCATAATAAAAAAACACATCGAAAACACATTCAATTTACAAATAAAAAAATACTTACAAAAACACATATAAATACCAACGACCTCCATTTTCTACTCATTACTGCACCGAACAACTTACAGAGAAGACGAGCATATCACTACGGAAAAGAATTAAAATATAATTTATCCAACACCGCCATCTACTGAGATAACAAGGTAAAATATCCATAAATAAATATAAATAAATTTACTAACCTATACCACAGCTAAAATAATATATAATTGATGTACCTTTCGTACTATTTTCTTACAGACATAAATATCAAGAATCTGACCAAAAAGATAAACCCCACACCTTCACCATCAAAGGTAAACCATTACCATTATTCAAAAACAATTTCACTAAAGCATAAACAATTGCATTAAAAAAATTGTTAAATAACGAATACCATAATATAATTAAAATATATATATATAAAATATTAAGGCCCGTATTTATACTCCGTTTGCGCCGAATTAGCGTCGTTTTTTTCGACGCAAATTCGGCGCAAAACTAACGCCATATTTATACTTTGGCGTTAGACGCGTCTAGCGCCAAAGTATGGGCAAAGAGCGTCATTTTTTAGCGTGAACGCCTTCCTTGCGTTAATGAGATGCAAGGAAGGCGTTCCCGTCTAAAAAAATGACGGCGACGCAAATGTGTCGTATTTATACTCCCGGGCAAAAATCACGCCCGGGAGGTGGCGGGTCAAAAAACCCCGCATTTGCGCCACTTTTTAACGCCTGGGTCAGGGTAGGCGTTAAGGGGCCTGTGGGCTCAAAATGAGCCCACAGGTGCCCTCCCCTGCCCCCAGGGACCCCCCCTGCCACCCCTGCCCACCCCAGGAGGACACCCAAGGATGGAGGGACCCACCCCAGGGACATTCAGGTAAGTTCACGTAAGTATAATTTTTTATATTTTTCAATTTTTTTTGGGTGGCATAGGGGGGCCTTATTTGTGCCCCCCTACATGCCACTATGCCCAATGACCATGCCCAGGGGACATAAGTCCCCTGGGCATGGCCATTGGGCAAGGGGGCATGACTCCTGTCTTTACTAAGACAGGAGTCATTTAAATGGCGTCTGGGCGTCAAAAAAATGGCGCAAATCGGGTTAAGACGATTTTTTAGCGTCAACCCGACTTGCGCCATTTTAAGACGCCCTAGCGCCATTTTCCCCCTACGCCGGCGCTGCCTGGTCTACGTGGTTTTTTTCCACGCACACCAGGCAGCGCCGGTCTGCTTGCGCCGGCTAACGCCATTCCATAAATACGGCGCCCGCATGGCGCTTCGGAATGGCGTTAGACGGCGCTAAATTTTTTGACGCTAAACTGCGTTAGCGCAGTTTAGCGTCAAAAAGTATAAATATGGACCTAAATCTACAAATTAGTTTTTAAAAAAATTAATTCACCTAATAAATTTAACCAAAAACCAAATATTATTCACCAAATTTCAAACCTACTAAAAAAATTACTTCTAAATCAAAAAAACTAAATAATTAATAAAAACAAAAGAATAAACTAAATAATACACTCTTTCTTATTTCTTACAGACTCCAAGAACCCAAAGAAACACCAGAAGACATAAAAAAGTGAAATAAATCAATTTAAAAAAAAATAACATCTGAAATAAGAAAATAAACTCAAAGTAAGTATAATATTTTCATTATAACATACGACCAGATTTTCTAGTTAAATAAAACTAAACAAACATTCTTATTCAAATACCCCTTAACTTAACACCAAATACATAAATTCAATAAAATTAAAAACACTTCACAAACACAGTACATATATTATATAAAAAAAAATAACTATTACAACTCCACCAAACACTTACCTCTAAACAGCTGCTGGACTATAAACATAAATAAATTTCACAACAAAACACCAACTTCCAAAACAACTAGTACCTTAACAACAAGGACAAAACACCAACCTTGTTCTTACTACTAATAATTTTACCACAAATGCCTTAACAACAATATTTCATTGTAAAAGCATTCTTAATAAAAGCATTACTAATAATCACCATTCACCCTACATCCCTCACCCCACCCCCCCAACCACACCCCAAAACCTAAAACCCCCTGACCCCCCACCCCCTCCCCAAAACCAAAAATGCCCCACCCCCCAACCCAACCCCACCCCAAAACCTAAAACCCCCTAACCCCCACCTCCTCCCCAAAACCAAAAACACCCCAACCCCCAACCCCACGCCAAAACCGAAAACCCCCTGACCCCACACCCACTCCACAAAACCAAAAACACCCCACCCCCCAACCCCACCCCAAAACCTAAAACCCCCTCACCCTCCACCACTTCGCCAAAACCAAAAACGCCCCACCCCCCAACCCCACCCCAAAACCGAAAACCCCCTACCCCCACCCCTCCCCAAAACCAAAAACGCCCCACCCCCCAATCCCACGCCAAAACATAAAACCCCCTGACCCCACACCCACTCCCCAAAACCAAAAACGCCCCACCCCCCCAACCCCACCCCAAAACCTAAAACCCCCTCACCCTCCACCACTTCCCCAAAACCAAAAACGCCCCACCCACCAACCCCACCCCAAAACCTAAAACCCCCTCACCCTCCACCACTTCCCCAAAACCAAAAACGCCCCACCCCCCCAACCCCATCCCAAAACCTAAAACCCCCTGACCCTCCACCCCTCCCCAAAACCAAAAACACCCCACCCCCCCAAACCCACCGCAAAACCTAAAACCCCCTCACCCCAACCCCTTCCCCAAAACCAAAAACGCCCCACCCCCCCAACCCCACCCCAAAACCTAAAACCCCCTCACCCCAACCCCCTCCCCAAAACCAAAAACACCCCACCCCCCCAACCCCACCCCAAAACCTAAAACCCCCTAACCCCCCACCCCCTCCCCAAAACCTAAAACCCCCCACTAACCTAATTACCTCAATAAATAACACACAATCACCAAATATAAAAGATAACAAACCACCTACACCAAACACTTACAAAAAGAACACATTATATATTAATTAACTTACTAAGTAGTAAACTAAATCCACCACAAATTTAATAATAAAAACTGCAAACTTCTTTTAACCTATTTCTTTTATATTATTTACAGATATTTCACAAATGGCATCGCAAGGAGAAGCAAGTTACATAACCTCAAGAACCGGAAACCAGCTACTAAAGTATGAAGGTTATCTTTATTGCAGAGACAAGGTTGTCAACCTCAGGAGCCATTGGAGGTGTGTACAATTCTACTCTTCACATTGTAGAGGCAGAGCTGTAACTCTAGAAAACACAGTTGTTAAGACATCAGATCACAACCACTCTGCCTCTGCAATAGAAATTGAGATAAGAGAAAACATACAAAAAATAAAAAACATTGCACACACCTCCAATGACTCCTGCGGACAAGTTATAAGGGAGGTAGTACAAAATATTCCAGTACAGATTTCTGGTAGCATGCCTTCTGTACCAAACCTTAGTAGAATTTTTCAACGAGAAAGACTGGCAAGTAATCCCCAACATATAACACCACAAACCTATGAAGACATTAACATCCCCCCAGAACTAACAATTACCTTCTCCAAAGAAACTTTCCTCATTCACTACAACGAAAACCCTCAAAAAAGAATTTTAATATTCAGCACAACATCCAACTTACTAATCCTACAAAATAGTGAAATTTGGATGATGGATGGAACTTTTAAATCTACACCCCATCCATTCACTCAAATTTACACCATACATGCCACAAAAAATAACACTACAATCCCCCTAGTGTATGCATTACTACCTGATAAACATTCCTCTACATACAATGAATTTTTCTCAACAATCAAAAACAAAACATTAAATAAAACACCTAGAAAAGTAATACTAGATTTCCAATTATCAATGATAAATTTAATACTAAAAATATATCCACAAACCCAAATTCAAGGATGCTTTTTCCACTTTTCACAAGCATATTGGCGTAGAATACAAAAATCATCCCTAAGTAGAGAATATTTCTCAGATTGCATACTACAATTTGAATTAAAAAAACTCACAGCATCATGCTTTGTACCACCTACAAAAGTAGATGAGTATTACACCGCAATAACAGAGTCTAACTATTATACACAAAATGAAGACAAATTAGAACCCTTACTAAATTACTTCGAAGAAACCTGGATTGGACACCTAAACAGATCTGGTCGCAGACGAAAGCCAAGATTTCCAATAGAATGGTGGAACTGCTACCAAACCTGTTTAGAAAGTGGTGCAAAGACTAATAATGCCATTGAAGGATGGCACAACGCCTTCAATAAAGTAATAGGTAAACCCCACCCAAACCTGTATCATTTTATGGAAATTTTGAAATAGGAACAAAGTTTCCAAGAAATGAGACTTGCTCAATCACTGTCAGGTAGCCTGAACCCATGCACAAGCAAAAAAAGCAAAGAAATGACCGAAAGAATTTTGGCAAAAATACAACAATTTGATACAATAACACCATCAGAGTACCTCAACAGTCTAGCATATATTCTACATTACTAACAACCACTAACCTACTGAAAAATTACTTGGCAGTTCTAAAAAACACCAAACACCATCAATTGAATTGGCATTTTTCAATTTTTTTTTACACTAAATTTACACAACAAAAATTGTTCTTACCTTTCAAGTTTTCATGTCTTTATCCAAACATGTGATGCTGAATACATCTTCTTCATTAATATAGAAAGAAGCATCTCATACTTAGAAAAGAAAAGAAAAAAATTAGTCATCCAAAAACAAATAAAAAATATTCCTATTGCATGGATGATAAAAAAAATAACTTATATACTATAAAAACAATGAAAGAAATAAAATATAATACTTTACCAAACCAGAAATTCGAGAAATATCTAAAAAACATAAAATACCAAATATACTTTTTTTTACCTAAAAAAGTAAAAAAATTAATCACCTACTAACCAAAGCCACATCATTAATTAAAACATTAACTATCAAGAAAAAGACATGAAAACAATATAAAGGATACTACTAACACAAAATAAAAAATTTATCACAAACCTATTACAATGAAGTTAAAAAAAAATTCATAAACCGAACAACTAACTCCCTCAAAAATCCCAAAACTAAATTTATCAAAAAAATATACAATTCTTTCCAACTACTACAAAAGCAGTATAATCATTTCTAAGATAAAACACTGCTAAACAAATTTGTTTACTTTTACGAAACCAATATCGTATTCAAAAATATACGATAACAAATAATTAAACATAACAAACATAACAAACACCGAAAATCTACTACCTACCTTATAACTACCTCCGACAACTATTTCTGTAATAAAAATACCCTACTGCATACTGTAAAAAAAATTATAATCCCACTTACCTGAACGAGGTCTCCGCTTCCGTCCTATCTTTACCGCGACGCTCCACCGACTGAATACAGAAGACGTCAAACAACGTAAACATGGAAGAGCACTAAAAATAGAAAACGGACTATTTCACTCATAGACTATAATAGGGAAAATAAGAAAATACCACAGAAAATAGATAAAGAAATATAAAAAAATGTATAAAAAAATTCTATAAATCTGTAAATATCAAACAATAATTTAAAACATTTTTTTTGCATTTTTTTAAACTTGATTATGTTCAAAATAAAAAATATATAAAAAAAAAATGAATGGTATTTTTATTTTTTTTAAATTAAATTTACATTTAAAAAAACATTATTGCAAATGCAAACATTTCTAACACCAAAAAAAATATATATATCTATATATAATCTACAAATAATTATTTAATTCATTAATTTTTAGAAATAATATTAAGACAAATTATTATATGTATAAAATTATACATCCAAAAAAATAATTAAAAAATATGAATAATATTAATTACATCAGATCAAAACAAAATAATCAAAATAAAAAATAAAAAACATTTTAACAAATTTTAAAATTCACAATTTGTTTTTAAATCTAATAAATATTTTAAATAAAAAAATGTAACATTATTATATTCCAAAATCTACTATACCAACCACTATACTATTAAAAAATCAAATATAAATTTTTAAACATAACTATTTTTAAACACTATTATTTTTACACCTTCAATAACAAAACCAAAAAAATACAAAACCTAAAAATATAACACAAAAAAATAATTCACCCATAATAAAAAAATATAAACTATCAATACATATCCAAATCATGATCCACCAATAAACCAAATTGCATCCCCCCAAAAAAAAAAACATAAAAAAAAAAAAAAACATAGTAAAAAAAAAATAATCCTAAGAACAATACCCCAACCATAAACCCTACATCCCCTATATCCCACCCCTAATTCTAAATATACTTTCAATAAAAATAAATAAAAAAATAACCAAATACAATAAATAATACCTGAGTATTAATACACTTCCCCACCCATAACCCCAACATCTCATATATCCCACCCCTAAACCCACAACATAAATTACAACATATAAAAAAACACAAGTGCTGAAAGTAATACCTGAGTATTAATACACTTCCCCACCCATAACCCCTACATCCCACATATCCCGCCCCTAAACCCACAACATAAATTACAACATATAAAAAAACACAAGTACTTAAATTAATACCTGAGTATTAATACAATTCCCCACCCATAACCCCAACATCCCATATATCCCACCCCTAAAACCACAACATAAATTACTACATATAAAAAAACACAAGTACATAAATTAATACCTGAGTATGAATACACTTCCCCACCCATAACCCCTACATCCCACATATCCCGCCCCTAAACCCACAACATAAATCACAACATATAAAAAAACACAAGTACTTAAATGAATACCTGAATATGAATACACTTCCCCACCCAAAAGCCCTACATCCCATATATCCCGCACCTAAACCTACAACATAAATTACAACATATAAAAAAACACTATTACTTAAAATAATACCTGAGTATTAATACACTTCCCCACCCATAACCCCTACATCCCATATATCCCGCCCCTAAACCAATAACATAAATGACAACATATAAAAAAACACAAGTACTTAAATTAATACCTGAGTATTAATACACTTCCCCACCCATAACCCCTACATCCCATATATCCCACCCCTAAACCCACAACATAAATTACACCATATAAAAAAACACAAGTTCTAAAATCAATACCTGAGTATTAATGCACTTCCCCACCCATAACCCCTACATCCCACATATCCCGCCCCTAAACCTACAACATAAATTACAACATATAAAAAAACACAAGTACTTAAATTAATACCTGAGTATTAATACACTTCCCCACCCATAACCCCTACATCCCATATATCCCACCCCTAAACCCACAACATAAATTACACCATATAAAAAAACACAAGTTCTAAAATTAATACCTGAGTATTAATACACTTCCCCACCCATAACCCCTACATCCCACATATCCCGCCCCTAAACCTACAACATAAATTACAACATATAAAACACAATTACTTAAAATAATACCTGAGTATTAAAACACTTCCCCACCCATAACCCCTACATCCCATATATCCCGCCCCTAAACCAACAACATAAATTACAACATATAAAAAAACACAAGTACTGAAATTAATACCTGAGTATTAATACACTTCCCCACCCATAGCCCCTACATCCCATATATCCCGCCCCTAAACCAACAACATAAATTACAACATATAAAAAAACACAAGTACTGAAATTAATACCTGAGTATTAATACACTTCCCCACCCATAACCCCTACATCCCATATATCCCGCCCCTAAACCCACAACATAAATTACAACACATAAAAAATACAAAAGTACTTAAAATAATACCTGAGTATTAATACAATACCCCACCCATAACACCCACAACCCATAGAATCCATTACTTAATCCACACAATATACTTTAAAAAACTAAACATATAATAATTAAACCCTAAACAAATAAAAAACAAAACACAAAACTCACCTTAAAATTAATCAAAAAATTATTCACTTACCTTAAAATTCGTTGTTCTGGCATTAGTTGTTAAGGTAAAATCGTTGTTAAACCAGTAGTTGTTCAAAACTTTGTTGTTAAAATCCAGTAGTTCTTCAAGATTCGTTGTTAAAGAAAGTAGTAATTCAAACGTAGTTGTTAAGGTTGTTTCCCCTTCCTGTACCAGGCAGTCCAGACTCACGTAACATCCAAGTTTTCCCAAATGATTGCTCCTTTGTTGAGAGCTGGGAAACTCGGGAGTCTACTTGCTCCAAAATAACATTGTCTTCGGATTGGTGTGGTTGGTGGAAAATAATAAGTAGAAGCCTTCTAAAATCTTCTTTCATGTTTTAATTGTGTGATAGTTAGAATAGTGGGACAGAAGACTTCTTCTTGACTCTGCTGATTTCCCATGCCCAAAGTGATGAACTCCATGCTTGATCACTCATACTTTCCCTCAAACAAAAAACTGAGTTCACCTGATGCTAACATTTTCCTTACCGAATTTCCCATTGCCACTTTCAGTACTTTATTGAGAATAGGTAAGTTCCTTTATGGAACCTGCTTGGTTGATATTTTGATTGCTATGGCATACTTATGTTTTGCATCATTTTCCTTATAATATACAAGTCAGATTGAACTATTATTTATACATGTGTGCTCCTACCGAGTGGTAGGGATGAGAGTGGTAAGACCTAGAGCACATCCACGTCCAGTCCATGTCCCTAAAATCCATGGCCCAGTTTGGGGTATCTGGGGTGTTTTGAAAGTTCTGAATGTGGTTGCAGTGCCTGAAAGGGATGTGTGTTGCAATTTGTCTGTCAAGGTTGTGGTATTGTGTCCACATTGTGTGTTTTATGCTATAGCAATGCAAGTGATTTAATGGTATAAATGCATATACGGTTGAAGCTGTAATGGTGCTTGTCGAAGTCCAAGATCCTGGGATAGATAACAACTATATTGTTGTTTAACTTGTCTTTTATGGTTTGTGGTGTTGTTCCATAAGGTACCATTAGCAGCACAATTAAGATGGGGACCCGTAACCAATTGTGGTGAGTGTACTAATAGTGAACGGTGTTGGTAGATCCTGTTGCATAAAAGAGTTACCGCATTAGCCAAGGTGATTTCCTGCTGGTCGAGATTTCTCCTGTGTATGTTAACTTTAGAATATGTTTTTAACTGTTATTCTCTTGAATGAGTGGTTAATTTAAACATCTTTAATGGAGCAGGCATCAGTTATTTGATAAATGTAGTTGCTTTAGAGTTTAAATAAAAGTTAATTCACATGAAAAAATTGTGAAGGAGGGCACGCCTCTGGATGGCACTGTATCCTACATCATTGGATGCTAGGCTAGCATTAGTTATTTGGTATAGATACTGTGCTGGTATTGGTTGTTGCTTCATTAAGTGTTGCACTGCGATTGGGTACTAGTACCACTACATATTACATTGTTTTGACAGAAATCCCTGCCTGTTTAAATTAACTGTTTACTCTTAAATTGTTGGAAATTACTGCAAAAATTGAATGTTTTAGGTAGCTAAGAAATTTGTTGAGGGGTGATGTCAGACTTGCTGTCCAAAAGGGCAAAGAAACTCAACCAGAGGGTAGCCAGGTCATTATATGGCCATAAATGTTTGGCTACACACATGCATTTGGCTTAAACAATGGAACAGATCAAAGAGAAAGAAGGACCATTGCAGTTTCCCGAATGTGGTATGTTTATTCTGAGAATAATTGAGCATCTGAAGTGAGTATTGTATGATATATAGCCCCTTCCTAGACCATGCCAATATGAGGCTTTGAATACTGGGGAGCATGCTGTCCATGCTTAAGACAAGGAGAAACATTAGAATCGAGCTAAGAAATCAGTTTGTAGTTACCTGGATACTAGAAGGGATGAGGAGCTCCAGGTGTGGCGCTGAAAGGTAGTTGACGGAGCTAGATTGTACTCTGTCCTAATGAATGAAAACCCCAAAAAGAAGAAAGCTCATGGAGAGAAAGACAATGAGACTCAGGATATGTCTGATTCTGATAGTGATTCTAGTGATGATTTCTTAGAGGAGTAAGGACCAGATGTACAAAAGGTTTTTGCATTCACAAATTGTCTGAATCACTATTTCTGGCCATTTGGGAATACAAAAGCCCCTTTCGGTATGTATGAAAGCCAATTTGACCTGTGCAAATTGTGATTTCTTCCTTTTGCAAATGGCTATTTTTGTGACTCCAAATAAGGAATTGCAAATAGAAAATTCCAAATTATGAATTTCAATTTATATGCATGAAGTATTTCTTAGATGCAACTAGTCACAAATTACAGTTTTAGGAAATGCAATTACCACTAAATCAAATCAGGTACTAACTAGTGTTAACCAAGTGCGATCTATATAGTTTGGCCAAAAACTCACCAGGCCCTTTCACAGTGGATACTGAGAAGGATGAGGTGTTTGGCACATATATAGAGAAGGAGACATGAAAGGATTTATAGGGTTATGGGAGCACTGTTTGATTAAAGAGAGAATATATATGAGATATTCAGGCTTAGTAGTCAGGTCATTTTGGATTTAATTGCTGATTTATATCTATTTATATCTACAGCTACAGACTCCCACCAGACAGAAGCAAAGCTGTTCCATCACATATGCAGGTACTGTGATACCTACACCTTTTAATGTCAGGGAGTAATTGCAATAGCAGTGGAAGTGTCCCAAAGTGCATTGTTGCATTTTGTCCATAGGTTTCTTAATGTTATGTTGTCCAAAATGAATGATTACATACATTTTCCAGCATTCAACTGGAATTGCAACATACCAAACTGTTATTTTATCGTATGGCACATTTTCCTAATGTCATTGGATGTGTTGGTGGTGCACATATTGTCATCTGTCAACCATTTGAAAACACATGTATCTTTAGAAACCAGAAAAATAGTCACTCCCTCAATATACAGCTTATGTGTAATACCTCCTATAGAATTACAAGCCTTGTTGCCCGTTTCCCAGCAGCATTCATGATTCCTTTATGTTCTGCCACAGTGGGACATATAATATGCTGTCTCGTGGTGATCTTGACTATGCCTTTATACTTGGTAAGCCCATAGAAAATGTGAAACACACATTACTAAACAAAGGGCCAGATGTATGAAACTTTTTTGCATTCGCAAATGGTGCAAATCACAAAAATCGGCCGTTTGAGAATGCAAAAACATGGTCTGCGATGCATGAAAGGCACTCGCAGACCAAAAATAAGAAATTGCGATTTTCTGCGTTGCAACCTGTTTTTGCGAGTCGCATTTTGCGATTCAGTATTTCAAGTAGGAAATTGCGAGGCGTAAAATGCGATTAGCAAAATCCAAGTCGAAGCAATGTTCTGAGACCCACTCATATTGGAATCTGAAGCAGGATATGTCTGTCTCCCCTACACTGGCACATGCTGTGGCTGCTGGGCGTGGCCTACCTGGAACGACAATATGCAGCATGTCAGTTATGTTTGTTACAATTAAGGTCACACAATGGTAATAAAGGTACAGGTACTTCTCTTCACTGTGTTGTGGGTGTTGTGTTCTTCTGTGTGTCGCTCTGCCTCTTACATTGTATGTGCTACTTTCAGCTCTGGGTTGTGGAATACCACTCCCATAAGGCATTGCTGTGCTGCTTCTAAGATTTGGAATGGACTACTTCTCACAATGTTTTACATTACTTGCTAATTCCTACGGGGCTTTTGTGCATACACATATGGGGTTACAATTCAATATTGCACTTACCCTTGCTGGTACTTGGTGTGCCGGAGGTGTCAATCTCAGTGACCCCACTGACTGCTTCCGGGAGGAGTGTGGACTCCACTAGGTCCTCTATCGGAGTGGAGGGTGTCTCTGTGGGTGGTCCACCTCCTGTGCTCCTGGCCTCCTGCAGTCGTCTTGCCACTCTCTCCTTGGCACGGGACTGCAGGTCGTACCACCTCTTCTTGATTTCTTCTCCTGAGTGCTATGCCACTCCAACTGGACAGATCTTTGTCTGTATATCTGCCCAGAGTCTCAGCTTTTCACTCTCAGGCACCTGGAGTGAGCTTTTGTCAAACAACCGATCATGGCTCCTGACCACTTCCTCTGTCAGCACCTCCAGCTCTTGCTCGCTAAATTTCAGCTTGCGCTTTCTTTCTCCCTTCTCCTTTCCCTGGGCAGAGGTGTCCATGTTTGTTCAGCTGTGCTGCCTTCTCCAGAAACTTGCTCAGTGTGGCTGGGCTGACTCTCTTTGAGTGCTGGTTTGGGTGTGGCACCTGCAACTGCCTGGGATGACTCACTTCCTGCTTGTGATGTCATTAGGCTCCTCCGTGTGTGCTTTCTCGCAATTTCTCGGAATTTGCGATTTTCAATTACCGAATCGCAATTTGCGAAAATGCAAATTGCGATTCGGTAATTGGGCCTCGCAAACCACAAATAGCGATTTTTAAGAAATTGCTAATTCCGAATCACAATTATAATACATGGCCTATTGCGACTCGGAAATAGCGATTTTTTCATACATCTGCCGATGTAGGAGACAGTGCATATGCATTAGGACCATGGATCTCAACACCATATTTGAACCCAAGTACAAAAAGTGAGCAGAGGTACAACTATGATCACAACACCACACACTCCATTATAAAGAGGACCTTTGGAGTACTAACAACACACTTCAGGTGTCTGCACAAAATTGGTGGAGCCCTTCCGTACCATCGGGACACATTTTGCAAAATCATAGCTACATGTGCAATGTTGCTTAATCTTGCAATGGGCAGAGGTTTTTGCAAAGTGGAAATAGAATTAAATTTTGATACTGAAGAAGGAATACTACAAGTACAACCCCAACAGAATGGATCAACCACTGCTGAGGGCAGAGCTCATCTTGGAGAGATTATGGACAATTGTTTTTCATGAAAATGAAAAGAAAGGAAGATATATATATATATATATATATATATATATATATATATATATATATATATATATATATATATATATATATGTATCCAGTCATACATGTTTGTGATACTTTTGAACAATAAATTCCTTTTATTCCAGAATCATAATAGTCACATATTCTGCATGAAAAACAATGTATAATGATACAATGTTGTCCTATCCTCTGCATCATTTGTTAGTATAAAAATGAATTAATTAATGAATTATTGGATTTCTAGAGCACACAGTTACTGCAAGAGTATCCCGGCACTACAGCCAATGGAGAGTAACAACCACCCTACAGTTTTAACAAATGTGTTTTCAGTTCATCCTCAGCATCCAACAGCAGGTTTTAACCAAGATCTGGATTTTAAAGGATAGGAGTGTGTCAACATGCACCCCTAGGTTTGTGGCTACCTCTGGGGTGGGAGGGGGTAAATTGCAACTAAGCACTGCCCCTGACCAACCAGGCATGGGTTTGGCACCAAACAGCAAGAAATTTATTTTTTCTGGGTTGCATTGGAGCAGGTTGGCCTCACGCCATCCCATTACTGCTACTATGCAGGCTGTAAATTTTGACCTAGCTTCTAATGCATTAATGTCGTAGGTCAGCGGTAGGTGGGTGTCATCTGCATAGGAAACCACTTGGATACTGAATGTTTAAATTAGATATGCCAGCAGCATCTCATAAACAGTGTGGGGATTAGGACTGAGGAACTTCACACCTGAGAGTTTTTGCCTCCAAATAAAATGGCTTTAGCCACATGGCCTGTTCTCTGTGCTCTAAAAGGAATTCAACCAGGCCAGAGCAGTCCCCTCCACTCCAAAGGGGGCCAGGCGATGTAACAGGATCTCATGTGTGATCATGTCGAACATTGCAGAGAGGTCTAAGAAAATAGGGAAGCATTTTGGCTGATGTCCAGCTCAAATTTGATGGTGTTGGCTATTTCCATAGCACTGTCTCCCTGCTATGGAGAGCCCCGAACCAAGAGTGTGAGGGGTGGAGGAGATTGAAGGTATTCAGGTATGGTGCTACTTGGATTTTAACAATCTCCTCAATAATCTTGGAGAACACCAGGAGCAGAGACATGGGTCTAAAAATAGAAAAGATTTCTGGGTCCACATTCAATTTTTTGAGAAGGGGTATGATATTCGCCCTTTTCTAGGAAGCTGGAACTATCCAAGAATGCAGGGGGATAGCGAAAAGGGCTTAGGCTATTCCCTACTAGCCTAACAACCTGTGGAGGAAAAGGATCCAGGGAGGAGCCTTATTTGCATTTGTTTAAGAATCCTTTCAGTTCACCTACAGTTGGAGGGTTGAACTGTGGCAGTTAACTCTGAACAGGGGGCATTATTGGATTTTGAGCAACATCAGTGAGCTCATTGTTCGCCATTTTTAAAGGATTGCCCAGAATCTTTGAAGTTTTATCTTCCAAAAGGCACTCAACTTTGAGCATAGGGAAGCATTCATCTCAAGGGGGGGAGTGCAGTGGCTTTTGGGTCCGTAAATCTGAGGCAATTTTAAAAATGTATTTTGCTCTACTGTTAACTTCTTCAATTATGTTAGAATAGGAAGTGTGCCGTGCATGCTTCAGATTGCTGTAGTAGGTGGTCAGGATGGCTTTGTATAGAGGTTTGTCTACTTCCTGATAGTGTTTTCTCAATAGTTGTTCTAGTTTCTTACCATACTTCCTCTCTCCTGCTAGTTTGCTAGTAAATCAGTGGCAGAGGGAAAGTGTCTAGTGGTCTTTAAGCTGGTTTCACGAGAAACCATGTTGGCGGCCTCTGACAGCCAGTTTTTCACAATCACCTCATCTGACACAGCATCGCTTGTTAGCACAGGTTTGGTGGATGCTAAAATATCCTTCCTCAAGGATATATCAACCTTGTTCCAAGCTTGGTTCCTAGGGCAGGACCCACTCTCAACTCATTCTTAGAAGAGGGCCAGGAAAAGGGTAGTGTAAAATGACCAGACCACTGGTCCTTTCTAGGACTTTCAAGATTTTGTAGGACATTGGAGAACATTGCATTGATTAAGTGACCCGCTCTATGTGTTGGTCCCATAGAGGTCGTTGATAGATCAATATCCACTAGCGCATTTGAGAGCTTCAGAGTTAAGCTATCAGAGGGGTTCTCAAGCTGAAAGTTAAAATCACCAAGGATTGTAAAATTTGCATAATAATATGTGTTAGACCTGACAGCCTTAGGGTGGTCACCCCTAACTTTTTGCCTGCCTCCCTCCTCTTTTTGGACACTGTTTTTGCTGATTTTTAGACTCTGCTAACCAGTGCTAAACTGCATATACTCCCTCCCTTTAAACATGGTGACCTTGGATCATACCCAATTGGATTATTTAATTTACTTATAAGTCCCTAGTAGAAGGCACTATTTGTGCCCAGGGCTTGTAGATTAAATGCTACTAGTGGGCCTGCAGCACTGATTGTGCCACCCACTTAAGAAGCCCCTTAGCCTGCCACTGCAAGGCCTGTGTTTGCAGTTTCACTGCCAATTCGACTTGGCATTTAAAAGTACTTGCCAAGCTTAAAACTCCCCTTTTTCTACATATAAGTCACCCCTAAGGTGTGCCCTAGGTAACCCCTAGGGCAGGGTGCTGTGTGGGTAAAAGGCAGGAAATGTACCTGTGTAGTTTACATGTCCTGGTAGTGTAAAACTCCTAAATTCATTTTTACACCACTGTGAGGCCTGCTCCCTTCATAGGGAAATTGGGGCTGCCCTCACACATTGTTGGAGTGGTAGCTGCTGATCTGAAAGGAGTAGGAAGGTCATATTTAGTATGGCCAGAATGGTGATACAAAATCCTGCTGTCTGGTGAAGTTGGATTTAATAGTTCTATTTTAGAAATGGCACTTTTAGAAAGTGAGTATTTCTCTGCACTTAAATCTTTCTGTGTCTTACAATCCACGTCTGGCTGGGTTTAGTTGACAGCTCCTTGTGCATTCACTCAGACACACCCCAAACACAGGATACTCAGCCTCACTTGCATACATCTGCATTTTGAATGGGTCTTCCTGGGCTGGGAGGGTGGAGGGCCTGCTCTCACACAAAGGACTGCCACACCCCCTACTGGGACCCTGGCAGACAGGATTGAACTGAATGGGAACCTGGTGCACTTCTAAGCCACTCTTTGAAGTCTCCCCCACTTCAAAGGCACATTTGGGTATAAAATCAGGGCCTCTGCCCTACTACCTCAGACACTTCCTGGAGAAGAAACTTGTAACCAGACCAGAGGTGGTGAGCGTGGGGGTATGATTTGGCATGCAGGTGGGGTGGGGGTGGGAAGAAGTAGTGAAGATTTGCCTTACCACAGTCCATTCCTCCGCCTACTCCTGCGAGGCCCTCAGGATGCAGGATGTGCAAGACTTCCTCCTCCCACGCGGTAAATTCTGGGGGAGTAGGTGGGGGTCCGCCGCCAGTCTTGTGCACCGCAATGTTGTGCCTTGATAGCATGGAACGCACCTTCCCCCGTAGGTCGTTCCATCTCTTCCTCATGTCCTCCCGATTGCGTGGATGCTGTCCCACCGCGTTAACCCTGTCCACTATCCTTTGCCATAGCTCCATCTTCCTGGCAATTGTGGTGTGCTGCACCTGTGCCCCGAAGAGCTGGGGCTCTACACGGACTATTTCCTCCACCATGACCCTGAGTTCGGCGTCACTGAACCTGGGGTGTCTTTGGGGTGCCATGGGGTGGTGTGGTTGAGGTGTGGGGTGGCGTTTGTGGTGATGAGTGTGGTGCGTGTGGTGGTGTGTGGTGTTTGGTGCGTGGATTCTGTGTGGGTGATGGTGTTGTGTGCCTCTGTGTTGTGGGATTGTCTATTCTGTGCTCTCTCTCTAGCCTTCGTCAATGATTTCGGGTCGTAGGGGCTTGTGGGTGATGTGGGTGTGTGTTTTATATTGTGTTGGGTGTGTGGGAGTGGTGTTAGTATGTGTATCAGGTGTGTGTATTTCGAACTGACCAATGTTGCTGAGTTTTCTATGTGTGTGTGTATTTTGACCGCGGCGGTGTGTACCGCCAATGGAATACCGCGTTTGAAAGACCGCCGCATGGATTTGTGGGTCGGAATGGTATGGGCGTATTTCTGTTGGCGTGACGGTGGAGGTTTGGTCATCGCCATTTTTTCGCTGACCTTTGGTGTGGCAGATTTTTGTGGATGTCGGGTTTTTGGCGGTTTGCCAGTTGCGGGTCAGAATGACCGTGGCGGTTTACCGCGGCGGTGTTATGGCGGTCTTCTGACCGGCGGTAAGCGCCTTTTACCGCCGAGGTCAGAATGACCCCTTTATATCACTTTTCAGTGATATCTTTACATTTTCTTATTGCATCTTTGATCGTTTTGACCTGCAAATATCCAGATAAATATTATATTTTTCTAAGCACTGTGTGGTGTCTTTTTGTGGTGCTATATTGTATTATTGTATGATTTATTGTACAAATACTTTACACATTGCCTTTTAAGTTAAGCCTGACTGCTCAGTGCCAAGCTACCAGAGGGTGGGAACAGGATAATTTGGATTGTGTGTGACTTACCCTGACTAGAGTGAGGGTCCTTGCTTGGAAAGGGGGTAACCTGACTACCAACCAAAGACCCCATTTCTAACAATATGCATAAGTATGTAGCATATGAGAAATATGACAAACACATCAATGCTTTCTTCTTCTTGTTGTTCTGCTTGCACTGCTTTTATCAGCTTTACCTGCCTCTGGAGTAGCACTGACATGTGTAGAAGATGTATGTCAGTGTGTGAGCATAAGGGTGGAAACATCTGGGGCTGAGAGACTACTAAGGCTTGATGCCTCCTTACTCTCACCTACCTCTAACACTGCAGTCCCATATATAATACTGGTTCGCACATTTTCCAAAACAGATGTTACTTGCACTAATCCAAGTACCACATCTGTACAGCAGTGACCAATCTATGTTTATATATTTACAGTGTGCTTGGATAGAGTAGTAGTGGCCTGTGCCTGGCAGTTGATTGCTGAGTTCAAAATATCAAACCACAACATATGCTGGTGATGGCTACGCCGTCGCATTTTTTTATATTGTTGTATTACTCTAGTCAGTTTGTTCACTGAGTCCATGAGTTTAGCAAAGTTATAATTAATCAAATTTTTACCAAACCTCCACTAATTTGCTATAACTTTATTGGTCATCAATTAACTGTGACATTATACGATTCATAATCATCTTTTGTTGCTTTACACTTTTGTGATTTCTTTCTTGCCCATACTGCTCATGGAGTCCTCTATCCCCCTCCTTTCCTCTCCAAGTAACTTAAATGCCTCATTCATGTGAAAAACACCAGTACTACTAAATCCCCTGGACATTATGATGATGCTGTAACACCCTCCAATGCATCTGTCAGCCTCTCTCCTTTGCTAGGTTGTTTTCCCTGCTTGCTGTTGGTTCATCTGCCACATCTTCAACACCAGGAAGCGGTAAAGGTGTGGCTGCTTTTCTGGATGGTACTTCATGTGCCTGTGTGGGTGATAATTCTGTAGATTTCTCAGTAAGAACCTTCTGCAGTGACATGCTGCTCACTATGCTGCTCTCTCAGTTGTGACACATCTGTGAAGAAGAAACTGGTATAGTTTGCTATATTGTTGGTGGATTTTATTAAAATAAAGTTTGTTCAATCTGCATCTCTCTTTCCTGACTGCTTCAACTGTGGTAAGTTCTAAAGGACAAGAACAAGGTCCATGCAATGCTACACATATTTAGATAGATTATAGTTTCACTACAACACACAGATTATATTTGTGATTCACTAAGAATGTTAAAAATGGATTTCTTAACAAAGAGTAAGAATACATTAGTAATTAAACATGCCTGCTAATCAAGGGATGTCACATACACAATTTATAAGGTTACCTTGAGTAGAAGATGGTGGATTTAATGTATCACAATGTGAAACACCCATAACACTCTCAATGTTCCCTAAATGAGATTTTCCATAGAACACTTATGGTGGCTGCTGAAATGATCCTGCACCTGTCCCTCTTGCCTCTGCGAAACAAGTAGCAACCTTTTCTATGGCTCTCAATTTTAAATTGTTTTGCATATTTCAGGGAAGCTATGCTGTACAACGCCAATAGAGTTCACTGTGTTCAGGATTTAATTCTATTTTTTTTGTTGTTTGCGATTCTGGCACACTGTCCCAAACAGTTCCTCATAGTGGGACACACACTTCTCAGTTAGATCGTCCAACTCCTTCTCAGAAAACTTCATTTTGCGTTTCCTGCTAGCAAGTTATCAGTTACCTTCTTCGTGTGACATGGTGCCCCTTCTTTTCACCCCAAAATGTATTTTTGACTCAACATAGTCTGTCCTGTCACTCACTGCCTTCCACAAAGCTACAGAACATTTGGAGTGAATGTACTTATTGACTTCCTCATTGAGAGTTCATCATTCAGCAGTCAAAATGAAGCTATTCCACTCTTGCGATTTCCTGATACCAATTTGCTATCTTGCAATTCCTTACTAGGAATTCCCGAAATGGTGAATGCGAATGGAAATGATTCACAAATAGAGATGACAGTCATTTTTGCATTGCAAATGCAAATTTTCAAACAGTGATTCCAGTGCAATCACTATTTGAAAATCGCTGAAGGAAACGTACATACATCTGGCATTTACTGTCCTCTTGACCACCACCTTATAACTTTGTCCAGCCTGCTGGCAATGGTGGTGTTACCGAGGATGGTAATTGTGATACTGCTCCTGTTGATCAGACACTGTTACCTCTGCCCTGGTAGCTGTGGCTCTGATACCAAAAGCTTCCAGAGTGGCTGCTGGAAAGCCCACTGCTGTTATTACTCCTACTACACAAAAGTTGGAACTGGCATTTTGTAATTCCAACAAATTTACAAGGCCTTTAGACCAAGGTGGGGCCCTAGTGTTTACAACCCCAATTGTTCAAGGTGCCATAGGACACTCGGACTGGAGAGTGAGAGCCCACCTATTTGGGGAATCCCTAGAAAGTGCAGAAACCAAACAGACTGAAATTGAACCAGTGGTTCAGTCATACTTGAGACCCCCAAACATTTTTATTGAGAGGCGAGTTAAAGGAGCTCCTTAGGGTAAACCTTGACTCTAGCCAGTTGCACCAATATTAGGAGAATGACCCTATATATTTGAGCACAAACGTTACCCGTCATGCTGCGCAAGCACATGACAAATTAACAGAATTTGTAAGTGATTATGATGTAGCTCTTTATGGAAGCAAGACTTTCAGGACAGAGAAGCCTTCATGCTCAGCTATGTGATAAAGCAATTGTGTACATGAGGACTTCTGGGATGAAGTTACAGATTAAAGAATTGGTCAGCTGCCTGCAGATTGGAGTAGTTTAGATAAACTAAGGAACATGTGGGCCAGGAAAAAGGGATAAAAAGGAGAGAAAGGAAGAAGTTGAGTGGACTATAAAGATACCTCCGGCACCCCAGATGGAGCTACGGCTAAACTTTTCCTTTAAGGGAGGCACAAGGAGGGGGATATGTGCATGTGCCCTGGAGTTGAGCTGATCTTGCTACATGTACAAAACAGTACACAACATTGAAGAAGGAGAGTCCTGACTTGTGATACACTCAAGTTGATTGAGTTGTGAACATTTTGAAAGTGGTTCCCAGTGAATAATGGGCTGTACGTAAAGTGTCCCACAGTGGCTGAATACTGAACCTCATAGAGTGGTTGGGACAAATGCGTTGACTCCTATGGGGATGCAGAGGTACAACCAGGAGACACATTTTTTGAAAGGGGTGAAATGAGTTGTTTGTTCTAGGATTGATTCTGGAGATTAGTTTGTATAGTCAGCAGAATGTGATTTTTTGGAAAAGTAAGCATTTGGATGCAATACTTTGGTATGTGAAGTATTGCAGTGGAGATAAAACAGAAAAGGCTTAAGGAAAGGTTCATGTTGGCCTTAACTAAGCTTTCACAGAAAGGTCTTCAGAATAGACCTTATATGGGAAACATTGGTAGAAAAGCAAGTTGTGGGACTTTAAGGTGGTGGATAGATGATGAATGGTTGAAAGGGTGTTCCACATGGTAGAGGCTGTGGTGTTCCAACTTATCTGAGTACAAAGATAGATGTGGCAATGTTCAAGTGGTGTAATTCATGTCATTGACCTCAGAATCCTAACATGTCACAAGCTCCAGTAATGCACCAGAAGAATATGGGTAACACAAGGTTCAACGTGAACTAGGTTCTAAAAGTAAATCAGAGCCCTTTTGAAAATCAGACCATTTTCCAATAGTTCTCAGTTTTTGATGTGCCTGATAGTTAAGGTTCTGATCAATCACAATGACGGTACCCGAGGGGGGAGGAAGTTTGCATGCTTGGCTCAGTCTTGGAAGTAGAGTGTTCCATTTGTAGAAGGAGAGGTGAATGGCTGCCCAGTGTCCTTTTTTTTAAAGACACTGGTGCTACCAGTTCTACTGTTAAAACAACAGAAGTCCTACAACCACCCATCTCAGGAAAACAGATCCAGGTTGTAGGTGTTGCAAATAAATAGATTATTAATCCTGTGTCAGAGAAAGTCCCATTCAAGATAGGTTCATATGAAAAGGACCATCAATGTGTGATACATTATTCTAGCCCAGTCAGTTTTTTAGGATGCAATTTATTGTGCAAGCTAAACTGCACAAAGTGTTGTACATTGGAAGGTGCCAAGTATCAGACTCATGATAACGATGTTCATTTTAAACTAGCTAAACAAGGGACAGCTGTTGTGTTGTTTACCTGGATGACTGTGAAAGTCTTACTTTGGCAGTCTGGTGTTTTTCAGATAAAGATATCAGACTTATTAAAGGTATAGAACCTGTTCAAATAACTGCCAAAACTAATACTGAATATTCTCAAATAGAACTGTTAAACTTCACACCAGCAACTATAACTGGGATCACCACAGTGAATGGGTCCATCATGCAGCAGGGAATACTGAAGGGGAGTATGAGGAGTCTATGTAATTATCCTATTATGAGCCTGCAGAAACAGAGCAGCAAGTAAACATTGTGCAGAAGATGTGAAAAACTATTATTAACATTGCTGTTCCATGTTTTCCTGTCGTAACAAATCCTGCAGTGATATTGTTCCAGATACCCTGTAAAGCTAAGTGGTTCACATTAATTGATCTGTGTCAAGCGTGCTTTTCCATCCAGCTGCATGAAACAAGCCAGTTTCTCTTCACGTTTGGGTTCCAAAAAATAATTTTGACATGGTGCTGAGTTTACACAAGATATGCAGAAAGTCCCTCAATCTTTAACCAGATCTTGAGAAGGAATTTGGAGTCTCTGAATTTAGTGTGTTACTCAGTTCTTCTGTAGTATACTGGCGATATGCTGATAGCATTGAGGTTGCAAGAAGAATGCACACCAGGGACTTTGTCCTGTTGACTCACTTGGCTGAGAATGAACACAAGGTGTTCCCAGAGTAAACTACAGTATTGCCAGAAAGACGCCTTGTACGTAGGACACCACATTGAGAAGGAAGCAAGGAAGGTGTTGCAAGAGAGAATCTGCCATTTTGAAAGTGAACTTTCCCACTATGCAGAGAGAAGTCTACATGTTTCTGGGAATGATGGACTATCTCATCAGTGGATACCCAACTTTTCCCTTGTCGCCAAACCTTTACAGAAGTTGACACATAGGGATATGTCTGACCAGACACAATGAGACAACAACTATGTGAATGCTTTCCTAGAGTTGAGAGAAAATCTTTGCCATGCCCCAGCTCTGGGAATGGCAGATTACAGTAAATAATTTGTGTTACTTTGCAGTGAGATAGAGGGCTGTGCTCTCTCAGTGCTTACTCAAATAAAAGGTGATCCCCAAAGGCCTGTTTCATATATTTCTGCTGTACATAAGCCCACAAGCCATAGGACTGTCTGGAAGCATTAAAGGGGTAGCAAAGGTCAGTATCAACATTGAGCAGAGTGAGAATATATTTATGGGATGTCCTCTTACAATGATAGTCCCTCATTCTGTAGAAATATTGGTTATCCATACTAAGACATAATACCTAACCGACAACCAAATCACCTGTTATGAGCAGATCATACTTACTGCTGAAAATGTTATGTTGAAGAGATGTTACAACCTCAGTCTTGCTACACTATAGCCCCTGCCTGAATTTGAAGCTGAGGGGAAGGGGTGGAGATTGAGCATGATTGTCACAATTTCACAGAATTGTGCACCAAGCCTAGACCTAATATTAAACATCAAACCCTTCCAAAACCCGATTATGTATTGTTTGTGGATGGCTAATGCTTGAGAGATGATGAGGGGAACTTGAGAGCTGCCTATGCAGTCTACACTGGCCAAGGTGTATTGGAAGCCACTTGGCTTTGTACCGTAACGTCTGCTCAAGTGCCTGATGTGCTTGGTCTTACTAGAGTTTGCTGTGTCTCAGAGTGATAGTTAATATGACTTTTGTGTTGCCCATGACTTCGGACAATTGTGGTCACAATGGGGATTTATGACATCATCTGGGTACCTTATTAGGAATGGGTAATATGTCAAGATACTTCTATAGGCATTGCAAATGCTCTTAGAGATTGCTATATTTTAAATATGCAGCACGCAGCAGCAGTAATGATTACATAACAGAAGGTAACTGGTATGCTGATGAAGAAACCGTGTACTGTGCTTGAGAGCCCTGTGCACTTAAAGGGGAGTATTCAAATAAGCCTGAAAATGAGACTAGTTTACATTTTTGGTTTTCTGTTGCTGATACTTTGGAGGAAGTGAAGAGATTGCAGGAAGAAGTGCCAGAGGTTGAACAGAAAGGTTGGGTTAGTGCAGGACGTGTGAAGAATGACATGAGATTTGGGTTTCAGCAGAAGAAAGACCTGTGTTGCCAGACAGCTTGTTGTCTGTGCTGGCTAGACACTTTCATGTGCTGCACACATAGAGAGGAGCATGAAGTTGATATTGTTCAGACAGAACTGCTTTAATCTCTCATTCAGGATAATGGCTGAGAGTTTATGCAATAGGTGTGTTGTTTGTCAGCGAATTCATGTGGATTTTATTGATTGCCTGTGAGTTATGTCCTGGTTATAGGGTGCATTTTCTCCCTTTGGGTTGAAGCCTAACCCACTAAGAGGAATGACAGTCTCACTATGGCCAAACTGTTATTGTGTGAATTTATCCCAAGGTTTGGATTCCAAGTTTTTTGTGGTGTCAGACCAAGGAACTCATTTTAATAATGAAGTCCTGAAAATGCTGTGTGTGGTTCTGCAGGTGGAACAACAAATGCACTGTAGTTGCTGCCCTGAGGATTCTGGCATTGTGGAGAAAATAAATGGGATGCTGAAGTCCTGGCCGGCGAAGGTGTGTGCATCCAGATGTTTTGTCCTTGGTTTTCTTGAGTCTCCAAAGTAATCCTGATCAGAAACAGTCCTGTCTCTCCATGATGAAGAGAACTATGTGAGTGCCTGCTGTGCCTGCAAATGTGCTTGTGAATATCACAGATTATATGGTTCTCGACAAATGCAAGAGACTGGCTGATGTGGTGCATTCTGTCTCGCATCATTTTGAAGAAGCCACTGTTCCCTCACATCAGGGACAGTGTACTGACCTGAGTGAGGTGGATTTGGGCCTCAACAAGAAGCATGTCCGTAAGTTGTACCTGGAGCCCAGTCTGAAAGGCCTGTGTCAGTTAATTTTAGTGGCCAATACTGCTGTCAAGTGTGGTGTAAGGCCAAAGTGGGTGCATGCCTCCCATACCCCCTGAGGGAGGAGTCTGAATGAGGCAATGGTGACATCTCCTGCTGATCTGCAACCTCCCAACATGTGGTCACCCTGAGGGAGTGGAGGGGGTAAAGAGAGCACTTGAGAGCCTCAGAGTCAGTCTGTGGTCTAAGTTCAAGATGTAACTCAAAGTTGAGTTGAAGCAAGCTTTGAATCTGTGGTGAGTAAATCAGGAGTAACCACAGAGAAGCAACCTCATGTGCAGGTGGTTGATGACGCTGATCCTGGAGAAGGGACGAGTAATGTGACTAGGCATTATTTGGGTAGAGAAGAGTGGCCAAGGGGTTAAGAGAGACTTATATCACGCCTGTCTGTTGAACATGTTCTACAGATTGTCACTGAGGAGACAGAGTAAAGTGGGTTGAGTGTAAGGGAAGATGAACAGCCAGTGTCAGGAGTGTCAGGTATTCTGCCCCTGAGTGGATTTACCAGGTCAACAGTGAACTTGATCAGATAACCTACAGTTTGGAAAATCAAAGAGATATGCCAACAGAGCCTCTGTGATTTATGCCCACACAGTAAAATATTTGATTTGCTGAATTGATCACAATAATCATATTGAACTGTGCCTATAAACGTAACTTCATTGATCTTTGATGAACCAAGCTTTGGTGAACTTTGCATGTATTGAATAAGGAAGATTTCCTGGGGCCAAGGCACCTGTTGAAGAGAAGGGTTTTCCTTTTAGCAGAAGGTGGAGTAGGGCTAGGGATGATGCATGAAGACTGCTGTACATAAAGCCAATTTCATTGTCTTACTGCAAAATTAGTTTTACCATTTACACAAGTAGAAATGCTGCAGAATATATATGTGTGCTTGCTGTTATTGCACTCTAAAGGTCTGACTGTGCAGAAATTATGGGGATCCTTACCAGTAAGCAGCATAGGTTACTTGTAGCTGGAGTATTAACTGTTGCTATTTATTCATAGCTCCTTTACTTTAGGGTTAAGTTTCCCTGCCGACAATAGTACCGTTACGACAACACTTAGACCTATTCCACAGGCACACCCTTTAGGAGACAAACATAGTTTTGACCTTAGGAATTAACACCAAGGTGTTTCAGAGGAAGATTTTCCCCCTAATGCCATTTCTAGATTTTTATATGAGTACATATATACCATGGAGGCTAAGGACTGCCATGTATGAACTCACTTGTCTGGTTCAGTAGCTGAGGGAGCTACCTGCCTATGTATTTCTCTTTCTTATGGCATCACATGTAGCATTCTGCTTAGTCTTTTATAGAGATGGATACACTTTAAATAGTATTTTGTGAATTATGACCTAATACTTTCTGAAGTTCCCGTTAATGATAGACACGTGAATCCGCGTCCTGAAGCAGATAAGATGGATAATGCTTGGTATTCTCTCAACTCCCTTATATAGTCTATTGACACTGATCTGACTAAACCTGACATGTGCTATCAATCCTATAGAGAAGCAGTTTATTCATGATCTAGTGGCGAGGAGAGCCAACATATACCAAAGGTCAATGGAAAGAAAAGATGTTTTGAAGAATGTGGTGAAAAAGGAGAAGACAATATTTCCTAAGTTGAAACTGGATTGGCAACATAAAGAAAGTTATGCATTTACAAGTTGACAAGTGCAGAAAGGAATAGACATATAGGACTGAGTGAGTGGGAACATAAATTTTAAATTTTAGGTGGCCCTGGTTTATCTTGTGTGTGGATGTTAAGCTTATTTTAACTTGCCAGACAACTGAGCAGGTACTTACTACCTTCCCTAAGTATTCCTAAAAGTATATCAATACAAAGAATTTTGATACACATGAAAGTAAAAGTGAAAACGTAGTCGCAGTAGTGCTTCACAAATAGTAAGAGAAAAATTTGGAGCTATGATTCCTTCAGTAACTGTTGTCTTAAACGATTTATAGATTAGGAACCATTGTACAATAGGTACTTGCAACTAGTACATCTGGTGCATTGCTGGTAATACATAAAGAGCTAGTTGTTATTAGGTCTATAGTTTTGCACATTTACCTTTCCTTAGACATTTTGGTAGCAAAGGAGGGTGGAGTCTATAAGATGGTGAAAGTTCAACAATGTTGCACCATTTTCCCAGATAAAATCAAGAAGAAAAGAGGGGTTATAAAGATTATCACAGGATTGAGATCATAATGGGAGGAACTGGAAGCAGATGGTGCAAGGGATGCATTTGGAAAAGGATTTACCGCTATAGGTGGTTGGCTTGGTAATATTGGCTGTAGACCTTTAGGTGATATATTGAGGTATATCTTGATTGTTAGCATTTTATAGTTTATTTGCTATGTTCAAGGGATTTAAATACATGCGATCAAAGAAAGTGGTGGTTGAAGGAAAATGACTCAAAAGAAAAGCAGATGAGATTGAGTTACAAGAGAAGCAGTGTAAGGCCTATGATGAGGTGATGGAATTTGAGGAGTCAAGGAGTAAGATGTAGAAGACATTAAGAATTTGAAATGGTTTTGGAAGATTCATTTGATTATTGTGATGGGTATTCTAGCCGTCAGAGGGGGAATTGGTCCTGCATTGTGTTATTGCCCTATGCACTTGTGCATTATATACACATTATATGACAATAATATGTATCTGTGTGCACTCTATTAACTAATTAACAATAGGTGGCTCTATATATTTTAGCAAGGGCCCCACATATATTTGAAATATAATTGCAAACTATTTCCTCATGTTAATTGTATCTGTTTGAAATCCATTTTAAATGGTAAGTTAGTTTAATGTGTGACCAGGCTCGAGTAACATGAATGCCTTGCCAGTATCTTGGTGTTTCTCTCCTGTGTAGGTGTCTTATCGTGTGCCTTTTTAAGTTAGACTAGGCTCATTGTTTATTGTATTAGACTAGTAGGCAACAGAACTTTAACTAGCAGTTGGCCTCAGGTGTTGAGACTGAGATGGTGGGAGAGGTCTTCCTGTACCAGGGAGACAGGATTGATGTTACATTCGAGGCTGCCGTAAAGATCGCTCCTTTGTTGAGAGACGGAAATTAGGGAGTCTGCTTGATCTTAGAGAACACTGTTTGGATTGGGTTTTTTGATGGAAAATCATAAGGAGAACCCTCCTTAAATATAGTTTCATTTTCTATTAGTGTGATATTTAGAATAGTAGGACACTCTGCTCTGCTCCGCACAGAGTGTTGAGCTGCTCATTTGAGTACTCATACTTTTCCTCAAACCTTAAAGTTGGTCCTTCTAATGCTGATACCTTCCTCATAGAATTCCCCTTCCCACCTGGAATACTTTAATTAGAATAATTATTTCCTTTATGGAACTTTCTTGGTCGATACTTTGCTTGCTGTATGTCATTGTGTTTTACATTTTGCGAGGTTGGCCTGGTTTGAGGTGGATACCTAAGGTACTTACACCTTTTACCAGGTCCAGTTATCCCTTATTAGTGAAATGTAGTCAGTGTCTAGAAGCCAGGCTGTCTAGAGGTAGCTGTAGGCAGAGCAGCCAAGGCTGAACTAGGAGACATGCAAAGCTCTTGCAATACCACTGTAGTCACACACTCAGGGGGTCATTCTGACCCCGGCGGTCAGAGACCGCCGGGGCCAGGGTCGGCGGGAGCACCGCCGACAGACCGGCGGTGCCCCGCAGGGCATTCTGACCGCGGCGGTTCGGCCGCGGTCAGATTCGGGAAACCGGCGGTCTCCCGCCGGTTTCCCGCCGGTTTCCCGCTGCCCAGCAGAATCCTCCATGGCGGCGGAGCGTGCTCCGCCGCCATGGGGATTCTGACACCCCCTACCGCCATCCTGTTCCTGGCGGGTCTCCCGCCAGGAACAGGATGGCGGTAGGGGGTGCCCCGTAAGAGGGCCCCACAAAGTATTTCAGTGTCTGCTATGCAGACACTGAAATACGCGACGGGTGCCACTGCACCCGTCGCACCTTCCCACTACGCCGGCTCAATTCTGATTTTTGCCTTTTGCCGGCCGCCCGCCAGCCCAGGGCAAATCTGGTTGGCAGAACTTCAGTGACACAGTTAAGCATACTGACAACACATACATAGGCCACAAATGATGAGCACTGGGGTCCTGGCTAGCAGGATCCCAGTGAGACAGGCAAAACACACTGACAAGTAGGATTTTAACTATGAGCACTGGGGCCCTGGCTAGCAGGATTCCAGTGAGACAGTAAAAACACACTGACAAATACTCACAAACAGGCCAAAAGTGGGGGTAACCATGCTAGAAAGAGGCTACTTTCTCACACTGATGCTGCAAGAAACCTGGATGCTGACATCAACGTCAATCATGGGCTTACAAGAAACCACACCACAGCAACAAATTCATCCAAGCGAGGGAGGGCAAAAGGGGGGCTGTCTCTCTATATTGCTACTGATAGTTGTGGACCCACAAATCATGAATCTGCGTCTAACATGAATGCAATGTGTCAAACTCTCCATAGCACATCTTCCAGAGCAGCATTCAATAACATAAATCCTGAATCTATATATCCATTCAGCTTAGAAGAACAAACCTGCAAAAGTTAAGACCCTGACAGGCTCTCTTAAAACCCTTCAATACGTGTTTTCACAAGCCTACTTTATGCTACCTGGCGATTTCAACATAAACTTATGCAAGGCTCCGATGTCAAGTCCCACCACTCAAATCACAAAAATAATCTGTAACCATGCTAGATCAGATCAACTTGGCAAGACATGCATTATCGCACTCCAAGCCCTGGGTTTTTATATGGTTAATGGGTGTTGCCCTCAGAACCAACCAGCAGCATTTACTACACTGACAAACAGAGTAAATCACACCTTAGACTTCACCTTGGTAGACCCCGAACTGTTTACTAACTTCTCCATTAAAACAAGACTGGAAAATGACCATGCCGCCTAAACATTTGCACTACAGATCATTCCTCCAAGGGTCCCAGAAGCGAAAGGTCTATTTTCCTCTCCATAGTTGTTGTAACCTGAGGTGCCTCACATGAAAAAAAAAAAATGATAGCTAGCATCATGGATTTTAGCACTCTTTATCCTGAATTAGGGCCCCTGAGAGAAAACTCCAGTAACTCGCCTGCCCAGGCCTAGGAGGCTTTTGTAAACAACCTCACAATGAAATTCCCAATCTAACCTCCCAGTAAAACTGGCTGTGGCTCATTCTGGACAGAATGGTTTACACCACAACTGAGAATAATGGTATGGAATCTCAAGTTGGAGATTAGAAGCTCACTCCCGTTGGGCTGCTCACTCAGGAAAGATATCAAACACAAATTCTTTAAAATGAAACAAGCTTACAAAAAAGCAATCTGATTAGCCAAAGCCAACGTCATGATGTGCGCTACACAAGTAAACAAAGAAATTCCACATCTTTTTGGGCCAAAATCAACAAATTAGTAAATGGCCACCACGGGCATCATAATTCCAGCATCATGGAGTCCATCTGATTAACACAAATAGCTGCAGTATATAACAAGGCTGACTTGGGCTAGCCTCCAGAAACTTAAGGGGATAAGTGGATGTCCATCAGCACTATAGGGGAGGCACCTCCTCCCATGATGAACTATACACAGGTACTATACATTCTGAAAAGACTTAGGCCTGAGGGAGTGCCTGAGTCCAATAACCTTCAAAATGCGCTACTCAAGAAGGAACCCTCACCGTTATTTAACCACGTATTGTCAACAAACTGCATCCTGGATTCTTGGCTGGGTAGCCAATTTACAAATGAGCGAGCACTTAAATCTGTCAAATTATAGACCTAATTGACGTAGTAGCCAAGCTTTATGCTTCTAACTTGCTCCTTGACCTAGAGGACTGTCACAATCACTCAAATATCATGCAAAAATCACAGACTGGCTTCAGAGCAGGAATTAGCATAATAACAAACTTAATAACGGTACCCCTTCGCGCAGAACAGGCAACAGCAAAATCAAAATCCAGAAAGCTCTTCATCTGGTTTGTTGACTTAAAGGTGGCCTTCATTAAAGTCCAGAGAGCACGACTGTGGAAAGAAATGTCTTACTGTGGGATGATGTCAAAACTCCTGGATACAATCATCCACCTCTATCTCAACACTTGGGTACAAATTAGGATTAGTGATGGCTGGAGAACCACACAAAAAATTGTACTAATACAGGCCTAAACAGGCCCCCTTTTTAGTCAATCTCTACTTGGTCAACCTCGATAGTCACCTGGCCCAAGTGCTGGGCGACCCTCCCTAGCCCCCACAGGCTCAGCCAGGAACAACTCAGAAGATTCCAATACACAAACAACATTGTCTTGCTTAACAAAACACCAATTGGGCTGCAGCATTTGATATCCCATTTATGGGGATACACTAACAACCTACAGTTCGGATATCTTTTTTAGTAAAACCAAGGTGCTCTACTTCTCGAGTCCCCACAACAAAATGTAGTCTAAATATTTTTGGTGGGCCAATGCCAACACCCTAAAATTGGTGAAATTTTACAAGTATCTTGGCATCCACATATACTCCCACTGAACTTTCATCCACATGAGCCATAGCAAACAACCTCCTTTTTCATTTAAAAGTCTGCAGCAAAAGACACGAAACACCTCAACACTCCATCTTCTCCAGTTTATTGGTGTAAAATTCATACCTTTTCTATCTTGCTTCTGAAAGGGAAAGATTTGGGAACCTTAACCACACTGCAATCAAGCCTCTTTAAAATATCTTTGCAATACCGCAGCAGGTTTCACAAGCCCAAATCAGGCTTGAGTTTGGTCTGCCCCATCAGAGCCCTGTAAGGAATGGGACCTTAGTCAAACAGTGCTGGAGGCTATGTTCCGCCGCAGTCAATTTGCTCTCACATCAGCGTTGGTTGGAAATTGAAAAACATGCCCACAATAACACTTCACTCCACTCTGTCATGCAACACTTAATCAAAGATCTGCATTTAGAGGAGGCATGGAACATGCACATGGAATATGCAGCTTTTAAATGGATCACAGGCAGTGCAGCTAAGCTTTCTTCATGTATTTTAGACAAGGCTGCATTCACACATAAATTGCAGGTGTGGATAGTTTTGCCACTGTACGCAGCCAGGGGCCCACAACAATATCTTACTTCCCATTTCTGTGCTGCCAAGAAACACGATCTGATGCTCATTCGTTTTGGCGCCATTCCACCCAAGGACCTTGTACCTTCTTGCAAGCAGTCCTGGCCCAACAATCAGTTCCACCTCTGTGGATACATAATGAAACACTGCTCCACCTACTAGGTGGGAGTCTGGCTTTGCTAAGTCACAGTATTTGAACCACAGAGTTTTTAAAATGTACTGGTATCAGAAGGTTTTCTTTCATGAGCACCTTTAAATTGCCTTGGCAAAACCTCAGCCCAGTAACTGATCTGAATTAGTGCTGTTTCACCACCACCCAAAAATAACTTTATCTCTGGACTGGTTTCAATCACAGCATTTAAATACCTCAATCAGGCATTTTTATATTGATTTTTTATTTTCATAAAATAATGCAGGAGTCTGAGATAGTGTCATCTTGGACTGGTCTCCCATTCTTAGCACTCATTGTCTTAATTAGGCTTTTATATTATCAGTGATTGTTTGTTGATGTCTAATATTGTATACTGAAAAGATTTTAATTAAACTAGGAATAAAATCACTTACTCTTATTAATGTACTACTATACAGTCAGATGCTGTAAGTAAAGGGAATAGTAGCAAGTGAGAACAAAATCAAACTGCACATGTTGAAAAGGTCTAAAAGTTAGATAAGGGTAATATTCAAAATCACTAGTAAAAGCATCAATCAAAACTGGCAATATAGCAGGAAAGATACACTTATTAAATTGATGAAAAGGCACAGAAATAAAGGTGGAATAATTAAACTCAATAGTCCATCTATTTGGCAAGAAAGAAAGATGTTTACAGCAGTGTGTAAAATCTAGCATATATTAAATTGATGAATAATTTTAAAAGCTTTTCCTAGAAAAAACAATGGTGGGTAATGCACAGAGGAGGAGCATTAAAGAAATTTTAATTAAGATGGACTAAGCAGAAAAAGCTAACACAAAGTAAATTAAGAACTTCTGAAAAGGGATTATTAACAATAAGGAGTGATAGTCAAAATTGTTGGGACCTGTGAAGGCACACTTCCTACAAGTCTTATAAAAAAAGACTGATATGTGTGTGGTTGGTGTACATGTAGGTGGTATGTTACACGAGCACTCCTGAAATTCTGTCACTTCAGACAAAGAATTCCAGGTCTTACTTAAAAATGTTAAAAGTACAAGAAGTGCTCTTAGTCTTTCAAAGAGTGAAAAGGGATTGAGTGGTTTAAGGCTATGACAAGCAGTATTACTATTGGCTCCCTACTTGTGAACAGGTCCAATGGAGTATGGCTTTAGTTTTACCAGAGGCAAAGACCTTTTGGCAGCAGAAGCATCACCTCTGAAAATGTTGTGAGGCTGACATGAGGAAAAAATTATACTGGTGAAATCAAAGTTCACTGAGAAAGAGTTAAATGCACATGAAGAGGCTTCATACGAGAATATCACAACAGGAATACATGCATATATATCATTTAAAACCTAGCACAAATAACATTAAGTCAGAAGGAAATCATGATACTAATACGAAGTAATTTTAGAACACTTTTGAAGAGCTTTGGAGAAGACAGGAAAACAGCCTAAAAGCAGATCCAAAATGAATTTGTGAAATATGTAACACACAATACCATTTGTCTTTATTACTGGCATTGTTATTGAGATTAATACTTTTAGAGGCTGAACCTAGTTAGCCAGCAATGGATTATTGAGCAACAAATGGTTCATACAATGATTCAAGATCATGTACATAGACAGTGTTGTGTGAAAAAGATTTGTGTTAATGAACAAAATTAGTGGGAGCGGGTACGTCTCTACATTATTGAAATTATTGGAGGCAAAATGGCTGGGGGGCCCTTATTTGTACTACTACTAAGAGACTACTCTATGTTATCTGGAATCCACCAGGTTTAACTGTTAAAGGGATTGTGAAATTCTACTGGTGTTCAGAATAGAAAGGCCAAACTAACATCCGCAAGATACGAAGACAACACAGGTCCTCTTTTGGAGTATAACAGAATTTGGTGTGGAGATATAGAGGGACAGTTTATGATTTTGGTTGGTGTCCCCACAACAAAGTCCAGTGAGTATAGGTTTGTCTTTCCCAAACTGGAGGATAACTGTATTGCCAGGTGTCTTTCAGAACAGTTTCTCCTGTTACTGGTGGAAACAATGGTGACATTTCCTTACTGCTGAGCATCAGTGGGAGGGCCATAGGGAGAGAAAGAGTGAAGGGCAACCTTGTTCCTGTATGAGAGGAGTACTTCTATGCTGCTGCAGGATTCAAGGGTGGCCAGGCCTTAATGCCTCCTACAGCCCCTGCAGCAATAAAGATAGACCTGGTGTATCTGGGCCCAGCATTATCTGGTCAGGGAGAGCCTGGAGAGACTTGAAATTATGAAATGAGGACTGGGAGGATCAGTGACCCAAAGTGGAAGTCAGTCTCAAGAATGAAGACTACATCAACATTATTGACAGTAAGCATACACTTGTGGCTGGAATTCCTGAGCTGGAAGCTAACTCCAGAGATACATGAAATAAGACATTAGACTAGCTGCTGGTTGTGATTTTAAATACTGAATACTGAATACGATGCAGCATGAGCACCATCTTTCCAAATGCATACACACATACAGCTTCGCTCCTATAAAGTCAATGCTTACCTACATAAAGCTTCACTCCTATGAAGTCAAGGGCCAAAATATTCTTATGTCCCGGGGTATTTCAAAGGTGGGGCATTGCCATTCCTTGTTGGAAAGAACACAGAGCACCTCTTGACAAAGGGAGTGTTTACAATTTACAAATAATTTGGAAGAATGAAAATGAAAACTGATTTGTCATGCAAGCTGGCATTGTGCACAGTGTTTGGCTCTGAAAAAATATATTTGAATCTTTATTGCATCTCAGGTGTTTTGGTTAGGCATCCAGTACATGGAGTCACTAAAAAACAGATCTTTTTGTCAGAACTGTGAAAACAATCTTGGCAATTGCAGCATGTAATGGTTCCCAACAGATCAGACCTAGAACCTTGCAAATGATAAAGGATCCAATTATCTCTCCCATTACTTAGTGAGAAACACACATCAGAAAAGGCAGTACACTCATTATTTCTGCCTGGGCCAAATACTTCTCTTTCCAAGAAATTAAACTCAATGCCCTTTGTTTAGGAGAAATCAACTTAAACCATATCCAACATCTATCCTTGGGCCTCTGTCTCGTATTGTTTGAAATGGTCCAAAATGTTTTAAATTGACGATCATCAGTAGACTATTTTCTGGAACTTTGCAATATTTAGGTAATTAAGGATTAATAAAACAAGACTTTTATTGAACTAATAATGACTCATTAGCCTTACCTTAGACTTCCAGCTCTACAGCTCTCAGTAAGTAAGAAGAAAAAAAGGTAATGGGAGTTCCTCTGACTGTCTTAATTCTTAATTTGTAGTGCACTAAGTAGTTCTACTTCTACACATAGATGTGTTTGCGAATCAGCCCCTAGTGTAAATCTGTTCCACTACAAATGAGATGGAAACACATCTTGAAGCATTTTATCTTTTCAGAGATCAACTACACAGAGAATGGATCACATTCTGCAATATTGCACATAATTACAGATCAGAAACAGTTCCATGAAATGTGCAAGAATAAAAGACTGAACAGGAAGGTATTGGGCCTGGTTCTCAAAGTTACCTTAGATCTTTGAGTAACTTTACTTTTTTGAGTAAGTTTACTATTTTTCGGTATTCACAAACTGCACTTTTGTAACCTACACTTTTCTACTAACATATACTTTTTTAATACGTCAAGCACTACCCTTGGGCAACTCCTGGCACTGCAATGTACTCCCATAGAAAATAACGGAAGCAGAGACACTACAAAAGTATAAATTACTACAAAAGTGCAGTTTATGATTAGCAAGTTGTAGAATGTTTTGTAGAATTACTACAACAATACATCCCACAAAGAGCAGTTTGTGAAACAGATGCATGCTTTTCAGTTCCAAAGCCTTCAAGTACCTACTCCAGCCATTGGCGCTACCCCTGGCATTAGAAATTAAGAGAGCAGAAGAAAACGTGATAAATGTGGAGAGAGGGTTTGGTGTTACTAGTGAAGTAAGAAGCAGGGATTCAAAGGTGTATGGTGAAATGTGTCAGTACATACTTTCACAAGCCCTTGCCAAATGCTGGCTTGTATATTCTCCCCCACAGAGTGTCTGGCGGTTTCAGACCTAGTTGTTTGAAATTTGCTGTCCGGAACCACCAAGAGAAATGTGGCCACAGTGTGAGTACTTACGAATGTTTAGGGATCCAAAAAAGCTACTACTTTGTCACTGTTACTGCACTTTATGAGCTCTGTTTTCAAATTGTTATGATTTTCTTGTTATTGTGTTTTGTGCTCTACTAGTTTAGATGTCACCTATATTCATTGATTGTTTCAAATTTTTTACTTTCATGTTTGTATGCTTGGTCAGGTGCAGGGACTGCTCCCCTACCAGTGGTGTATTTTATTTTTCTTTGTGTAATCAATCTTGCTGGCTTGTATGTACTTTTCATTGCTCCATCTTTAAAGGGTAACTGGCACGTAATGGTCAAGTCTTTGGATATGGTCTAGCTGAAAAACTGCTATGTAATTAAGGACATGCACAGCAGATGTGCCCAGGCATGCAGAAAACGAACATAAGGAAAATCTGTCGGTGCTTTTCTGAACCCATCCACTCAGAACATGCATGTTCAGTGGGACTAACTTGACCAGCAACTTCCCAGACACCTCTACGCTCTAGATGCAACAGCGGCCCTCAGCTGCATGACTGTAACCAGCTGCATGATTGTAACCAAGGTACTGTTTATATTCCTAATGTTGCACACCAACATGTTATATAATTGAGGATGGGATGGTGTACATACTGTATACTAACCCTTCACTTGTGACTGTGACCTCCAGGCTTAGCACCTTCTTCACCCTCGCCATCTGGGTGATCCTCTTCAAAGCAATGTTGATTTCCAATTACCACTGCGATACATTAATCATTTAACAAATGACCAAATGGATGTCTTGTTCATTTGTATTTTAGTTAAATGTTCATTCTAATCTTGTCCTCTGGAGTTATCTGCCCCCTTTCTGTAAGATCGTCCACTTTGTCAGGGAGAAGAGAGTTTTGGGGAGGAGTTGCTGTTATTTTTAAACATACTAGATAGGCTCTGTTATAAATCCAATTGAAAATGATGACCTTGCTAAATCTATGGACCTTCTTTTTACCAGGAATCCCTCTACTGGTCCTGAACTATCATGTAAACCCTAGGCTGGGCTTATTGTTTTCTTTGTTTTTTTACATAGCCATCTCTTAAGCATTACACTACCATAAATCTAGCAAGTAACAACACAGAAAATTGAGGTACTTTAACAATGTTGCTCTCCTCTTCTTGTTAAGTGATGTATATCCTGAACCTGTAAATCTGCAAACTATTCCACAGATTACTTAAACTCTGTACAACACTCAGCAACATCTGGCAGACTGTCTAATTTCTCTCCCAGATCGTTGCACCCTGCTGCATCCCTCTTGGAAAGGTAGTTTAAAAAATGGTTTTCTTCTATGTTGTGAGCAGAGAGACTCAAAAAGAAAGATAATGAACATCTCTGGCACAGTGACTAGCCTTAGGCTAAAACAGACCATGGTCTTTCCTTAGTTTTTACAATCCCAAGGTGAAACTCAACAGGAAAAACAGCAACATGTTTCCTCAATGTCTTGGGCACAACCAGTCTTGTGGCTCGGAAACACAAACTATCTCTCACCAACAACTCACCTTTGACCATCCAAAAAAACCTGACACTATTTAACATAATATTTTTGGCAGGCTACTCTTTCTTCAAGGCTTTCATTACATCTTGGACAACTTCACCTTGGCTATCTTCAAGTATCCCATCAGGTCCAGAAATTGCACCTTTAGCAATAACAAATATTTTTTCTTCTTCTCACCAATCATTTATGCTTTTGAAACTCAAATCAAACGGGCCTACTATCCTAGACAACCATCAACCACTAGATTCTAAGCACAAGATAACTACTGTACCTTAAGTGTATATTCTTGAAAACCAATAACCAAGCATCCTATTCTGGCTAAAGCTGCATCAAGCTCTTTCCTGTCAACAATCTCTTGTAATGGTTTTATGTCTGTTCAAACAGAAAAACATTTTCCAAAGTGAAACTTTCAAAACTATTGCCCAATGTACTGCTCACACCTCCCTTTCTATGCAAAAGTAATTCACCTGTGATGCTCTAGGTGCCCTTGAGGCAAGTGTACTGGTATATCTATTTACCTCATCAATGTCAACTAAACCAGCTCCCAAACCTTTTTGGACTAAAAATATTAAACTACTATTAAAAGAAAAAAAATAAACCAAGACCGCCTGCTAACTGCTCCTAGTCATGTGACCAAGGATATAGACTGCATGCCCTAAATGGTTGGGCCGATAAAAAGGCCAACGTTCTAAAAGTGTTGTTTTCAGAATTGTTACTTAAAATCTGACTTTCCTGCTATAGAGTTTTAAATCACAATTCTTTTGACTCCAAACTCAATCTTCCTACTATCTCCCAATTTAAAGTTATCACTTATTAAATGTAATAAGGTAATCCAATTTTACTCTATTGGAGAGGTAAGATTTTTAGGTGGAGTGTTGATTTCAGACGCGAAGCCGGTGGCGCGTTATCAGCCACGTCACGGAAGGTGCATTGAAAATGTCCCCACACAGTGATCTGTGCGTGGATTTTCAATTCTTGTCTGCCAACTTCACTTTTCAAGGTCCCAGGAACTGGATAGGGCACAACTTAGTAGGGCAGGAGTCTCAGCAGAGAGTCCAGGTGCTGTCACGGGAAGTCTTTGATGGCCCTGAGACTTCAACAACAGGAGGCAAGCTCAGTGGCCTTTGGAGATTCTTCTCAAGCAGGAATGCACAACAAAGTCCATTCTGTCTCCTTTCACAGGCAGAAGTAGCAACTGCAGGATAGCCCAACAAAGCACAGTCACAGCACTTCTACTCAGCTCTTCAGGTCTTCTCCTTGACAGAGGTTCTTCTTGATTCCAGAAGTGATCTAATTTTCAGGGGCTTGGGTGCTCTTCTTATACCCCTTTCTGCCTTTGAGGTAGGCCTACTTCAAAGAGAAGACTCTGTTGTTTTCAAGATCCTGCCTTGCCCAAGCCAGGTCCAAGACACACACCAGGGGGTTGGAGACTGCATTATGTGAGGGCAGGCACAGGCCTTTCTGGTGTAAGTGACTCCTCCTCCCCTCCCTCCCAACACAGATGGCGTGATATGCAGGCTACACCCCAGCTCCCTTTGTGTCACTGTCTAGAGAGAGGTGCAGACAGCCCAACTGGCAAACTGACCCAGACAGGGAATCCACAAACAGGCAGAGTCACAGAATGGTTTAAGCAAGAAAATGCCCACTTTCAAAAAGAGGCATTTTCAAACACACAATCTAAAAAACAACTTCACTAAAAGAAGTATTAATAAATTGTGAGCTCAGAGACCCTAAACTCCAGATATCTATCTGCTCTCTAAGGGAATCTGCAATTTAATAATATTTAAAGGCAGTCCCCATGTTTACCTATGAGAGAGAAAGGCCTTGCAACAGTGAAAACTGAATTTCAGTATTTCACTGTTAGGACATATAAAACACGATTCATGGAGGAGATGGCCGCGAGAGCTCCCGTCACGCTCTGCGGCTGAACCACAGACCGGGAGAGAGCGCGTCAGGATGAGACGCGCTGTGGAGGGCTGAGAGCAAGGAATGCGGAAACAGTTCCAGAGCCTGGTTGCCAGGGACGCCAAGTGGGGCGCTTCTCTCCGGGCTTCAGGCAATTTTGTTGGAATGCGGAAGCAGCCCCTCTGAAGCGGTTTCTGGTTGCCGGGGATGCTGAGCAACACGCTTTCTCACTGAGCCTCTGAGTTGACAGAAAAACGCGGAAGCAGTCCCGAGCCAAGGTGGTTTCCAGGGACGCTTCTTTTCGAGGGCTGAGACGTGGATATCCAGTGAGCTGAGGTGGTTCCAGGACACGGAGAAGACGCCATCCAAGCAGTTCTAAGCCGCAGGGCAGGAGTGCGACGATTAAGGATTCCTTTCAAGCGGGCTCTGTGGGGGAAAAGCCATATCTGAATATTTGAAGAGGATTCGCTCTGCACATCAGGATTGTGTGCCCCAGGTGAGGAAGGGGCAGGCGGTAAGACATTTTTTAAGACTCCTGCTGATCCTCCAGCCTTCAGGGCTCGCTTCACCCGGCACACAGGGTTTTAACAGAGACATTTAAAGGGTATTCAAGGAGAAAGGACTTGGGGAAAGACTGTATTAAGGCAGGTGAAGGCAGGTAAAGGACTGCTATACAATTGTACGAGAGTCCCCCCCCTTTTTTTTTTTTGTTGTTGAGTTTTTGGGGTTTTTATTTTTAGGGAGGAACGGGGAGGGGGAGGTGACAGAGCTTCCCCCTCCTTTTTTTTTTTTTTAAACAGTGAAACAGCTCTGTGTATCTTAATTTAATCGCATTTGTGGGGGTAGGGGCCCCTTCTTTCTTTTTATTTCTCTTCTCCCCCTCCCCCCCTTTCTTTTTTTTGGAAAGATGCAGCGTTCTCCACACTATGCAGGCCGCTCTGCTGCCAGAGTTCCCAGAGCAACACGCACTACCAAACAGAAGCGACCCGCACCTTCAGATAATCACTTGCACAAGGCTCCGGCTTCCGTGCCCCCTTTACTTTCTGTTATGGATTCAGCCTCCAACCCTATTTCACCTCTCTCTCTCAATTTACCGCCCTCAGGAGCTAACTTGTCAAGCTCCCCTCTCAGCTTGGATTGCCCATCTGACGAGTCAAGGGCTCCACCATCCGATTCAGATCCTAGCCTGGGGTCATTTAAAGGCTCTCCATTTCTCACTCAGTCGATCCCCGACTGGAACTCTGAGACTGTTTGTGATCAAACAACGGACATTGGATCTTCATCTAGACCCCTCTATCCCTTGTTTGGGGGTGGGAAGAATCATAAGGAAGATCCCCCTGTACCAATTGTTAGCTGCACTCCCCCCCCAGGTAGATAACTCAGCTTCTCTATTAGCGCACGAGTCAATCAGCAGGGGTGGGGCAAGCGCAGCAAATGAATCTTCTGCCCACATCTCTACTTCTACTTCTACTGTGTCTTCCGGGCCTAATGGGCAAAGTGGAGCTCCTTTTCAGGGTCCCACAGTTATGACAAGTGCTAGCACTCATCCGGATAACTTACTTTTGCAGATACTAAGCAAGTTAAAACGTTGAAAGTTTCCCAGGACGACGCAAATCAGAGAACAGAATCACAATTGAACCTGATTTGTAGTAATATCCAGCAACTTAACTCACGAATTACAGTCATCGAACAACGAGTCTCCGATCTCGAGGATATTTGGGCAACGGTAGAACCATCTCTGGCAAAATGGCAAGCTGATCTGCTAGATCTACAGATTCGTCTAGACGATGCTGAAAATCGATCACGTAGATCTAATCTGCGATTTACGGGAGTCCCTGAAGGGCGCGAAAACGGTCGGACAGTTACAGAATTGGTAACAGATCTTATTAAAAGTCATGTTTTAACAGGGCTAGTGGATAAGCATCCAGATCTAACAATTATTCGGGCCCATCGGGTCCCTGTAGTCCAGCCGCTAAACTCTAAATATCGTCGAACTATTCTAGTGAACTTTGGTGACTTTCATATCAAGGAACAGATCTTCCAGAAAGCAATTAAAACCCAAATCTTCCAGATTCCCGGTTTTCTCAGACATGTCGGTGGTGGCAGCGCATCGGAGAAGAGAATTGAAAGAGATGATTCCAGCATTTCAAAAAGCAGGGGCACAGGCTCACCTTGTGCAACAATCCAAACTTAAAGTGTTTTTTCAGGGTCATTCGAATTTTATCCATACAGTTGATGCTGCGAAATCCTTGTTGCATGCAATTCAGAACTCTGAGCAGTTGGGACGAGTAAGGGGTGGTGGGGCGGGGGCAGAGGGGGAAAGAAACCAATAAAGACTACAAGGTGATATATTGGATACTGAGAGAAGAGGGTAGTAATACTGTAGGACTCTCCCCCCCCTTTTTTTTTTTTTTCACGCCACAGCGCATGTTCAGGCTATTCTAATTTTCTCTGTCTAGTCTTTGGCCTAGGGTGCTATGACAAGGCACCACGTTAGGGAAGAATTGGGTCAGCGGGTGGGGGAGGGATGTGGCCCCGGGTTGTCCGGGCGGGAGGGCTCAAGGTGTGGGCCACTGAAGGGGAGGAAGGGGGGGGGCTGGTGGGAGAGGGGGAGAGGTATGGACATCAGGATCTGTTTTTGTCACTGCAAAGGATTGTTAGGATTGGATAGTGTATCTAACTCCAGATCAGGGGGGGCCATAGGCAGACTAACTCAAGGTATAATAAAATGACAAAATCTTTTTTACCATTAAGATTACTATCCTGGAATGTTAATGGATTAAATAATCATAGGAAAAGGTCCGCTATTGAAAAGAGGGTATCGGCTCTTAGTCCCTCAGTTATATTCCTTCAGGAAACCCATATACCACTTAATAAAGTTTCGGGCTTTCAGATGTTTAAAAAAATAGCTGATTTTAAAGTGGTTGCAGCAGCTTCAGCGGCTCATAGAGGAGTGGCAGTCTTTCTAGCTAAAGCCCTGAATGCACAACCACTGACCCTGAGGGATGTTGGTGCTGGGTTCAGTGTTTAGTCGCTAAGGAGAGATTTGTTTTTGTTAGTTTTTATGCTCCTCTGACAGACGATCCAGCCCCTTATATAGGCTTGTTTCACTCCCTTTTGCAATTGACAGGGAAAATTATTATTGGAGGGGACTTCAACTTTCTCCAGGACCCAGTTTTAGACATTACCGTAAAAGGTAAGAGACAGCACAAACCTAAAGTAGCATAGATCTTTTGAGATTATGTTAAGGTTTTGGCGCTATGCGATCCCTGGAGGACAAACACCCCTGATGAGAGGGAATATACTTGCATCTGCTCGCAGTATAAAAGCTCCTTGCGCATACATTTTTTTTTTATTTCAGAAACATTGTGCTATTGATCTCAATCGGTCCAGCATTCTGGCCTCTCAGACCATGCCTCTTTGCTGCTGGAACAGACGGCTTCCCGGCTGAGTTCTATAAGACCTTTATAAATGCATTTGCTGAGGAGTTCTTGGCCCTATTAAATGGCCTACTATGGGGTGAACAGATCTCCAAAACCTGGCATTCAGGGAACGTGGTTAGTTTCCCTAAGAAAAATAAAGATAGGGAGGATCCAAATGCTTACCGTCCAATTTCGTTGTTAAACTCAGGCTATAAAATAATGACAAAACTACTGGCTAATAGGCTTAATGGGGTAATCAATAAATTGGTGCATTCCGATCAAAACGGTTTTGTGGCTGGCTGACAACTGGATACAAACACACACAATTTAGCTGAGGCTCTCGATTATTTCACTACTAATAAAGTCCTTGCCATTATTCTTCTGCTGGATGCGGAAAAAGCATTTGATTTGGTTGTTTGGGACACGCTTTTCTTAATTTTATCTAGCTATAAGGTACCTACTCAAGTTATTACATTAATTCAAAGGTTGTACTCAAACTCTGACGCCAATATTATTATAAACTCGAAGTGTGTCGTACAACTTCAAATACAACGTGGGACTAGACAAGGGTGTCCGATATCCCCTATTTTATTTGCCCTTTTTATTGAACCACTCGCCATTAAAATTAGGCAACATAGTCAGATTCAACCCCCGTTAAAATCAATGGGAAAGATCAAACTTTATGCAGACAATATAATTTTGTTCTTAGACATAAAACATTCTTCTCAGGAAGCGGCCTTCAATCTATTTAATGTATTTCAGCAAATGGGTGGCTATAAGATTAATAGGAGCAAGACTGACATTATTCTTTGTGGTACCTCTCCTAGTTGTATTCTTCCTGAATTAAGAGAATGTGTAAATCCCAATCCAAAAAGATATTTGGGGGTTTATTTCACGTCCAACATAGGAGATCTCTACAAGTTGAATTTCGCTCCTTTACTTCAGAAAACTCAGGCTCTGCTGACTCGTTGGAGGTCTCTTCCTCTCTCTATATTAGGCCGCATCGCGTTAATTAAAATGTCAATTTTACCACTTTTCAATTTCTTGTTTGCGGCTATTCCGTGTGTTTTAACGCAACTTTTTTTTTAAAAACTGGAATCCCTATTTCGTTCATTTATTTGGCAGAACCGAAAGGCTCGAGCCGCTTTAAGTATACTGTACGCCGACAAGGAGAAGGGGGGACTGGCCTTGCCAAATTTCAAAGATTACTATTATGCATTTTTTGCACATTATTATGCTAGTTTTAAATTGGATTACTCCGCATTGATTTTCAGGTATTAATATGTAGGGAGCATAATATCCGGAACCCAGCCCTGTTGACGAAATTGCCAAAAAAAGTTAGTTAAAAAATTCTTAAATGGTTTTTCAAGAAAAGATTAGATTTTTTTAGAAACTTTTCAATCCCCTCTGTACATTTTGACACTCCACTTTCACAGATTTTTCTACACTCTGGGACTCAGCTTAGTGAAGACTTGGTAAAGAGGTGGGAGCTCGCTGGATTTAGTAAGATTGGAGATTTTCGTGCTGAGGACAACTGTGAAGCCCCATTGAATATCCTGGTTACTGTCAACAATAATTTTTTGCTGGTCGGATCTTATAATATTTTGTTACATGTTTTAAGGGATTTAGACGTTAATTCCATCATTAATGCCCAACCATTGGTAACAGAATTAGTTGGACCTTCGCGGATAAGGAATGCAGGGGCATGGAGAAGGCTCTTGGCAGAAAGGGTCAAAGTGGATCTTGGGATAGGAGCTCAGACGCAATGGGCTAGTCAGGAGGGCATAGAGGTCTCAGGTGACTACTGGGAGACTATTAATCAATTTCTCCATGCTACGAGGGGCTAACTGGCATCGAATGATATTTTTTTTGTAAATGGTTATTGTATCAAACCCCGCAAGCCCTATCTCGTATGGGGACTGGCCAACCTAATATGTGTTTTCGCTGCAAGGAAGTAGGAGCGGCAGGTTGGATCCATATGATTGCGACATGCCGATGTATACAGGGATATTAGGAGGGTGTTTTTGCAATATTAACAACTATTGCGTTGGTATCCATATCTCCTAGCATTCGGTTAATGAGCTTGGGCTACGACCCCGAGGCAAGACTTTCAAGATGGGAGAAGCTCGTATTTATAGCCGCTGCGGTTGCAAGGTCACTTTTGCTGAGAAATTGGTGTTCTGAATTGTCTCCTACTAGTCAAGAGTGGTATAGTAGGATGGTGCAAGTTAGACTTCAGGAGATGAGATATGCTAGCAGAATAGGTAGTGTTAAAAAGTTCTCTCTGATCTGGGAAGATTATTTCTTAGATAAGTTTGGATGATTTTTTTTCTTTTTGTTTCATTTTCTGAAAGTGGCAATGTATCTTGTTGTGTATTGATGTTTCTTTTCCTGATAATAAAAAAGAAAAAAAAGAAAAAGGACATATAAAACACATAAGTACATGCCCCACCTCTTACATACACTTCACCCTGACCCTGGGGCTACCTAGGGCCCACCTTAGGGGTATCTTACATGTATAAAAAGAGAAGGTTTGGGCCTGACAAATGGGTACATTCTCCAAGTCGAATTGTCAATTTAAAACTGCACACACAGACCCTGCAGTGGCAGGTCTGAGCCATGTTTACAGGGCTACTCATGTGGGTGGCACAACCAGAGCTGCAGGCCCACTACTAGCATTTGATTTACAAGCCCTAGGCACCTCTAGTGCACTTTACTAGGGATTTACTAGTAAATCAAATCTGCCAATCAGGAATAAACCAATCACATATGCATTTTACACAGGGAGCATATGCACTTTCGCACTAGTTAGCAGTGGTAAAGTGCCCAGAGTGCTAAAGCCAACAAAAACAGGTCAGAAAAATAGGAGGAAGGAAGCAAAAAGATTGGGGATGACCCTGCAAAAAGGGCCAGGCCCAACACTCATTTTATCTTTGTTATAAAATAGTAAAAGTCTATAAATAATAGAACCTTTAGGTTAGATAATAATGCATAAATAGAATGGTAGGTCTTAAAATCTCATTCTTTGAGGATCCAAAGTTTCGTAGTAGAGTTTCATAAATTGTTTATATATATGTACTGTTTTTAAAAGAATTTGGAAATTAAGTAAACGTAAAAAATATCAGAATTTCAAAAGAACAAACAGAAATATGAGTAGGACTGACCCACATTTCAGAACAATACATAACACAGTTAATATGTATGTAAGAATATAAAATAAAATAAATACATCACAGTGATTTATGATGAAAACTATAATGAGAACATGACTTTAGAAATCTCAATATCTTCTCCTCTGTATTGCACAATACATTTCCTTAATTCAGAAGGATCTTCATAGGTAACTGTTTTGTCTTTGTAAGCTAACTTAAAGAAATAGGCTTGTATAGGACCAAGCCTAGCATTCATTGCTCTCAAGAAAGGTCTGAAGTCTGATGGTCTGAAGTCTGAAAATTGTATCAGTCTTGTTGCAACAGCATTTGCAACATCCTCTAGGAAGAGCATATTACCAAACCAAAAATACTTCCTTTTTACTTTTGCCACCACTAACACAGTTACTTGGTCAGAGTATTCTAGGAAGGGTAATATAACTCCTGTAAGTGTAGAACAGCTAGATGGTTTTTGTTTTTAACCACATCAACATGCTTTTCGGATGTTAAAAGATATGTAGTTTAGCATGTCAAAAACCTTCATGTTGAAAGATTAGTGAAACGCGGCTGGGCTATTGTCCTCAGTTTCATCTGGCAAATCATACATTTTGAAGTAATTCCTTCTGGTTCCATTTTCCAGTTCTTTGTTTCCTTTTTGAGAATGTGAAAATCAACTTTTAGGTGTTCTTCCTAAGTCGTAGAGTCTTGAATGTCACTAACTTAATGTTCCTCTTCCATGGCCATTATTTCTATATAAGATCATTTATCCACAATGATTTTGAGTCTCTGACTAAGGCCCATATTTATCCTTTTTGCTGCAAAACTTTGCTAACGCTGTTTGCAGCAAAAGGTTTAGCGCCGGCTTGCGTCATTTAACAACTCCAGCCAGGCGCTGTATTTATTGACTGGCACAAGCCGATGCTAAACTTGGGGTAGCACTTCAAGAAAGACGCTAGCTGGGTTGGGGTGGCAGTAGGAAAGGATGGGGTTTTGCATCAGAAAATGACACTAGCCTGGTTAGAGGTAAAAATATGCCTCTAACCAGACTAGCACCATTTTCTGGCACACAACCACCAAAAACATGACTCCTTTCTTAGGAAAGACAGGTGTTATGCCCACCACCCACATGGCCAGCACAGGGGACAAGTGTCCCCTGGACATGGCCATTGCAGCCTGTGCCATGCAGGAGGTCCTAAGTTAGGGCTCCCGATGGCACTTAAAAAATATATATACTTACCCTACTTACCTAGGAAGGGGTCTCCCATCCTCTGGTGTCCCTCTGGTGTTAGTGGGGGTGATTCTGGGGCATGGGGAGGGCACCTGTGGACCCATTCCATGGTGATTAGCCATAGAAATGGGTCCACAGGCCCCCTAATGCCTGGTCTGACCCAGGCATTAAATGATAGAGCAAAGCAAGCTTTGCACCATTATTTAGCCCCTCCTCCCACCCATACGTCATTTTAGCGCGGGGTATAAATATGGGTCTATGGCGATAGAACAGTTTTTTAGATGGGAACAACTACCTTGCATCTCATTGACGCAAGGTAGGTTCACACATCCAAAAAATGGTGCTAACTACAATATTTTGACTCTAGATGTGTCAAGCGTCAAAATATAAATATGGAGTTCAGTTTGCGCAGAATTTGCATACAAAAAAGTGATGAAACTTGCTGTTAATAGAGTATAAATATGCCCCTACATGTCTATATGCTTTTATCTCTTCTGGTAGAACTCACTTGTCAACTTAACCCTGGAGATGATTTCACTGGACATGGTGGATCTCTCCTGAGTCTATTCCAAGCATTAGCATTAGAAAACTAGAGCATCAGAGACACACTTACTGTGGACCAGTCAGTGTACCTTCCAAATTTAGGATTTGTCACTGGTGCAGTAGCCCATTTAGATACAAGCGCTTCATTAGCAGCCATCAGCAGCTTTAGCAAAATTGCACACTGACAGCCAGCCAACTGTGCCATAGTGTCATGGAGGATACGCTGTGTTAGAAATGGGGTTTCTGGTTGGCTAGGGTATGCACCTAAGCCAGGCAGAACTCACCACTCTAGTCAGGGCGAGAGAGTTACACACCCAAGAAAACCCCTGTTCACCCCTTTGGTAGATTGACAAGAGCAGTCAGACTTACCTCAGGGGCAATGTGTAAAGCAGTTGCAAAACACACACAACACTACTGACACAATAAATACACCATAAAGGAAACACAACCCCAACTTACATAAAAATAAACTGTATTATATAAAACATCATTAGACCAAAAACATGTCAGTAATACCCTGCTACACAAGCAGTTGTCAGAACATCATACAGTTACTAGTACTCTGACAAAGCCAGCATTAGTTACATAAAACACATAGGTTACTGGTTATTCTGCAACACAAGCAGTAGTCGGGTTGCCATCATTATTACCAAAAATCACATGTCATAATGAACACATATCACCAAAAATGCCAGTTCATTATCATGAATGTGTATAAAATGCTCATGGCAGAGTTATTACATTAGCATGGAGGCCATGAACTCCTCATGAAACACATTCCCAAAATGGTATATGTCAGACCTAAAGAAAATGCACATATCCTCGCATGCATATTTCTAGGGCTACCAGGAAACACAATCTGACATGTACCCACGCTTCTCTTATCTGCAGGGCAGCAAGCCCCAGACTCACACTTGAAGCCCAGGAGTTCTTATTGTCTTATTAGAAGAAATGTTGTAGTTTGGCCAGCACTCTGGGCATCGAGGAGCTCACGGACTCCTACTACAAGACATGTGGCACTAGAGGAGAGGGGTGGACAGGAATGGGATCCTGCCATCCTGAGCAATACAGTTCCAACGAAGAGGGGGGGCTCACCATCAACAGTCCCAGTTTCTCCTAGCCAGACGACCCCTCTCCTCTCGCGGGGCCGCCTCATTGCTGAGACGCAAGGGAAACCCTCCTTAGGTTCCCCCTCAGGAAAATAAGAGGGGAACTAGGTGGCAGCCGCCTGTATCCACACAGTATGGCTGTTATCTTCTGCACCATGCACTTCCTGCTTGTAACACGGCTCCTTCCTTTTTGTCTACCCAGGCCGTGATGGCAAATGCACCCAAAGTGGGTGCCTGCCTGTGCCCCGGGGGCACCACCCAAAGTGCACTCCTTGTCCCGGGGCCACCACAGAAGCATGCCTCGGCCGTGCTTGACCACTCTCCTCCGGTGGCTCCTTGAGACCTGCCAGGGTGGCAGCAAAATGGAGGGAGCTCCTCCTATGCCCAGGGCAGGCACACACACAGCACTCGAAACACAAGGTAAAGTGCCTGACACAAATACTTCCAGCATTTTCCTCATGCTGAGAAAAGCAGAATGCCAGATCGCTCATCTTGTGCTAAGGAACTCAGTTCACCTTAGTGACCCAGGAGATCACAGATCAGCACAACAGCAGCAGCAGTAAAACGGCAGTTCACGGTGAGTCCCTCCAGCAGCATCCTGTGTCCAGTTCAGTAGTCCATTAGTGTCTCAAAATATGTGGAAAACCCCCTGTACTTATACTCATTTCGTGCAGTCTCCGCAAAAGGGGGAGACGAGGTAACAACCAGTACTAACTGGTTCCAGGTGTGTCCCCTCTCTCCCCCAGCGCAGGCTCCAGACATCAATGGGGGTAAACAAGCCCTTTAGGTGAGGCCAGTGTATAGCTTTTAGAAATGTAGGTGTGCCCCGCCTCTCCCTCTCTCGGCCCAGGAAGACCATTCAATATGCAGATGCACCTCTGTGACACCTCCACCCAACCTGTGTACAGGCTGTCTGAAAAGTATGCACAAAACCCAGTTGTCAATCTGCTCCAGACATGGATTAGATTCAAGCTGCAAAACACCAGTCATAAGCACAGAAAAATGCTCTGAAATGCTTTCTAAAAGTGGCATTTCTATAATGGTAATAAAAAACCTATATACACCAGTAAGCAGCATTTCTCACTACCATTACAATCATACCAAACATGTCTACGCTACCTCTCATAGATTAGACAATACTACCTAGACATAAGATAGGGCATTTCCAATGCAATCCTATGAGCAAGGCAGCACACACAACAGTGAGAAACCAAACAGGCTGTTTGTCACTACCAGGACAGCCCACACAACCAGGCACATGTCCTGACTTTTACATACACAGCACCCAGCCCATTGGGTTAGCTAGGGCCTACCTTAGGGGTGACTCATATGTAGTAAAAGAGGAGTTTCAGGCCTGGCAAGTACATTTATATGCCAGGCCCCAATGGCAGATAACTGGGCATGCAGGCCATGTGGTAGCAGGCCTGAGACAGGTTTGAAAATATACTTCTGTGGACGGTGCAAGCTGCACTGCAGGCCCACTCGTAGCATTTAATTTACAGGCCCTTGGTATAGGGATACCACTGTACAAGGGAATTATGGGTAAATTAAATGTGCCAATTAGGTGTAAGCCAATCACACCAACTTTAGAAGGGGCAGCACATGCACTTTAGCACTGATCAGCAGTGATAAAGTGCTCAGAGTCCTAGACACAACAAAAAGAGGTAAAAAAGAAAAAAATAGCAGAAGGAAGATAAAAGGTTTGAGGATGACACTGTAAAGTCCTTCCATGAATAGTGCACTCCTTCATACTCCATGTGTGCTGCCAAATCCTAGAATTAATTGAGCAGTTATGATTTTTTCTGGCATCGAAGCCTTTGGCAACTTAAATTTCAAAAACACAGCTGTTCCTGCAACACTAAATAAGGCAGGACTGAGAGGTTGCTTTACATATTAGCCACCAATTTTTGACATAAGCACTCTTACTGCTAGTCTGTAAATGACACCCAAAGTCACAAGTCAAAGATGGACACAAGTTTCAGACATAAATGCAGCTCACATGGTGTTTGTAGCTCATGGAAATGATCAGTAAAAAAGTTAGTATATGAAAAGCTGGTATTTTTGTACGAGTGGCTGATATGTGATATACTAAATCATTAAGAAAGAACTTTGCACGCTGACCATGATGCCTAGAATAAATACAATTTACATTAGATGTATCAGAGTTCATGTAGCAAGACCAAACAGGCCTATACACTACAAAGGGCAGCACCTGGCACTAGTCTAGCCCTCCCAGTATTGTTAGCACTGACTTTCACTTATAGCGCCTTTGAGGCCCCTGATGATAGACAGCACTTCATTTTTTTTTTATCTGCTGGTGCCTGCTTTTGAAGAGCATGAGTTCCAAACTACTCTTAAATGAACTTTAAGACAACCATATGCAGAGCAACATGCACACAAATGTGCAACATTTTACACACCATGCGGTAACCATGATGTGCACATTATTACTGTATTACTGACCTCATGACAATGCACTCCTGGGAGTGTGGCATGTATGATGTCTGCTAGAAATGTAGAAGGAGGATCTAATTAAACAATATGAAAAAACGAAAAACAATACTAAGACAGAGTTTTGTATGTATTTGTGTTTTTTGTTAATATTTCATGGAATGGCATTGCCAAGCTGGATTGGAGTACTTTGTGGGATCTGGATGCCAAGAATCAATGCAACTATACTAGAAACAATGTGATGAGAGTGAAAACTTTAGTTTGTGACATACTAAAGATCCCATAAACCCTGTATGTAGTGGAAGTTCATCATAGATGGATTACTTGATGTACCTACAAAGCGTCCACAGAATAGCCTTCAATCTTCCACAGTGTTTGTTAAAGTGGTGGGAGAGGTGTAAGGCAGAGACTGGCAGGTAAGTATATGCACTGAAATAATGCAAAATGGCTTGGGCTTCCTGAAAAATGTGAGAGGTTCTAAAGGGCACTAAGGGCTTAATTATGAGGTTGGTGGTCAGACCGCCAGACCATCATGCTGGCGGTCCTGCAGAGATGGCCATGTCGCCAGTCTTTCAGACCACCCTATTACAAGTCATACAGGCAAGACAGCTGACCGCCAACCTATAAAGGTAGACTAGCAGTGGTGCAGAGGGCTGAAAATAGGTGTTCCAACCTCCAGCACCGACAGCACCACGACCAATCACTGACCATATTACAAGCACACAGTCACCATGGCAGACCCCAATGGTGGTCAGCCAATGGTGGTCCAAACCTCGGCCGTCTACGGTCACCAAAGTAATACACAAATGTACATTGGATGAATTTGAACACAACATAGATGTTGCATATTGCCACACTGGACAAACATGCAAAGGACAATCTAAAACACACCCATACACAGGCCACAATCCTTTGCATTTACACTGCAACACACACAAGCTTGAGCAAATTATTTACCGCGTAGTACAGGTACTAGGCACCATATTTGTTCACCATCCCAAACAACATCCTGCACACACTTTTGTCCAGTCACACCCTTTTGCACTTCCCCTCTTTAGTAAGTCTCTGTCACCCTTTTTTCTTTTTTCTCCACCATACCACATTTAAAACATCCCCGTTTCTCAGAAGATGGGTTAAGTGTCATGGTGGATGAAATCATAAGAGTAGAGTCACAATTGTTTGGAACACAAGTCCAGCATACTCCTCTCAGTAGGAAAATCAAATTGTGGGACAGGATCATCAACAGAGGCAATGCTGTAGGTAGCACCCTACGCACAAAGGATGACATTAGGAAGAGGTAAAATGACCTCAGGGACAAGGTTTATTCCCTGCTCTCCAGGCACCAGCTGCAGGCCAAGAAGACTGTTGGTGGCCCTCCCAGTGCCTTATTACATCTATTTCTGTGGGAGGAGATCATCCTCCATCCTGAGGGTGTGACAGGAATACCTGGGTGAGTAGAGTCCTGTAAGTCACACACTAAATGTCACCAAAATGCAATGTCATGCATGCTCACAGCTCACCTTTTGAAACCTTTACTGTCACACCACTCACCAGTCCAGTGTTCACTTGTCCAAAGAACTCTATTGGGCAACTCACATTTGAAGTGTACTCACTTGGGGAAATGACATGTGTATAGCGTGTGTAGTACAGGGACTAACATGACTACAACTCCCAGCAGGCTCTGTTCTAGAATTCAAAACACCAGAGCAGTGGTCACTTCTCCAAATACCTCTGTTTGGTACATATCAATTTAAGGGTACAAACCTGGGGAGATAACATCTGTAAAGTGTGAGAACTACAGGCACTGATATGACTACAACTCCCAGCAGGCACTAGTCATGTAACTACAAACACTAACACAGTAGTCACATGCTACAGTACATCTGTTAGTGAACTCTCAATTGAAGTGTACTCACCTGGGGGGAGAACATTGGTCAAATGTGTATACTAAATAGAGTGACCTGCTGCAACTCACAGGAGGCACTGTTTCAGCAACTCCTAACACCAGAACAGTGTTCACTTCTCAAATGACCACTGCCTGGCAACCCACAATTTAAAGTTACTCAGCTAGAAGGATAACATTTGTCAAAAGTGGGAAGTAGAGGAAGCGACATGACTACTAAGGCAAGGAAGGCCCTCTGTCTGTAAAACCACCCACCATCCCAGTGCTCCCTTGTCCAAATACCATTGCTAGGTAACTCTCAATTAAAATGTTCTCACCTAGGAAGATACCACCTATATAGTGTGTGTAGTACAAGGCATTACATGACTGCAACTCCCCGGAGGCTCTCTTGCTGTCACTCCAACCCCCAGTCCAGTGCTCTCTTGTCCAAGGACCACCGTTTGTCAATTCCCAAATGAAGTTTGCTCACCTGGGGGAGAACATTTGTCAATTATTGAGAAGTAGTGAGATTTACCTGAATGCAACTCCCAGGAGTCAGTGTTTCTATAGCTCTAAACACCAGTCCAGTGTACTCTTCTCCAAAGACCCCTGTGTCTTAACTCTCTATTGAAGTGCTCCCGCCTGGAAGAATAATATTTGGATTGTGTGTGGTACAGGATATTACATTACTGCTAAGGTCAGGAGGCACTGTTTCACTAACTCAAAACACCCATCTAGTGTTCAGTTTTCCAAATACCTTTCTTTCGAAACTCACAAATGAAGTATACTCACCTGTGGAGTTGATGTTTATCAAATGTATGAGGTAGAGAGAGTGAAATGACTGCTAAGGGCAGGAGGCTCTGTCTCTCCAACTCCAAACACAAGCCCAGTGTTCTCATGCCCAAATACCCTTGCATCTTAACTCTCAAATTAAGTTTATTCATCTGAGAGGATAACAATCATCTAGGCCTTAAAATGGCCAAATACATATCTTGCTGAGCCACTGTTTTCCCTGCACTCATCTAAGATGGCCTTTTCAAGCCATCACCTCAAAGGCTGAAAATCTACGCATTTTAGCAGATGTTTGACTTAGATGAAATTGACATGCTTTACAAATGTCAGGTCAATACAACCAATATCATGGTTCTTTGCCACAATAAGATTAACTGCTAAATAACTTTGTACAAGGTCTATGCTTAATGTAACACTAAATTGTTGGAGGTAGATGTCACAGTACAACCAGTAACATAGTATATTCCTCATCAACCTGTCGAGCTACCACTGGGCACACAGAGGACACAGAAGAGACTTTCATTATCCTCCTGGATGAAGCCCTCAGTGAAACAGACATTCCTGGATGTCCGGACATGGAGAATGGTTCCGGCCTATTGGGGCAACCTCGTCAGACACCAACAGTGAGTCTCACTGTGGTTACATCAACACCTCCCAGCCCGGTTGCCCTCACATTTCATCAAACATTAGCTCCCCTACCTCTGAACCAAGCACAGAGTCTACCATTTTATGCCCCCCTGTCCCGGATCCTGAGTTGCAGCGCAACACTTCCAACAGTGAGGGTCGATGACACAGTTGGAGATGGCAGCCTATGGCAATGGCACAGGGACGTAGGGGTAGGGTGCATGGGAGGAATACTGTGGACCAGCAGGGTGAGGCTCCTGGGGCTGCTTCTGAGCCAGGACACCTTCAGCCACATCGTGGGGCTTCATCAGGAGTCCCAAGGCATGATGGGCCAGGTCTTGACCGAACTCTGCAAAATAAAATAGTTACAGAGGAACATCCATAGAGATATGTGTGAACAGTAGAAGGCTCACAATTCAAACAAGGCCTCCTTAAGAGGGGTGATGAGGGACAGTACCACCACCCTTAGCAGGTCTCTGTAACACCACTCTCCCCTTCCTTTAATGCATCAACATCAGGCCCTTCTTCATCGATGCCAGCCACTAGAAGGGAGGCCCTGCCAGAGGAACAAGCCTGAAACACCCCTGCCTGTGCAACAGCAGATCCCCCCACACTACGCAAGCAGAGATGTCCAGTGAAAAATCCAGGAGATGAGGATGGCAAGACACCAACCACTGCCAGCAAGTGACCTATTCCTAAAGGAACTCCTTTGTGTGCCACATATTCACTCTGCTGACTGATCCTGAATTACCTTCCAGTTCCAATGGGAGGAGCATTTTGAACTTTGGACTCCCAATGGTGTGGCGTCTACTCCAATGATTTCATTCACCATTACTACCACCTTCACTTTATTACTTTTTGTTTTTTCTGTCAAAATTGAATTTAGTGCATCAGCACTGTAATAAATTCACCCATCACGTACTCATTGTATGCTTGCTTAATTTCAACATTTAGCTATGTAGAGAAGTAAAACCTTGTGAACTATATGATGAAGACATAACTTACTTGTGCAAGGAGGGATATGTTACGGGTGCACACTGTCCTGCTCAGGATTACAACCATTACACACAAACACATCAGTACAAGTGTCTGGTCACAACAAAGATTTTATTCCAGTGTACAGCATATAGGCTGTCCATATATTTGGACCTTTGTGACATAGGATTGTGTGACTCATACTGAGTCAAAGTACATATTCCAGGGAACAGCCCCCCAAGACCATGGAAGGGAGGGGTTAATCAGACACTGTCCTGTGGAATAGGCAAATGATAAAGTGGATGCTGTCAGCAGCCTGAGCATTATCACATACCACACCAAAGTAATCCAACATCACAAAATCCAAGACACAGACAGATGGCAGTACAACAGTCACTGATCACAGCCCCATCATAATCCAATGATCATGCATCTGGTGGTATGACACAAACATACGTCAGTGCTGTTGTGACACAGGCACTGTGGCTTCCAATGATGAAACACATCTACAGCTCATATACAGGTCATACAAGAACAGTGTTTAGCCAATGTGTAGGGTGATTGACTTGCTGAAATCGATGACTACATTTTTCATGCCCACATGATGACACACATAATACAATTGGCCTAACACACCACACAAAACAAGTCCAATGTGCACTTCTGACCTTCCACACAAACACTGTGCAAGTTGCCATGGCACAGGTCTACTAAACCCCAAATCTGTGACCTACATTACTTGGAACAATCCATGTACACTTAGTATGTCAGAACAGCATCAGATTCATCAGATGTCATTGTGAAGGTACCTGTACAAAGACAAAACACGGAGTATAGGCTTGAAAATATACTGATTACACAAATCACATAGCAAGCTACTGGGAATGTAATTACATTGCAATGAGACTGACACAAACAAAGCAACATCATCAAGGAGAGGCTTTGTCAAAGGCTAACTCTTCAAGCAGCCCCTGGCTGAATATTACAGAATATCAGCTCCCTCATTGTTGCCAAAACACTCAACTCCACATAGTCTCACCATTACAGGTTGTTGTACAGTCACAGTCATTACATCACATGACATACTTACATTCATGAAAAGTAGTTGTTGATGTGGTCTTCCTGCAAGTCAATTACTTCCTCTTCACCACTGTTATCGTCAATTGGCATTACAGGATTCTCACCTAGTGGCACTGCAGGCTCCCATACCTCTGGGATGTACAGGATATTCCTCGACAGAGAGAAGTTGTTGACCATAGAGCATGCCACAGTGATGTGACACACTTTTTCAGGTGAGTAAAGGGGGCTCCACCAGTCCAGTCAAGACACCTAAACCTGGCCTGCAGGAGCCCAAAAGACCACACCATTACACGCCGTATTGTTCCATGGGCCTCATTGAAGCAGTAGTTGGATCCCTTAGTGGCATCAACAACCAAGGACGGTTCGGATATGCAGAGTCTCCTGTTAAGTAATGGGACATATGTGCAATATTGAGTCACTCACTTCATGTAGCACCAGACTTTGCACATACACAAACAAGACAGATGTGACTTACCAAACAACCAGGCCCTCTTTGGGTGCAGTTGTGACATCAACTGGGGCATGGTGTTGTTCTGCATTATGAAGGAATCAAAACCATAAAAGTCAGTCTTCAGATGGGCTAAATCCTCACGTGGGGGAAACCAGAGATAGCTGTCCAGGTGTTTCAACATTGCTGAGAGGAAATCTTTCAACACCAGACTGAACATAGGTTGGAACATACCAGTGGATAGGACCACTGTATGTTAGAATAACCCTGTTACTAGGAAGTGCAATACTGACATGACTTGTACAAGGGATGGTGTGAAGGTTGGATAACTAACAGCTGGCAGCAGATCTAGCTCTAACTGACAACATAGGTCCATTATTGTTTGCCTACTCAGAGGGAAGAGCAGTATGACATGGCATGACGTGGCATTCTTTCATGGTCTGAGGGTCTGTCATTGGATGGTAGACAAGAGGTTGTTGCATCCTCCCTCTCCCTGGTACCTATGTATAAAAAGACATGTTTTGTAACATTAGTCAGTGTGTCCATAGCAACATAAATGATACATGTCAATAATATCATGTGACAATGCATTTCTGAATTGATAGACATGACAACCAGTAGACATCACAGCTGCAAAAAACACAAGCGTCACATGTGACCCCCATGTTTTTCTACATATGTGGCCACAGAATGTATATGGACCAAACTCAAGATGTGCAACACAATTGCCCCTGGAAATGTGACTGAATATCCCAACTGCCAAAATGACTGTTGGCGGTGGTGGACTGTGCCCCACTGTTAAATGCCATGTGTGCCCTGCAACTTACTACAAAGGTGTTTGAGTAGTAGGACTTATGTGACAAGACAAGATGAGCATGTTTGTGAAGTAAAAAATCCTCTTTTGTGGGTGTGACGCAGATACTAAAGCCCCATATAGTATTTGAGAGTGCCAAAATGGCGGCTGCCGGACCTACTCCACTGGACATTAGGAATCACCCGAGGAAGTCGTCATGGCGGTAGGAAGTTGCAACCTCAGCAGAAAGTGCCATAGGCTAACGTTGCCAGTGGTGATCACGAGACAATGGCTGCATCCGCCGGCAGTGACAACTGCATACATGGTGGACGTGACCACCATGTTCTGCAGAATCACTCACTTGACATCTGACACTGCTGCCAGCAACACCTGCATGACCTGAACTGTGTACTGCCTCTGGGAGCAATTATAAGGTGATAGGGTGCCTGCCTTCTCTCCAGAGAAGCTGGAGAGGCTAGTTAATGAGGTCCTACCCGTTTCTGGACAGCTCTACGGCTCATCAGAGAAGCAGGTAAGTACCTCATGTGCAAAATGTTCTATGTACTTCACCATCCTTTCCCTCCTCACAGGCTACAATGTGCCAATGTGTGCCAGTTAGATTACTTGTATGCCTGCTGTTGTAGTCTGTGTAGCACCAAGGGATGGACAATGTGCAGGTGTTGGTGGCCAGTGCCATATATTAAATTCATTCACATTGTGTTTTGTGATTTTTTGGGGTCAAAGATCCTCCTTGTGTTGGATGCACATAACTAGGCAAGGAGACATTACTGCCATCCACTGATATTTCCTTCCTCATGATTGTTGTAAATGTCAGACAACATGTATGTGCATGCTAGCATGAGTTGTGTATGCATGTTGTATGGGTCTGTTGAGAGTCATGTGAGCAACGTGTATAGTGCCACAGATCTTTCAAACCACACCTGCCCTTCTTAAACTGTTGCGCGGCAGGCATATCATGAGTCACTCTGCCCTTCAGGTTGCCACACACACCACATGACAAATTGCTGTTGGCAGCATGATGCACTGCATGCATGAAAGTGATGGGAATGGAGTGTCATGTAGGTTCTGTCAGCTCAGCCTGCAGAGACCAGGGCCTGACAACTGTATCTCCCAGTACGGGACCTGGTCTGGGCTGTGGTAGAGCCACTGTGACTATGCAAGTGTGGCACTGTGCCCACTCTCTGTACCCCAGCAGAACCTGTCATGAGGCCAATATGAGGCTCTGTTGGCAAAACCTTCCCTGAAAGCCTCATTCCTTTGACTAGATTGGGAATGGGTTCAGAGGTAGATAATTAATCTAGTCCATATGTGCATTTAGCATTGTTGCCAATGTGTGTCTTAGACTCGTGACACGTTTCTTACTCTCACAGCTCTGTTGTGACCTCCACACAGGTAATTATACTGTAAAATCATATTGCTTATCTGACAGTCCCACAGTGCAGACAGTGTGTTGATTCCTGGGAAGCCATGATATGTGACTCAGGACCTTGGTCACAAAGTAGAAACTGCACCACGTATGCATTTGTTTGTTGGATGCCATCTCTGTAGCATAGACACATATGTCCAAAGGAGTGCTCTGTGGTACAGGTACATAACACAGAACCCCATACCCGAAAGCGGCATGAGTCTGCATTTGTTAGGTAACATGTCCACACATGGACAAGGAAGACACTCTCTGTACCCACCATGCCAGCCCCTTAGTTGTTACTTGTTAGACCTGGCACCCTTGGTGTGGTTTCCCCTGTCTTTTTCCCTCTACTTCATGTCTTTTTGACCCTGTGCTGGACTTCGTTTTTGCTGGTTTTGGTACTCTGTGCACTTTACCACTGCAGATCAGTGCCAAAGTGCAAGTATGCCCTGTGTAAATTATATTGGTGATTGGTTTATCCATGATTGGCATATTTGATTTACTTGTAAGTACTGAGTAAAGTACACTATGGCCTTCATTATGACATTGGCGGTAAATCCCGCTTACCAACATGTCGACTACCACCAACATATTATGACACACATGTACCAATCTGTCACTATATAGCCACACACACAAGTCCGCCATCACAAAGGTCAGTGATAAACTGGTGGTAGCAAAACCCACACCGTTACGCCAACATAACTACGCTCACAGCACTATGACCCACGAATCACCCTAGCGGACATTCAATGGCGGTAGACCATTGGCGGTACATACCGCTGCGCTCAAAATACAGACAATCTAACAAAATGACACCACATTGGACAATTCAAACTACACACACCTGACACCCATACACACACCACACCCACACCACTATAAAACACACACCCACATTACCCACAACCCTTTACCATTACAAAAAATTGCCAACAGAGAGACAGCAAGAGCACTCACACAACCAGAGCAACATATCACCATCACCTATACACCACACACGCACCTTATAGCACACACCCCAACACATCACCCTACACGCCCTCACCTACACCACACAAACTTCGCCCATGGCACCCCAGATTCTCTGAGGAGGAGATAAGGGTCATGGTGGAGGAAATCATCCAGGTAGAGCCACAGCTATTTGGATCACAGGTGCAGCAGACATCCATTGCTAGGAAGATGGAGCTATGGCAGAGAATCGTGGACAGGGTCAACGCTGTGGGACACCACCCAAGAACAAGGGGTAACATCAGGAAGAGGTGGAGCGACCTATGGGGGGAGGTGCGTTCCACAGCAGCAATACACCAACAAGTTGTTCAGAGGACTGGCGGTGGATCCCCACCTCCTCCCCCACAACAAACATGGGATCTGAGGGCCTGGCAGGAGTAGGAGGAGGACTGGACTCTGGTAAGTCAAATCTCTATTACTCTCACCACCTTACCTGCATGCCATCACATACCCCCACCCTCACCTTCAGTCCCATCACTTCACCACCTCCCACATACCCCACCATCACAACCCATCATCCCAATACCAAGGCCTGCATGTAACACCAATGCATTAACACCCCTCACAGACCTGCATGGACACCTATCACCACTGAATGCACACTGGGGAGAATCACCTAGCCCATCAAATAACAACTCACACAAAGGCAAATCTGCCAGGACAACAACAACCATAGAGGGCAACACACCCATGCACATGATGTCACACACAGATACCTTAACACTGCATTTACATCCCCACCAACATATACTGGGTGGGAACCAGGCCTCACCTATTAGCCACACCCTGTGCCTCTGGAGTTGAGCCATCACATATGGGATGCTGCTGTTCCTTAGGATAAAGGCATCATGCACAGACCCAGGATATTTTGCATTGATGTGGGAGATGTACTGGTCCGTTAAGCACACCATCTGCACATTCATGGAGTGCAAGCTCTTTCGATTTCTGAACACCTGTTCATTTCACCGGAGGGGGAACAAATGCAATATGTGTATCATCAATTGTCCCAATAATGTTGGGGATATGTCCCAATGCATAGAAATCAGCTTTCACTGTGGCCAAATCCTCCACCTGGGGGAAAACGATGTAGCTGTGCATGTGTTTAATCAGGGCAGACAACACTCTGGTCAGCACTATTGAGAACATTGGCTGAGACATTCCTGCTGCCAAGCCCACTGTCACTTGGAAGGAGCCAGTTGCCAGGAAATGGAGCACTGATAGCACTTGCACAAGTTTGGGGATCCCGGTGGGGTGACGGATAGCAGAGATTAGGTCAGGCTCCAATTGGGCACACAGCTCCGTGATTGTGGCCCTGTCCATTCTATAGGTGAGGATAATGTGCCTGTCCTCCATTGTTGCCAAGTCCACCAGGGATCTGTTCATGGGGGGATGTCTCCATCTCCTATTCATCCGCAGTGGTGGCAATCTATGGGGCAAAATGGTGAGCAGCTAGACAGTATCTCTTTTTTTTTTTTTGTCAACAGAAACTTTATTCAATCAATGATCATCAAAGCAATACATAATCAATGTCATCATAAATATAGTATAAAAATATAAAATACAATTCCATCCCAGAGCATAATACCACATGGTGACGCCACCTAAAATAATAAAATACAAATCTATCCTAAAATCATAATTCTAAGTAAAAAGATCACCTCCACTGACCTGACTTAACAGGGAGAACACGTTCATCAGATCTTTTACTAATGTAGGAATTCCTTATGCGCCATGCTGACAATAAATATTTACTAACAGAATATATTAGCATTTTGGTGGAATCACTTTAAAATCCTCAGTGCTAGTGCACATTCCCTTATTCCCATTTCTCGACATAGGTCACGGATCCACTTGGACCTAGGAACCATGTATGCAGGGCAAAAGAACATAAAGTGCACCACTGATTCAGAATTATTACCACACACAGGACAAGTATCATTAGTCACATTTGAATCCCATCTACACACCACGGTCTTCAATGGTAAAGTCCCAAAGCGAAATCTAGCATATAGGCTTTTGCCTAGAATATCAGGTATAACGTCTAGATAGGGTTCGAACCTTGGGTACCATTTGATGTCAATAAATGAGTTGGTTAGACGACCGCGTGATTTGTGATTAATAACATCGTTCCTCAAATAAGACCAATAGACACGCTTCAGTGCTTTAAGATGGACTTTCTCCAGTTTGTGAGGGTTCTCCCAGTAGTCTCCTAACCCAATATCTTGAACCAAGTGGATACATGCTTGACCCACGGAATAGAAGCTGAATTAGTAGATGTTAACAGATCTAGGAGTGAGGCTTTATAGATGTCTAGTTCAGGGATGGTCCATAGCCTGACCCAGTACAACAAAGGTCTTAAGTTTATCAGGTCGGCTATCCGTTTTATACCCAGGTCTAAAAACAAAGGGATCAGTGGGGTACTAGGGGGACAAGCACAAAGGGCCCTTGCAAAACTAGTCTCCCCAAGAGTGAGCCTGTTGGTGTCAAAAAAGCCCCATACTTCTGCACCATACACGGCAGCTCCCTGAGCCTTTGCTACATAGATCTTAATAGCTGGGGAGACCGTTTTTGTAGAAGTACTCCTATAGAAGCGCAAGATGGATGCTGCATTATGCTGGAGAAGGCCAGTGCTTTTGTTAATCTGTTCTTCCCAATGTAAGTTGTCAGTTATCCTTAATCCTAGGTAATCTATGAAGCTGACTTTAGCCAGAGGATCACCATCTAGGTTGATGGTACACTTCTTCCGCTTCCCAGAGCGCAAGACCATTAGCTTCGTTTTCTTAGGATTTAGCTCTAGTCCATAGTCCTGACAGAATGCACTAAATCTGTCAATAAGGATGTGCAAACCCATGGGAGTCTTTGAAATTAGAAGCGAATCATCGGCAAAGAGAAGTATAGGGATTTTTTGGGTCCCTAAAGTGGGGGCATCGCTCTGGCAGGCCATCATAACCTGTACCACCTCGTTAATAAAAAAAGAAAACAAGAGCGGTGCCAACCCACATCCCTGGCGAACACCCCTATTTATGGGGATTTTATTGGTCAGTTCGCCTAGGTTACCCCAACAAACTTGCGCATAGGTTTCCTCATGCAGGCGCTTTAATAAGGAAACTAGATTGCTAGGGACCCCTATTCTAGATAAGACTACCCACAACTTCTCCTTTGGGACCAGGTCGAAGGCTGATTTCAAATCAATGAATGCAACATATAATGGCTGATTAGCAAGGGCAGTGTGTTTCCAGTACAACACAGCCAACCTGAAGACCTGGTCCACTGTACTAATTCTAGGTCGAAAACCTGCCTGGAGGGGGGATAATACCTTGTGTTCCTTGGCCCATTGCATTAATCTACCAAGAAGTTGTTTGGCAAAAATCTTTTGCAGATTGTCTATGAGACTAATCGGCCTATAGTTTACTGGTAGATTCGCATTACCCTTTTTGTAGATAGGTATGATCTCAGCACCCTTCCAGGTTGGAGGGATCTGCCCCCCTTCGGAAATTTTATTGGAAAGTACATTGATGTACCAGACCCATATAGAGGGTTCTGATCTATAGAGATCCCCTGGAATCTTATCGGGTCCTGGAGCTTTCCCAGTTTTTAGCAAACGAATTGCCACAGATGTTTCTTCTATGGAGAAACTGATAGGGACCTCGATATCTAGGAGACCCCTTTCCAATTGAACAGATGGGGGTACAGTGTCTTGCAGAAGGCCAGGGCCTTCTCTCATGCCATGGTTAGTGGGAACCTCTGGGGTATCAATTTTGCCATAGAGGAAAGAAAAATGATCCACCCAACTTTCTGGTTGGATGTGATTCATAATGGTAGTTCTACCCCCTTGCTCTCTTTTAGCTAAAAGTTCCCAGAATAAGCTATTGTTGTTAGATACAGTTGCATTTAACAGCTCCTGCAAAATTGAGTCCTCCCAGGTTTTTTTAGCTCGTGAAATGGACTCCTTGTATATACGTCTGGTCAGCTGAATATCCCCTGTGGACCCTTTCATAATAGCATTCTTTACCCCTGACTTGGCCCTAGAGCATGATTCATCGAACCAAGAGTTGTTAATCGGGGTCCCTTCTTGCAGCCTTACCCTACTCTTCCCATAGAAGATATCTTGAAGTTTGACAACCATGTTTTCGTGAATGTGAAGAATAGGGATGTCTTGAGGGTCATAATCTTGGTAGGGTGCCAAATTGTCTAAAAAGGATGAATAGATTACATGCAACAGAATAAGGATTTGACACCACCTTCGGCCATCTGACCTTCATGGATAAATTCTTCACAGTGGGAGTAGGAACCATAGTAACTAGCGGATCGACAAAATACATCCCCAGAAATGGACAATAACAGCGGATAATGGTCATTCTCACTTCTAAGATCTACCTTCATATCTCTGAGCTGTGGCCACAGTCTTACGTCGACTAGAAAATAATCGATTACACTTGTACAAATGCCTCGTTTGAAGGTGGGAGCAATATCCAGGTCGGAGGGCGTGCGGCCGTTACAGGCCCTGAGACCATGCTTCAAACAAAGTGAGGCCAGTTGGACTGCTACGCGGGTATAAGTATCTCTTATTTCCAACCATTACACTTCAATGTATGTTGTAATTGTAACAGTAATTTGTTGTAGAGGTCCAAATGGTGCATATGTGTACTGTGATGCAGTTAGGAGCCATGGCCTGCACCCCCCCCCCCCGAAATGGCATCCGCCTGTCCTGTTTGGAGGGACAGGTGGAAATTAGGTAATTCCGCTGATGTTGTGTTGTATGCTGTTGCGGGAGGCAGTTGAAATCCGCCATGCAACTCCTCATCGGTTAACATTGGACCCTATGGGGTAGAGTGGCCAATGGTATGCACCACCGCTGACGTCACTGCCATTTTCTAGCTGTTCACTCACTTGCTACCTGACCTTCAGCAGGACATGACCTACACTGCATGTGCTGATGTGACCTGTGTCTGGAACTGACCGTGGCTCGTGTCACTGGGGAAAGGACCCCTGACTTCACCTCGGGAGAGTTGGAGAAACTGGTGGATGAGGTGCTACCCCAGTACCGATTGCTGTATGGGCCTCCAGACCAACAGATGAGTACACCGTGAGAACGATGCATTGGGCGTGACTGCATGGAGTGCTGTGTGTGAAGGCCTCATGTAGGGGGTGTATGGTGGATGGGCCCTGCCTAGCGTGCAGCATGTATGGTGGGCCATGTCTGTGCTAATGTGGGATGGGAAGGGGCATGGTGGGCCATGAGTGTAACAGGCAGGACGGTCAGACTAATACCTTTCCCTGTGTCCATTTCCCTGCATGTCAGAAAAAGGGTATAGGACATGCGGACCCTGGGGGTCTGTGGCAGGTGGAGCACCGACTTTCGCAAACGGTGGGAGGATGTGAGACGCTGGGCATGGAGGAAGGTGGAGGCCAAGCTGGGGATGGCCTCCCAACAAGGAAGGGGTGCTCGTCGAACCCTGACCCCTATGATGGCCCGCATACTGACTGTGGCCTATCTGGAGCTGGATGAATGCTTGGGGGCATCACAGCAGCTGCAAGGGGGTGAGTACAGTGCCCCAATATACAATTTGCACCTGGTGGGGTGGTATCCGGGTGGGGGATGTGGGCCTGTGGGTGGCCCTAGGCCAGGTCTGACATTGCACAGTAGGTCCCATGTTGGGCAGGGTTCTCATGTAAAATAACTCCAACCAAGCTAGTAGGCATCCACTACTGGGCAGGGGTCTGTGGGTCTCAGGGGTGCGGCAATTGGCGTTAGGTGTCCCCATCCATGGCCTGGTGACTAGCTTTGTGACTGGTAGAGCATTGTAGGGCTGCTCCCTGTGGGTGGGTGTTGTGTATGCCAACGGTGGTGTCATTGACCAAGTGTGTCCTTTGTCTCTCGCCCCCTTTTTGTTTTGTCACCTTGTCCTTATGTGCATTAGCATCATCTGGCGGAGGAGAAGAGGCACCGATGACAGAGGGAGCTGCATCCCACAGGACACAGGACCCAGGATGCCGAATCCACCAACGGTGAGGGCACCAGTGGGATGAAGGGCGAGTGGAGCACCACAGCAGAGACAGGAGGGGACTGTTCGGACATGATTCCTCCTCCGATGGAAGCTCCCCGGTGGTGGCGGACACCTCTGGGCACACCCCAGCTACAGGTACAGCCGCCACCACCCATACCAGCACCACCCTCCCAGCAGCCCGTCAGCGAGATTCCCGTGCCCGCTCACCCAGGAGGGTGGGCACCTCCTTCGCTCCAGGCACCTCATGTCCTGCCCCAGTTAGCCCTGCTGCACTGAGTGAGGAGGCTATTGACCTCCTGCAATCCATCTCTGCTGGGCAGTCAACAATTGTGAATGCCATCCAGGGGCTGGCAGCCCAAAGGCAACAGACAAATGCATTCCTGGAGGGCATTCACACTGGCATGGCAGCCCAACATAGATCAATCCAGGCCCTGGCCTCCTCTCTGATGGCTGCCATTGTCCCTGTTTCTAGCCTCCCCCCTCCAACTTCCTCTACCCAATTCCATCCCCTCAACCCCAACCTATCCCAATCACACAGGAAGATGAACATGCACCCAGGACAACACACAAGAGTGGACATGGCAAACACAAGCACCACACTTCATCCCACAGGCAATCACACAAACACCATCCAGATGCAGACATACCAACATCCGCTGCCTCTACTGTGGCCCCCTCGTCCTCCACCTCCCTCCCAGTTGCGTCTCCACTCACATCTGCATGCACTACATCCTCACCCACTACCCCCATCACTAGCACACGCCGCTCACTGGCGGTCACCACCCCCACTCCCATGCACACGTCCCCTGTGTCCTCTCCCACTGTGTCTGTGCCCCCTCCTCCCAAAGTACACAAACGCAAGCACTCAGACACCCAACAGCCATCTACCTCAGAACAGCATCCAGCTCATGCACCTGACCCCAAACACAGCAGATTGACACCTCCTACAACCACTCCTTCTTCCTCCACTTCCAAACCATCTCCCTCTTCCCCCCCAATGTCCCTAAGAAGCTTTTCTTCACCAACATTGACCTCTTCCCTAGCCCTCCATGCCCCGTCCCTCACGTCAGGCCAGGGTGGTCAAAACCCAGGTAAGCACCTCAGCCACCAAGTCCAGGGGCACAGTAGTGTCCAAAGCTACACCAGGTGGGAGAGGATCCTGGGCACCAGGCAGCCACATGGATAGGGTGCCAGCACCAAGTGCTGCAAGGAAGGGCAAGGAGGCAACCCCAGCTGCTGCAGGCAAAAAGGACAAGAGGCCTGGTGCTGGGACTCAGTCGGAGCCCCCGCCACCAACCATGTTGGTTCAGCCGTCCAAGGCTGCAGGGGAAGGGCTAGAGCCTCCCCTCACCACTGCCAGCACCGCCACCAGCATCACTACCAGCCGCAGCAGCCCCAGTGGGCAGCCGTCCTAGGCTGCAGGGGAAGGGCTGGAGCCTCACCCCACAACTGCTAGCACCGCCACCAGCACCACTGCCAGCAGCAGCAGCCCCAGTGGCCAGCCGTCAGAGGCTGCAGGGGAAGGGCTGGAGACTCCCCCCACCACTACCAGCAGCAGCACCACCACCACTGCCACCACTGAGCAGCCGTCACTGCTGGCAGACAGTGTGTAGTCCTACGTCCATGGGCTGTAGTGTGGCCTGGCCCCAGCAAATCCTGTGGGTCTGACACCCAGGTGAGAGATTGTGACCTTTAACTCCCCAAGATCTGCATCACAGGGCATGTTGCCCCCTCCAGAACCAGTGGAGAAGCCATCCACTCACCCCATTCTTCCCAGAATGAAGCTCACTGGGCACAATGCCCCCTCCAGAACCAATGGAGAAGCCATCGACTCACCCCATCATTCCCAGGATGAAGCTCACTGGGCACAATGCCCCCTTCAGAACCAGTGGAGAAGCCATCTACTCTCCCCATCCTTCCCAGGATGAAGCTCACTGGGCACGATGCCCCCTCCAGAACCAGTGGGCAAATCACCCACTTGAGAGACTGTGGCCTTGCACTCCCCAGGACCAAGCAGTGGGCAAATCACCCACTTGAGAGACTGTGGCCCTGCACTCCCCAGGACCAAGCAAGGGCAAATCACCCACTTGAGAGACTGTGGCCTTGCACTTCCCAGGATAGAGTAATGAGCATGTTGCCCCCTCCAGGACCAGTGGCGTTGTACCATCTTCCAGCTGAGGTGCCCCCCATTCCCTGTCCTCCTGAGGTGCCTGTCTATTTTCGACCTGATGCCCCGGCAGTGTTCTTTCCACGTTAGTGCAGGAGTGAGGTTGGGCCTTGGACTTTGTGAAGTGGCCCTGTGGCCCACGGACATTGAGGACTGGGCAGTATCCCTTGCATTGTAAATATGTATATACTTTTTGATTTGGATGCACGTATTTCACCTATATTTATCTTATAACTGCCTTTTTACACTATAGTAGTTGTCCTTGCATTATTCCTGAGGGGCAAGGGGTATATATGTTATTTTACTGCATCTGGTTGTGTGTGTGTGGTGTTGGGGTGGGGGTGTTGAGTGTTGCATGTGTGTGTTACTCTCTTTTTCCTCCCCCTCCCCTGTGTGCTAGGCGGCAGTACTCACCGTGGTCCTCTTCACCGGTGTTGGTGTTCGTAATGGAGCAGAAGGTAGATGAGCATTGTGAACACATGCAACTCGGGCACCATGGCGGCGTGGTTCTTCCTTGAGCCTTCAGAAGTGAGTGGTTTCCCTTCTGTGCAGTGTTTCCACCAGTCTTTTGATGTCATTGGTACTGCCACGGAAGAGGTGGTGGATAGGTGTGTCATATTACTATGGGCGATACATTGTCTTCTGCCTGGCTGTTGCCGGTTACAGCTGTGGTGCCCGTTGGTTTCGCCCTGAGGGTCAGTGTGTTAAAGAGGATGTCTGTCTGAGCGGTTTCCGCCGTGGTCATAATTTCATATTTATTACTGCTCGCATGTTGGCGGTATTACCGCCACTTTATCACCGACAACCAGGGTTGTAATGAGGGCCTCTATGAGCCCCGGCCCTGTAAATCAAATGCTAGTGGTGGGAATGTAACACCCACATGAGTAGCCCTGCAAACATGTTTCAGGCCTGCCACTGCAGTGTCTATGTGTGCGGTTTTGAACTGCCATGTCAACCTGGCAAGGGCACCCACTTGCCAGCCCCAAAACCTCCCTTTTTCTACATCATCCCTAAGGTAGACCCTACATAGCCCCATAGTTAGGGTGCAGTGTAGTTAAAAGGTAGGACATGTGGTAGTGTGTTTTACATGTCCTGATAGTGAAATACTGCCAAATACATTTTTCATTATTGAAAGGCCTATCTCTCCCTTAGGTTACCATGGGTATTGACTTTAAATTCCTCTTCAACGTAATTTCCCATTGGGAGGAGATCCACATATGGAGTTTGGGGTCTCTGAACTCACAATTTAAAAATACATTTTTTGTGAAGTTGGTTATTAAATTGTAATTTTGAAAATGCTACTTTTACAGGCATTCTGTGCCTGTCGGTGGAATCCACGGCTGTGCAGCTGACAGCTCGGGCCTCTTGCATACACTTTAAACAATCACACAAAGGGAGCTTAGATGTGCCTTGCATATCCTGATGGGTCTTCCTGGGCTAAGAGTGGTGGGAGGAGCTGACACCTGTACCCGAATAGGGCTGGACCTGCCTGCACAAAGATGTCTCCCCCTCCTGGAGAGTGTCTGGGACAGAGCAGGACAGAACTGGTTCTTGTGAGGAAGAAGGATTTGCCTTTGAAGTTTACCTACTTCAAAGGCCAGAATTAGTATAGGTATTGGACCCAAAACCCAGACTTTGAGAACACCTCTGGATCAAGAGGAACCCCTGCCAAGAAGAACAACTGAACAGCTGTGAGGAGGAGTATTGCCCTTTGCTGGCTGTGCTTTGCTGGGTTGGCATGCATTTGCTGCTTGTGCTGTGGAGGAGATGAAGACTGGACTTTGCTGTGTATCCTGCTTATGAGGTTTCTCCTGTGAAGGGCTTGAAGTAGAACTGCCTCCGTTTAGAAATCTCAGGGATACCAAAGGCTTCTAATTTATCTGTCTACAACACTGGGAACTGTGTGTGTTGTGCTGCAACAGAAGAAAAACCACCACCAGGCTGTCAATGATGCTGCTGCCTGCATCGTGACTTGATGAAACCGCATGGAGCCGTGCCCTAATTTGCAATGCAACCCTGGTATCACCGATGACGACACCTGATGCTGTCACTGAGCCAGTGCTTCCATCGTGACCAGTGGGACTTGCCCTCTGCATCGCCTCACTCACACCACAGCCTTGGAATCCCTGACGATGAGTTACGCTGACACCGACGCCACAGCCTGCACCGTGTCCTGAGGACACCACTCGTGAGGTACATGAAGCACCGTCCCATCCAGCACCACAGCCCTGGCCCAACAACGCCAGTGTCATTGACTCCAGCATCGTCAACAGCTGCCTCCGTCTGATCCACGACCCATAGGTACCACACGGAGCCCGCCCGGTGTTGTACCGCTCCCTTGGGCCTATCAAAAATAGCGCTTCAGCAACTACAATGCCCCTGCATGCGCCATGACCTAGATACAGCGCACGCCGGGCCACCCTGCTTCACCCCACAACCTTGGTCCTAATAATGAAGCAGGATGCCGTCACCGTGCTGCTGCCTGCACGGTGACCTGTGGGGACCGCACATCACATTGTCCCACTTTGCACCACAGCCCAGATGCCATAGACGCCAGCGCTCCTGACTTCATCATCAGCCCGGAGTTTGATCTGTAATGCTTGTGAATTCAGTTGCCCCACCACCCCTCCACCAACCTCCAGAACCAACACCCACTGACACCCACCGAAGCATGCCACACCCTGGATCACATCGCAGGGATCACGATTCCCTACATTTCCAAGGTACTGTTTGAGGGTCTTCCCAACACTATACCTGGCCCGCAACCCTGCGGTCGGCCTGAAATGTTGGGTTTGTTGTTCACAACGCCGTTCGTATCTTAACAATTGTATGTTGGATTTTTCTCGTTTTGGTCTTGTTAAACGCAGATAAATATTGGCTATTTTTTTAACTGGTGTGGTGTCCATTTGTATTTTTTTCACTCTATTACTGTGTGTTATGTGCAAATGCTTTACTCATTGCTTCTGAGGGAAGCCTGACTGCTTGTGCCATGCTACCAAGGGGGTCAGCAGGTGTTATCTGATCTGGGTAAGTCTCTTACACTGACTAGAGTGAGGGTCCCTACTCAGACAGTGTGTAAACTGACTGCCAACTACAGACCCAATTTTTAACACTGGTTGCCAGAGGTGAGGATAGGAATTGCATTTGCACTTGGCCTACAGTGATTGTTGAACACTACTATCATATTGCAGATCACTAGGTACCACATGCAGACTTTTTAGTTGTGATTTTTCCTTGGATACATTTTTGGTCTTGAGTTTAAGTTGAAATTCCTACTACATCATTTCTCAGTCAAGGGCATCATCAGTTACATCCCTGGATCTGGTTTCTGAGGAGGATAGGTTTGGAAACCTTCACTGTGAAGGAATTGAATTCAGTTTGCAAAGGCCTCAAAGTCCAAGTTAGAGGCCTCACCAGGGTGGTGCTGATGGTCTGGGTAGCAGCCAGAAATGCCATTGGGTATTCTGAGGATCCAATGGGGGAGCCCGTGGAGCCATATCTAAGTGAAGAGGTGCTGGGGGTGGAGGAGCTGCTGGGGGGGGGGAGGTACCCTCCGGGCCAGGCATCAGTGGTAGTTCAAAGTGCCTGACTCCAGGAGAGATGGAAGACAGGAGAGAAACCAGGAGATATCGGATAGAGTTGGAGAGGTTAAAAATGGAGTAGAAAAATATGTTTTTAGACCAAGAGCTCAGAGTAAAGGAGCTGGGTTAGAGGAAGAGATTGAGCATTGATTGTGGCAGCAATACCTCATTGTACTCAGATAGAATAGCCCACATTCCCAAGAATATATCAAGGGAGTACAAGAAGGGGATGACATCCTTAGGTGGTTTCACGGATATGAGGCATCTATCCACATGAATGGGTTCCCTGAGAAGAATTGGGAGCAGGATTGTGGAACCACATCATAGGGGAGGGACACCTTGCTGGCTTTGGGTGAGGGGTACAATTCTCACTTATGCTGACATTACGGAGGCCCTTCTCACTAGCTATGGGTTCACAGACCTTGTTAGAATGTGTGGATTATTTTTGCAGATCACTGGATGGTTGGTTGAGGGACAGTAATGTCACAGATTTTAAGGGGCTGTACAACTTAATTGCAACTTGGCGAGTCTGTGTTTTATAGAGCTGCGCTAGCACTTGATTGATAGTAAGCTGACTGATACCAAGAAACTTGCTTTGGAGGCCGACTGCTGGGTGAGTAGTAGGGTCCACAAGAAGGTGTATGGTGGCGACTCTGCCAAAGGTGAGCAGGGTCCCCAGCAACAGAGTGAGGGGAACAAGCGTAAACAAAAGAGTTCTCCAAAAGGTCTAGTACCCAGAGTAAAAATCCCTGCCCCCAAGGAGACAAGAAACCATGGGTCTAACCAGGAAAGCCAACAGAGACAGTACATTGTCATTGTGATGCTTGTGACCAGGTGGGCCACATGAAGGGGGAGCCCAAATATCCCAAGTGGGCACAGCCACCCACAGGTGGGCTGACCAAGGGGTTGGCCAATATAGCTCTTGGGGAGGAGTTGGTCCCAGGTGGGTGTGGGGAATCAACTGAGACCCTTGTCTCACTAGGGGACAGTGAGATGGTCCAAAGAAACCTAATGCCTAATAAAACTAAAAAGTACAAGCAGTGGATGACTATCAATGGAGAGAGAGTAGAGGCTCTCAGAGATACTGGAGCCAATGTGACCACGTTCCAGTGTCACTTGATGTCTGAACAGCAGATAGCCCCAGTTGTATTCAATCAAGTAGGTGCAGTGGACAATTCTGAACACCTTTGTAGGGTGGTATATGTTCCCTTTGAGTGTGGAGGTCTCAGGTTCCTTGAGGGTAGCTATGAGTCCCACTATGCCTATTGAGTCTCTGCTGGGCAACGACCTGGAGACTTCCGCCTGGACAGAGGTGGAGCTAAGGTGACACTTGGAGATGTAGGGGTTGCCAGAGTGGGTGTGTGTGACAAAACGGTCCATGGCAGACAGTCAGGGTGATCAGACCGACCTGGAGCCTGAACAGTGGCCCTGGTGCCTACCATGAGAAAGAGCAGGGTGCACAGGAAACTTTCCCCTGAAGTTCCCACGGTCCAGGAGGAGGCTGACCTTGATGGGGACACTCTGGCAAGTACAGGGGAATAAGTGGCTGAACTGCGAGATCTACTTGAGCTGACCCATTGGCAGCAAGAAGGGGATCCTATCATGGAGGAGTTCTGTTAAGAGCAGAAGGTGTGCCCTACTCTCATGGGTTTTGGGCAGCAGGCTGAAGATCAGGCAGCTAGTGCTGAGCCCAAGTCTCATCTGATCTACTGGGAGAATGGTCTCCTGTATAGCGAGCCTAAGGCCGCTGAGCCTGGGCCAGCCCATATGATTGTGGTACCCCAACTCTTCAGAGCCTTCCTACTGGGTTTGGCTCATGATGTGTCTCTGGCAGGACATTTGGGGCCGGGCAAGACCTTTAACAGGCTTGTCACCCACTTCTACTGGCCCCAAATGAGAAAACATACTGATGCCTTTTGTAGGTCCTTCCAGACTTGCCAAGCGAGTGGCAAGATTGAAGGGAAATGTAAAGCTGACCTCCAACCCTTCCCTGTCATGAGCACCCCTTTTGAGTGGGTGGGTATTGACAAAGTAGGGCCTCTGGACCCCAAGACAGCCCTGTGCAACAGGCTCATCCTAGTCTTGGTGGGCCATGCCACTGGGTACCCTATCACTTTGGCGCCCATTGTGGTCCGGGCACTGATGGGGATCTTTACCTGAGTATGTTTTCTCCAAGCAGGTGGTATCAGACCGGAGTACCAACTTTATGTCCATGTACATAAAGACCATGTGGAAGGAGTGAGAAGTCAACTACAAGTTCACCACTCCTTACCACCCCCAAAGTAACCGGTTGATTGAGAGCTTCAACCGAACCCTGAAAGGCATGATTGGGGGTTTGTCATACTCCATGAGGCATGAGTGGGATATCCTCTTGTCATGCTTTTTCTTTGCCTACAGGAAAGTACCACAGAAAGGGGTTGGCTTTAGCCCCTTTGAGATGTATGGGCACCCTGTGAGAGGACCTCTAAATCTGCTGAAAGAAGGCTGGGCGCAAGCTCCTAGGAAGTTACACCAGGATGTATTTAGTTACATACTGGCCTTAAGAAACCAGACTGTTCCCTTTAGGAAGTTTGCTAATGTGACCCTGGAGGCAAGCCAGGAGGACATGAAATGCTGACACGACCAGAATACCACTCTGGTTGAGTTTCAACCAGGACAGAAAATATGGGACATGGCCCCAGGAGAGCCCTGCACTCTACAGGACAAGTGGATAGGACGATTTGAGGTAAAGGAGCACAAGAGTAATGTCACCTATTTGGTGGACTTATAAACTCCTAGGAAACCCTTAGGGGGTCCCACATGTGAACCACCACAAACCCCACTTTGAGAGGTCTGAGTTAACCATGCTTCTGGCTATAGCAGACGGGGTGGAAGAGGAGAGTGAGCCTCTCCCTGACCTCCTGTCAGCCAGGGAGCAGGATGGGTCAGTAGACGGCATGATCCTCTCCCCTTCTCTGACTCTAGAACAACAGAGTGACTGTTGCCAGTTACTGGGACAATTTTCACTCACTCCAGGTTTCACCCGTCTATACACGCTTGATGTGGACATTGGCAACAGCCTGCCTGTAAAACGCAAAGTTTAAGTTAGCTGACAGGGTGAAGTCCAGCATCAGCGACGGGGTATTTAAGATGTTTGTTAGCTTTAGGGGTGATTGAGCACTCCAGTAGCCCTTGGTCTAGCACAGTGGTTTTGGTACCTTAGGCTGCTGCACCTGGTGCCACATCAGAACTTTGGTTTGGGGTGAACTGCCATGGGCTCAATGCAGTCACCCAAACTGATGCCCACCCCATCCCTAGAGCTGATTAGTTAATTCATCGGTTAGGAGCTGTCAAGTTCCTCAGCACGTTTGATGTAAGGTCTGGGTACTGTCAGAGCTGACTTTCAGGAAGCAGCCTAGACAGGCGATCTGGACTGAGGCATCCCAAACTGCGTTTGAAACCCTGAAGGCGGCCTTGTGCACTGCTCCTGTGCTGCTGGCCTCAGACTTCTCCAAGGAATTTGTAGTACAAACAGATGCTTCAGAGCATGGTGTGGGAGTGGTACTCTTACATCTGAACAAAGAGGGTGTAGACCAGGGGTCTTCAAACTGGGGGGTAGACCCCCAGGGGGGCCTTCAGTGATCCCAGGGGGGATGCAAGACTCTGGCCATAAGAAACAATATGCAGATAAATGTGCTGTGTTTTAAGCAGAAAAAGAATTGATTACATTTTTAAAAAGGTAACCAAAATTAAATGCAATGTTTAAAGAAGTCTAGATATATTTAAACATTGCCAGCTTAATAGAATAATTGTGAAAAATTCTGAGGGTGGTCCCAATGATTCTTTGTTCCCCACTGTGGTTGTGGCATTAAAAAGTTTGAAAACCACTGGCCTAGACTAGCCTGTAGTCTTTCTTAGCAGGAGTCTACTCCCCAGGAAACAGAGTTGGAGTGCAATGAAGGGGAAGCGTTTGCTGTGGTCTGGGCACTGAAGAAGCTAAGGCTCTACTTGTTTGGGTCTCACTTCCGGGTTTAGACAGACCACAGGCATCTCAGATGGTTAATGCAGATGAGGGGTGAGAACCCAAAACTGTTGAGGTGGTCCATTTCCCTACAGGGGGTGGACTTTACAGTGGAACACCAACCTGCCACAGAACACGTCAATGCTGATGCTCTGTCCAGGTTCTTCTGCCTTAGTGAGGAGAACTCCCAGGGGGTTGGGTAGTTCTCCCTACTCTCAGCTGGAGGGCACATATGTTAGACCTGTCATCTTTAAGCACGTCTCCCCTATCTTTTTGCTTTCTGACCTTCTTCTTTTTTGGCTGGTTTATTGGCTCTGCACACTTTACCAGTGCAGATCAGTGCTAAAGTGCAAGTGCTCCCTGTGTAAATTCAATTGGTGATTGGTTTATTTATGATTGGCATATTTGATTTACTGGTAAGTCGCTAGTAAAGTGCACTATGTATGCCCAGGGCCTGTAAATCAAATGCTACTAGTGGGCCTGCAGCACTGATTGTGTCACCCACATGAGTAGCCCTGTAAACATTGCCTGTGCCATGACCTGATGACGGTGCACGAAATCGTGCCCCCTCTTTGCACCACAAACCTGGTCTCACCGATGCCGCCACCTGACACCGTCACTGAGCTGCTGCTTTCACTGTGACCTGTGGGCCCCATACATCACATTGCCTCGCTCACACTGCAGCCTTGGTACCCCCGACAACGTTGCTCTGTGCTGACACCGATGCCGCTGCCTGCACCGTGACTTAGGACAGTGCAGAGTTACACAAAGCACCGTCCTGTCCCGCACTGCATCCCTGGTCCACCGACATCAGCGCCATTGACTGCAGCATTGTCAACAGACTCCCCAGTCTGCACCGCGACCGGTAGGCGCTGCATGGAGCCCGCCCCACATCGTACTGCCGCCTTGGGCCTTGCGACAAGAGAGCTCAGCAAAGACAATGCTTCTGCCTGCACCGTGACCTGTGGGCACCGCACATTGCATCATTCCGCTTTGCACTGCAGCCCTAACGCCATCGAAGCCAGAGATCCTGATGTCATCATCAGCCCGGAGTTCGATCTGCAATGCGTGTGACTTCAAGGGCCCAATGACCCCTGCACCGGCCTCTGCAACCAACACCCTCTGACACCTGCTGACGCCAGCGATGCCGCACTCATTGCAAGGATCACAACGCCCTACATTTCCAAGGTACTGTTTGATGGTCTTCCAGACACCGTAGCTGGCTCCTGACCCCGCAGTTGGCCTGAACTGTTGGATTTGGTTTTCACAATGCCATGATAGCCCCAGACGGAGCTATTGACTTCAATGAACTGTATTTCTAAGTTAATTCTTGCAAAATTCATTTCTTTATTATTGTATATTGGATTGTTCTTGTTTTGGTCTTGTTTTATGCAGATAAATATTGGCTATTTCTCTAGACTGTTGTGGTGTCCCTTTGTAGGGTTTTCACTCTGTTACTGTGTATTATGTGAAAATGCTTTACACATTGCTTCTGAGGTAAGCCTGACTGTTTGTGACAAGCTATCAAGGGGGTGAGCAGGGGTTATGTGAGCTAAGTATCTCCCTAACCCTGACTAAAGTGAGGGTCCTTATTTAGACAGGGTGTAAACTGACTGCCAACTAGAGACCCCATTTCTAACAACCCCTTTTCTCTTTGTATTTGTAACATCAGCAAAGGGAAGTAAAGGAGAGAGGACACAGCCAAGTGGTTAAGCATCTGGCCACGATACCTTGGCTCAAGACACCACAGACACAGAGGGACCCAGTGGCACAAGGGTGAGGGGAGTGCCATGGGGAGCCTGGAACATTATCTTCATCTTCGGAATCTACCTCCAGTGGGCACTCTCTAGTGGTGGCGGACCTATTGGGGCATACCCATGTACCATCTTTGTCTGCCATCCCATTCTATCACTGCCCTCCCTGTTGCTTCCCACCCAGTTGGCGTGCACGCTCACCCAAGAGGTGGGGCATCTCCTTTTCCAGAGGCCCCTCTGCCCCAGCCTGTGTTACCCCTGCTCCCCTCATTAAAGAGGCTATTGACCTCCTGAGAAGTATCTCTGTTGGTCAGACAGCCACTGTGAATGCCATCCACCGATTGGCAACCCAACTGCAGCAGACTAATGAATTCCTGGAAGGCATTCATGGTACAATGTCTGGCCTACAGAGATCCTTCCGTTCCCCCTCGACCTCTCTATTCCTATTCCGGATCCCTAACTCCTCTATCGACCCAAAGCACACAGACCGATCTGTATGCACCCACCTCAACACACAAGAGAAGCACAGACAGATAAAAGCACCACAAAACACACCAGCAGGCAAGCAAACAACAGCTACTCACAGACAAAAAATCAGTCACCACTTCCCCAGAAACCCCCACCACCTCCATTGGCCCACACACTACATCAAGAATAACCAGAGGAACCACCTCAACAGTCAGTGACACACCCACCACATCCAGCATACCCACAGACACCACCCCAACAGACACACACACATCCACTACCCCATCCCCCAGCACCTCCCAGCCACCCAAGTCACACAAATGCACACACCCACCCATGCAACAAACACCACCAAAACACAGTCATACCTCCCACATGCACACACCTATGACATCCACACTGACACAACAGACAACCACTCCATTAACCTCCAAATCCCCACCCCCTCCTGCTCACCATCCGGGTGTACCTAAGAGCGTTTGTTTGTGAGACTGTGACTTTTCCCCTGTTCCCTTTATCCTATTCCAAACCCAAGATGTCCTGACCCACCTTTCTACCACTCCCTTCCACATCCAAGCCCTCCCCCGTCACACCTGCCCCCTTCAAGCACACATTCTCCTCTGCCAAGAAGAAGCCCACCCCTCCCAAGAGGTAGTCCACACCTCCCAAACCCAAGACAAAATCCAACCACCCCAAATCTGACCCGCACCAAAGATTATCCCTGAGTTGCCTGCCTGCCCACTTGATGCCCCTTCCTGTGGCAGTTCCCTGGTAGTTAGGAGTCAAGTGACGGCACAGTGATGTGCCTGTACGGAACCAAATGGACTGGCCAACGGCCTTGGGCTACCTGAACTGTTATTTTTTGGGGTACACATTTGTTCTGCATTTCTTTTTTCTACCTTTGTGTTGTTCCTGAGTAACTTGTGTTGTCTGCCTACAGTTGTGTGCCTTTCAACCTGCTTTCTGATTCATTTGCTGTTGTTTGCAGTATCTGACTTTGTGGGCAGTGCTGGTGTCCCACAAGACAGGGTATATGCTGACTGTAAGGATAAGTGGGTGTAAATGCAATGGTGGTGTAATGGCATTGTGTAATGTTTGGTATGGTAAGTATTTCACCTTGTGTTGTCCAATGTGAGCATGTATTGTGCTAGACTTGTATCCCTGATATGGATTATGGATTCATCTAATGTGTGGCAGCTTGAGTTTTGTTTGTACAGGCATGTAGTGTGTTCAATTGTGCTACCTTTGTTTGCATTTGATTGTGCATGTGCAAAAATGTGGCTGTGTGTACCTTGCAGATGCTTGATATAGAGGTATGTCAAAAGAAGTTAGAGTTGTATGTGCTTTGTTGACTTGCACTTCCTCATTGTGAAGACAAGGCATGTCATATGAGTATAGTGTTATTTCTGTCTGAGATACTTGAAGGACCAGTTCCTGTGCAGATGTTGTTTAATGGGCGTGTGCAGAGTGATATGTGTCCCAGTGCAGCCTCCTTCCCTGAGTGTTCCTGATGGCCCCATCCCTAATGTGCAGGTATTGTATGCATAGTGAACTTGGGATATTTGTCTCTCTGTCTATTGTGTATCCCATTGTCCTTCATTTGTGTTGCAATGTGGGTGATGTGTGTATCCATTGCAGGGCTGTTTACTGGGAGTGGTTTTTATGTTCCATGCCACATCCATACATGTGTGTTGAATGTGATGACAATCCATGACATACGAGGAATATGAGTGTGTGAGTTGTATTTGTAGATGTGATGATGGTGTGTTCTAAGTGTTGTGTGAGACAATGTTGTCTACACTTCACTGTCCCTGTACCTAAGATGAGCAGATGTGTGTTTTGGTGTAGTGTTGTGGTCCAGTATGAGTGACCTTCCCAAAGGGGGCGTATTGTGACTGTGCATGTGTCCTTCTTTGTGTCTGATTCTGAGGAGGGGCACAATGACAATGTACTTGGTGCACATAGCTTGTCCCCAATATGATGTGAGTGACGATGCAAAGATCTATTGTTTAGTGTAATCACACAGGTAGGTGTGTGTACTTACGTTCGGTTGCACCCACGGCGGCATGTATTTTCTGCACCTTCGATGCTCATCAGCAGCGGCAGGACGTGTGTGATGGGCTCCATTGTGGCACCGGATGTGTGAGGCTGCCTGCAGGTGAGTGTCTCCCCCCCCTGTTTCCGCCTGCTGAGACATGGTGGTTCGACCACCATGGTCATTTGGCAGTGTGCAACCTCATAATGTGTCCGGCGGCAACACAGGCTTCGCTGGCCTGTTTGTGCAGTCTCATGACCTCTGCAGTCTGTGCTGCCTGGTGGTGCCGGCGGGACTGCGGCGGTCTTTGCTCCATGGGCCACATGACTCATAATACGGCACTCCGACCACCAACCCGAAGGGAATCGGACCGCCACAGACACCATGTCGGTCCACGGACCACCAAATTCGTAATGAGGCCCTAGGACATGTCAATTCATAGGTATGTAACAGCCTTACTTTGATTGGGTCACTCTTAAATATTGCAAGTCCTGCATTATGCTCCTGGTTATATATGAGGAGAGATTTAGGCACTCAATTAAAAAGGTGCCACATGCACACATCTAGATGGGACAGATTTGCACTAGGTGGAATAAACTGTTCCGGGTCACTCACAGTAGATTTTAAGGACCTCTTCTCAGGTTACGACTCTGAAAACTTGGAACATTAGAGAGAAAATGTAATCTGTGCTGAAGTTGTGAGCCACAAATCCTCGTTACTACTGCATATAAGCAAGACCAGCCTAGAACTCACAGCGACCTATCGAAAACACCCAAATAACTGGTTCACAACCGCAAAACAGCGCAGAATTATTACTGTCCTGCGTCAATAACACTTGTATACGAATAAACAATATAAGGCAAAACAATGAGCTTGTATTGACCGGAGACATCACGTTTACCAAGGTAGTAGCCGTGAATACGGAGGCCAATTGGCAACAAAATGAAATGCTATTATTGATTATGATTAATGTGCTCAGATAAAATAAGTGCGAGACTGTAATTCGTGCACTGGAATAAATGTAACGGCAAAAAAAAAATTATCCGGTGTTTTCAGAAAGGAAAGTTCTGATGACTAAGTGCCAGCTGTGCCGTCCAATGGCGCATAACTTTCCTTGATACCCCAAAAAAAAGATGCGCACTTTAAACTAGTAAAGGGAGAAAGAGCAAAGGCACGTCGCAAGGAATACAATGCAACTACAGCATGACGTGATACATAATAGAGAAAGAACTGGCGGGAAAACAGATAGATCATAACAAGCTTGCCTTTAATTATGATTCCCTCCGGCAGACTTCCTCCTTGCGTCTCTTGTTTGCCTATCTGCCACGATATACAGCAGTGTCTGTTTACTGCTGGACTCCCGAGTTGAGAAGCTCTGGCAGATAGCAGATGTACCAATTAATAACCTGTCAAGGCTGATGGATAGGACAATAAATATTCCAGCACACGTCTCTCTGGTGTTTTTCTTCCCCATTCTGGGGCAGAGGGGGTCGCCAGACTTACTCGGCTTCCCCGGAGAGAGACGGAACTGTCTCATTAGCGTCTCTCTTTCATGACATGCTCATGCCGCCTCGGAGAGCATAACTCACCAGCTCGTCGCAGGGCATGCCGAAACGATGAGGCTACTTTATCAAGGCACCTGGACAGCCAGCTGGCGGGAGGGAACACAAAAGAAGCATGGAGTGGGCCTTACTCCCAGTGAGTGAATTTGGTGGCGGTTGGGGGCAAAGGGAACGAGAGGTAGGGAGGGATGGAGTGAGGGAGAGAGAGAGAACTCAAAAACAATTGAATAAGCTGAAGACAGTGAGACTGTGAGAGAAAACACGACCGGTGGATATAGTTGTCAAGGATTTTTTAAATATTTGGTCATGGTGAATGCCCAGCTCTTTAAAAAATAGCAGTGCAAAATACCAGTGGGAAAATTCCATCAACAGGACGTTAGACAGAAAAGTTTTCCAATGGTCAGGGCCACTGCAATTATGCGGCAAGGGAGGGCCAAATTATGTGGCAGTGTTTACCAAATTATGCAGTAAGAGTAGGCACATTTGGCAGCCTAATGCGGTACTTGTTGAAGCAGTTTTCAATATTTTCTCATTTTTGCACATGTTAACACTATATGGACAAACGTTTCACCTAATTAATACAAGTAATAAGTAAATGAAGGGTGACCTGCCCCTGCGTGACAAAATAATTGCCTCGGCAGATAACAGGTGCGATAGCGTTTTTAGTAACTTCTGATCTATTTGACCTAGAAAAAATGTTTTTATTCAAATTTTCAAATTATGCTGAAGATAAATGATTATATGGCAAGTGCGTCAAACCCATACTTAATATGTGAAACGCTGCAGCTGCAGAATTACATAATTCTAGTGGCCCTGCATATGGTCTTCCACATACTGTCAGTATGGCTGCATTCATTAATATTTTTAACTAGTTATTCTAGTCGTTTCACTGCAACTGTGGGGAAGGAAATATTTTAAAACAGGCTCCTCTTAAAGACAGTTTTCTTTCAATTTGAGGAAGACTTTGATGTCGGTGTATGCAGTATAAGTCATGCTTCAAAAATATATTTATTGTGCATTTCATCTTTTTTGTATAGTGTGATGGTGTTTGGAAGTTGTTGAAGAGCTCTGGAATGTTGCAGTGAGGAACGCTAAGAGAAAGCTGTTTTGTCAGAAAATGTGGAAAGAAAGCTTACAATTACTTCAACGTCTGTGATTGGCAGGGCATTCAGAGCAGGTAAAACCCCACCTCTCTTTTTTCACAAAGTAAGTTTCAAAGCTGCAATACAGCAGTATGGGCTGACTAGGTGAGGGGGCGCAGTTATGAATAGATCTGCCCAATACTTTGGTCATGAATGGATCTGCCCTAAAAAGGGTACATTACTATTCAAATGATGATCTTAGAAGCCTAATATGCTGGTTGAGAGGGAATTTTACATATACCCATACCATTTTTGGGTAGAAGCAGGATAGGATCTAGCTGACTGCTTAAACATACATTAATACATGTACCACTATCACTCATGGGAGCATACACATGGTGTATAGATGCCTGTTTATCAGTGCATTTCTGGGTTGCATTCATCACACCTGGTTAAGCACAACATGGCTTATAGCTGACTGATGAACACTATGGGGGTCATTACGAGTTTGGCGGTCCCAGGACCGCCACATTGGCGGTACGGGTATTTCCGCCAACAGTCTGGTGGAGAAGACTGTTGGAAACTGGCCCTTGGTTGCAGTAAACCCCCACTTTTTGCTTGGCTTCTGGATGCAGCTTGGACTGGACTGCACTGGGATCCTGCTAACCAGGTTCCTAGTGTCAGTGTTCTTTCCCTAAAAATTGCAATTGGATACACCTTTAGGTACCACTATAAGGGCCAGATGTAGGTAGCCTTTTGCGCCTCGCAAACGGCGAAAAACGCCGTTTGCGAGGCGCAAAAGACCTCACGCAATGCAGAAACACATTTTGCGAGTCGGAACCGACTCGCAAAATGTGTTTCCGACTCGCAAATAGGAAGGGGTGTGCCCTTCCTATTTGCGACCGCATCGCGGTGTAGAGTTGATTTGTGACCGCGAAAGCGGTCGCAAATCAACTCTCAGTTACCATCCACTTGAAGTGGATGGTAACTCATTCGCAAACGGGAAGGGGTCCCCATGGGACCCCTTCCCCTTTGTGAATGCAAACAAAATGATTTTTTCAGAGCAGGCAGTGGTCCTATGGACCACTGCCTACTCTGAAAAAAAACGAAACAAAAAGGTTTCGATATTTTTTCTATTTGCAGCTCGTTTTCCTTTAAGGAAAAAGGGCTGCAAAAAGAAGAAAAAAAACTGCTTTATTCAAAAGCAGTCACGGACATGGTGGTCTGCTGTCTCCAGCAGGCCACCATCCCCGTGAGTGCCTAGACTCGCTATGGGGTTGGAAACTGTGACTCACCTCATGAATATTCATGAGGTGGGTCTTTGCAAACCCATAGCGAGTCGCAGAAGGTGTCTGAGACACCTTTCTGCATAACATTTTGCGAGGTGCAAATTGCGAGTCGCTAGTACTCGCAATTTGCACCTCGCAAAATGTTTTCTTCCTACATCTGGCCCTAAGTCCCTAGCACTAGTGGTAGGGGGTACTAGTGGTAGGTCCCTGAGGGTCGCAGCACTAATTATGCCACCCTCTAGGGCTGTGCACCCAGTCCTTCCATTGTAGGCTGAGTACTCTGGGGAAAACCTAAAACACAAAGTCGACATGGCACATTGCCTAGTGCCCTGTCCACCAGACACTGCATATACTATGGGTAAGCCACCCCTCTGGCAGGCCTTCCGGCACTAAGGCAGGGTGCAACATATTATATGTGAGGGCATAGCTGTATGAGCAATATGCCCCCACTGTGTCCTTGACAAACCTGGGATATAGTGAGTGAACAGAGTAGCCCCTTTAATACATGTGCTGGACACTGGTCAGTACGAGTTTCCCAGCTACATGATGGCCACTCTGAACCCTGGCTTGTTTGGTTTCAAACAACGCAGAATGATAAGTCTAACCTGGTATCAGTATTGGATTTATCCCTAAAAGTACCCAGGGGTCACCTTAGAGGTGCCCCCTTCAAAAGCTACCTACCCTGGCATGGTTGCTGACTGGTCCTATCCATCCTACCACCTCCAGATTCCCAATCTACAAACCTTGGGGGAGAGACCTGTCTCTCTGGTTTGTAGAACAATGCCCTTCTTAGGTGGAGATGCTAACACCCCCACCATCAGGAATGTGCACTCCCCTGGTGGCGAGCTTCAAAGGGCTTGCCACCTTTGAAACTCGGCCCCCAGGCCTGCTGCTGGAAACAGATGGTCATCCCCTTTGCAAACCACACTTGTGGTGGGAGCAAAGGCGAGAAATTGCCCAAAGAGTAGGAAGAGTCACACCACCTGGCATGCAACGCCCCTAAGGTGCTGCCTGTGAGGTAGACACTCCATTTCATTTTCCTTCATCTTAGATGGAAGGAAAATAGTCAATCAGGGATAGGGAAGTGACCCTTCCAACAGGAAGTGGTCATTGTAGTGGGTGTAGCCACCCAAAGGTAGGTGCCCCATTGGACACTACTAGGTTCCCCCTAAAGCACCCACTAAATTCAGTATCCCTAGACTAGGTAATCGGATTCAAAGGACACAAATAACACCAGTACCAAGAGGATCCAAGGCAGGAGAACTGTGGACCTGCTGCACAAAGAAAAGGCTCCAAACCCTGCCTGCTGCACCCAGGACCTGACAATCTCTACTGTGGAGCTGCTGGACAACTGGACTAACCTTAAGAACCTCAGATGATCTCCAGGCTTCAGTAATTGCCCAAGAAGTCCCTCCAGAGTGGAGGTAACACTCCACAAAAAAGAAGAAACCAGCAACCCAGTGAGGGTCACTTCACTGACCAGGCACTAACTCCTGAACCAGAAGTTACAGCTGGACCCAATGGCACACCAACAACCACAAGGATCAGCCCTGAACGTGTGCCAAGTGTAGTGGCACTGTGTCCTCCAGTGGTCAAACAGTGCCAATACCCTGAGTATTGGTCAGCTGATGTCGGACACCAGAGAAAACCAGCCTGCCCGGGCTAAAAGGCACCCAGGAGGAAGCCTCAGTGAAGGGGCTTCAGGAACACCCTGGACCTCCCACCAGAGTGTCCCCTTTGTCCTGCAACCTACCCTTAAACTAACTTACCTCCAGCTCCAAAGAGCACCTTGGCGCACAGCTCCTGGCTCACTGATTCTCTCTGCACCCAGCCGCCTTGTGCCCTGCAACAAAGAACCTGCTGTGCCCTAAGGGTCGCTCACCCCATTCAACCTTGACACTCAAAGGGGACCCCCAGGAACCACCTCTAAGCTTGCCTGTGCAGTCCTTTTCCAAGTGGTCCCCTGCAGTGGCTCTGCACCAGCTCCAGAGACCTTTCACCTCTGCTTCAGCCAGAACTGGGAGCCACCCAAACTTCTCCACCAGGCACAGGGTGATCATTGATTACCTCCACCAACCTGCAAAAGAAGAACTTGGTAAAGCAACTGTATGATTTTATATGTATTTTTAAATATGACTTTCCATTGATTCCTGTGGTGATAATCACGCATGAAAAATAATATTTTGATTAAACTTCAAAAATCCATAACTCAAAAAGTACTTAACCAAGTTTGATAATCTTGTTCTTAAAAATTACATAAAAATCTGAAGTATTTTCATAAATTGGTCTATAGTTATTCCTTCTAATGTGTGAGTTGCATGATTGATACTGTTTGTACAACAAATGTTTTGCACTTCTCGAAGATTGGCCTCAGTGCTCGACCAAGCTACCTTAAAAATTAAAGCATTAGGTAGTATAGTTTTTACCTCAGTAAATCAACGTGTGGTTGCCTAGACCCCCTACATAGTGTGGCTAGCTTTGCACACTACAGAAAGGGCCAGCCTCCTACAAAGACTGCCAAATTATGACTTTGGTGGTATTACCTTCATAATACAGCAGCCAAAGCACTGCCTGCACTGCCACTGCAGTCAGACCACCTCGGATGACTGAAGTCAACTGCAGACTGGCAGTGACCATGTTTTCCCCAGACATAGTACGAGGCTGCACACCACAAAGATATTCGCCGCGGTTGCACCACCACGGAAACCCAGGCGGAAACTAACGCTATTAAAGTAGGCTCTCACCTTCAGGAAGCCATACTTGTCCGGAGCCGCCATGGAACTAGAATTAGACGTCATCCTGCTGCTCCTCCGCACTAAAAGACTTCGAAAACATACCTTGGCTTGGGAGGGGGGCTTTGGGATTTGGCTAGGCAGGGGTGGGTTTAGGTTTAGGCTTGGGGAGAGGCGGGTCTTCATGGAAGGTGTAGACTTCTTGATTGGTGGTGGTGCATGGGTGCTTGCAGGGGGTGTATGGGATGCCTTGGAGGTGAAAGGGATTGACTTGGGGAGGGAAACAGCTCATTCAGGGGTTTCATGGCAGGGGAGAGGAGTAGGGAAAAGGGCAAGCTGAGAAAGGAAAACTTTTTTACACACACAGGGAGGGTTATAGGAAAAGGGTTTGGGTATGGAGGGAGAGGGAGTGGTTGTATGAGGCACTGTTGTGGATGTCTTCTGTGATTGTATGATGGAACCACGCATGCACGAACAACGCATGGATTAACAACACGGTCGGAACCACGACCAAGTTGTTTCCATGCATGCCTTTACCATGCAAGCCTCTACAATGAAATTTGTTGTAAAAGCATGCCTAGTAAAGGCATGTGTGGAAATGGCATGTGAAACGACATATGTGGCTCTATCATACAACCCCCCATCTGCCCTAAGGCCCAAAACAACCCACACCCCTAATACCTAAACTACCCCATCTCCCCACCCTCCATGAGCCCTAAAAAAAAAATACTATCCTAACCCCCACCCCCTTCCTTAGAAACTAAAGTACCCCGACCCCCCACCCGCCCTGAATCCCAATTAAAAACCTATCCTGACCCCACCCCTGCCCCATAAAACAAAATTTCCCTGACACCCCCACCTGCCCTGAGCCCTGAAGAATTCCTTCCTTACTAAACTACCCTGGCACCCCACCCACCCTAAGCCCTAAATTCACCCCACCCCTAAAAATACCCCCACCCGCCCCAACCCCACTCACCTCACCACATCCTCTCCCAATCCCTCCTGCTCTTCCCTCCTCCCTCCTCACACCCTTCCTTAATATAAATAACCAAACCCCCTCACCCCGCTTCTAAAAATAAAATAGCCCAACCCCCTACCGTAAGTCATAAAAAATGAAACACCCAAACACCCAAACCCCACATCTGTAGTGAAATGTGTGTTTTGACCACTGACTTCGTGTTGCACCACTTTGCACTTGACTTGGCTGTCTACCGTCACACTAGTGATCACCAGTTACAGACTCCATTTTGTATTCAGTTTAGCCTTATCTTCATTCTGCTTATTGACTTTATGGTAGCATTAGACACTGCCATGCTAAAGGCTGCCCATAATTTTCCACATTGTAAACTGTGCATTCTGTCTTGTTTTCGTACTTTCTTCCCACCAAGGGCTTTGGTTGATAAGAATGTACTCAGACGTCAGCCATGCTTTGACTTGAAATCCCAATGTGTTATTTTCAAAGCATACTTAAACTAGCCAACATGTTTGAATACTTCTTGCGCAATTTGAGGTTTTTTTCCAGAAAGCTCCTTCCTAGTTTTTTTAAAATATAAAAGAGACCCAGCTCGACAGTAGGAGATTCAGAGACCTCAATCAGGATTCAAACGTTGGATGCCTGATATAGATTTCCTGTGAAGGTGGAGATCTCTTTTTCTCGCATTTGAACGGGGTCATCGGCTTGCTGGCAGGAGAAAGATGAAGCACCTGACGGACCCTACGGTGATGCATTTTGTATTTATTATTCGCTTTGCATTATAATATATATATATATATATTTGCTGTGTATGTTGCAGTGGAGAATCATTTGTGTATGTTTTCATTTCATTGCTGTGATCATTTTTAAACGTGTGCTTTCAACATGCTAATCTCCTTTTAGGAACCTTGCATGGTCAAATAATAAATGTCTTCCTTGGACTAAGAAATGCATTCCAGAGATTTTTTTGTCAGTGCATGGGAATTTCAGTTCGGTCATTATTGAAAAGCAAAACACGATCCTGCCCCAAAAAAAGGCCCGACACCCCACCCACCCTAAGCCCTTAATCCATCCCTCACCCCTAAAAACTACCACCAGCCTTGCCCCAGCCCAATTTACCTCACCACATCCTCTCCCGATCCACTCTGCCTTTTTTTGTGCCTTAACCACACATACGCGTAGTTTGGCACATGCACGGTTAAGGCACATAAAAAGGCATTAGTTGTTCTGGCACGCATGGGAAATGTCACATTGTTTATAACGCATTGTTCAGGATGTTTCCCGTCTTGTGTGCATGTTTGTTAGAGGTATGCTTTTGGGTGGTGGGTGAGGGTTTTTTGTGTTTTGGGCTGAGGGGGGTGGAGGTGCTGGGAGATGCTGAGGTGGGTGCGCAGTTGTTTGTTGGGGTGGTGACTGAAGGCATGGTGGGTGTGCTGCATGTAGAAGTGTCAGTGGTTGTGGTGTCTGAGGGTGTGGTGACTGGGGTGGATGTCTGAGGGTTTGCTGTAGTGCTGCCTGTGGGTACGATAGGTATAGTGGCTGCATCTGTGAATGTTGGTGTGGCGTCTGCAGGTGTGCTGTCTGTGATGCTGGGGGTGTTGGGGGTATCAGGGTAGGTTATGACTGTTGCCATGTTTGCATTGGAATGTTGTTTGTGTGTATGCCGGCGGTGTGTCATGTAGTGCTTATGTTTGTCTGAGCTACCCTGTGGATGTTGAGGTGAATGCATGTCTGTCTGTTTGTGTGCTTTGGCTAGGTCAGGGAAGAGGGGTTCGGAATTGGGAAGAAGAATATGGAGGGGGAATGGTAGACAGAGGGTGACTGGCTGCCGTCAATAGGGAGACCGGAGCCTGAAAGGATCTCTGTAGACCAGCCAGTGCACCATGAATGTCCTCCAGGAATGCATTACTCTGTTGGATTTGAGTTGACAGTCCCTGGATGGCATTCATGATGGTCGACAGACCCACAGACCCTCCTCACTGAGGGCAGCAGGGCTAACAGGGGCTAGGGCAGAGGTGCCTGCGTGAGTGGGCACGGTCAACTGGGTGGGGAGCTACAGGGAGGGCGCTGGTACAAAGAGGGGTGGTGGACAGAGATGGTGGTGAGGTGCTCCCAGATGGGTCGGTCACTACCAGGGAGTGTCCATTGGAGGAGGATTCCAAAGATGAGGAGGATCCTGTCTCCTCCGTGGCACTTCCCTTTCCCTCTAAGCCACTGGGTCCCTCGGTGTTCTCATGTCTTGAGGTCCCGTGGCCACCAACTTCCCCACTCGGCTGTGTCCTGTCTCCTCCGCTTGCCGATGCCTGATGCTGGAAAACAGAAAGAGAGCTGGGGTCATCACATTCTTTTCATACACTAACATCACACTATGCACATCATTTACATTACATCTAGTTGTACTACATCCCCAGGCAGAACCAAGTTAGTGCCAACATCATGTCACAACAAGATGCAATCTACACCCCTATATAACAACAATGTCACTCACCAGCTAAGCCACCTATCTCACGCCTACAATACCATTATATCAGTAACGCTATCACACTAACCATTACATGACAAGCTGACTTGGCAACATGATTCTAGGTCCCTATCCACAGCAACATTGTCACCCAACTGCCAAGCTATGGGAAATAGTGGTAACATTGATCTCCACGTATCACAAATACAAAATCTAAACATTCTTACAATATTACCTGATGTCATGTACCAAGAAAGATATCTTATCATATGCTAAACACAAGACAGCATGTTGCATAGAAGCCAAAACCACTTCATGTCACAGAGTCCACAACCTTCACAATTGAAATTTGCAAACATGCACCTACTAAATTCAGCATATCCAAATTTAGAGTATGATAGAGTCTGAACACGTCACCAACACATGTACCAATAGTGATATAGGAAAGGATGATACATACTTTGTTGACCTACTCATCTTAATCATTCTCTACCTGTAAGCAAAGTATTGTACACTCATAGGGGTCTATTTACCACATAGCATTTATCCACAGACAACCCCAGGTAGCATAACTACTCCTTAAATTCAATGGGTATCTGTTATGTAGCCTTCATGTGCATGAAGGTTACATACAGTTCAACGTATCATGATGAGTAGCAACATCAATAGCCCAATGTTTGAGTGGCAACATCACTATCCACACTTCAGACATGCATAGTCTTACATCTGTATAGGAAAATGTCAATCACACAAACCACATCTGAGGATACCATGATAGAGACATACACCTTGAGGCAAGTCAAATGACTGACTACACATACCATTCCACCCACATGTGAATGTGAGCTACCACACCTGCGCCACAATGTTGTCAGTGCAAGCAATAGTTTTCCATACTAAAAGCTTTCAAAACACATCCAAAGTAGCAAAAGAAATTATGTTTATGATACATTACAATGTTTATTTATGACAGAACCTTAGAATGTACACATGATGTTGGCAAAAACCAGAGACAAATGTAACTGTTAATAAGATGTCTTGGCCTATTTAGCATGTCAACAGCACAATACTTAAGGAAAATAGCTGTGTATCCACTTACCACCTAAAGAACATGTACATGGTACTAATATTCAGAGCTGCAATATCAATGTATGTGTTGCAATAGTAGTCTAGCAATACCTCCATGGTTTCCAACATGTAGGATGTCCACTCAGATGGGACATTGCAGGGGCCAATGTACAGCCCTCACTTACCAAATTGGTTCACCTACTAACAGCTCTGAGTAATTTCAGCAAGTATGGCATGTGAAATGTCAGATGGACATCACAGCCTCACATGAAGTTGTCAATCATCAGAAACCTCATGAAAAGTAGGAATGATTTAAGCTTGTCAGACTCTGTGTTGCACATAGACATGAATCACGGGGCATTGGAATGTACAGAGGGCAAATAGCTGAACAACTTACCTTCATGATATTGGGACTATGGATCTGTAGGTGGCAAGGAAGAACCAGCAGGGTTTTTAAAGCAGTATAGTGGTACACATATGACACAGCCATATGCACATCATCAAATGCTTTTGTATAGAAGGGATAACATTTAAGAGTAATATGTCCCTGTACACCATAGAATGTGCACACCTGCGTACCAATGTTAAGGACTGTACGACTAGGTGTTCCTTGGAGATATTTGACCCTTTGCAGTTACCACATTGTCACAACTTAGATTCTATTACATCATACACTGACCTGGCATAGGGATGAAAATGTGTTAAGTCAGTACTTACCCTCTTGTGGCTACTGTGCTGTCCTCAAACGTTCATCCAACTAAGGGTAGGCCACCACCAATATATGGAACATTGGGGGGTCCAGGTCCGATGGGCCTCCTTTCCTCCTTGGAAGGACATCCCCAGATGTGCCTCTGTGGTTTTCCAGGCCCAGAGACCCAGGTCCTCCCACAGCTTCCTACAATGGGTGCTCTGCCGGATGTGGATCCCCAGGCTCTGTACTTTCTTGGCAATGGCACTACAGATCTCCTTTTTCAGTTGGGTGTTGACCTGCATGAATGAGACAGACAAGAGGAGAAAGTCATGTCCACATGCACCATCCCAAAACAAGAAGGGTGAAACCAAAGTTAGTGCAAGTAGCCATACATACACTTCTTTGTGGAATGACCATCTGCAGTCAGGCCATGTGTGAAGTGGAGTCAGGCATACAACATGCATATCCAGTACCAGGTATTGGCTAGAAACATATGACCAGACCACAAGCATGTCTTTAAACATGGGATAATTATACAACTGTTTCTAAAACCACCTTCAATCATAATGTTCTGTAGTTTTTAGGTGAGTCAGGGTATATGCATCACACACTACCTACTATGTACCAGGGCTCAAAACTATCTAAGCACATGTGCACATGTCCATCTACCCACACATATTAGCCCAATCCTTCATTCCACCACATTTCATCAACATCATCATGCACTCAACATTTCAAACATTAGTATTGCATTGCACTTACCTGTTCCTCTGGTGCACCATAAAGCTGTCTATACAGAGGTAGGACCTCCTGTACAAGCTTGACCAGCTCATCAGGTGAGAAGGCAGGGGCCCTAGGACATAGCATGATTGCTCCCAGAGGCAGTATGCAGCAGCTCAGGTTGTGGAGTTCTTGCTGGCAGCAGTGTCAGGAGTCAGGTGAGACATGAAGTTTGAGATGGCGGTCACGTCCGCCACATACAGGACCGCCACATTACCATTGGCAAAAGTCCGCCAAAGGCAACAATGTGTTCCAATGGCAATGTCCACCGTGGTTGTGACCGCCTACCACCGTGGTGACATCCATCCGTAGAGTTAGGTCACTTCCTGACGTCCAGTAGAGTATGGCAGGCATCTTCCATTTTAAGGCTTTTATATGTACAATAAAGTTATGAAAGGTGCCTCATTGACTAAGATTTGTATTGATGATAATGTGGGAACTGTTGGCTTTATGAAAACATATAGCAATGTGTATTTACTATGTTGAGGATGTGAAAAATATGTATTCAGTGTTATGTACATGAAACAGTATTGTCAACAGAGTAATGACAATCTGAACATAGTAAAGGTGTTTCAAATATGTTTCACATGTTAAGTAAGTTGAGGTCACTTTTACTGTCAGTGACACGTTTCTCCATTTAAAGAACATGATAGGGGTTAGAGGATCTGATTACAGTATTTAGGTAATTGTTGCCTAGGTATATGCTGAGTACAACTTTTTCGCTGTTTCATGTGAAATAATGTAGTTTTACCATTGACGTTGGCGTTATCATACTTATGATGTATAGATTGAGTCATACACAAATGTTCTAGTGTTGTCCCACATAGTTACCATGACATGAGAAGAGCAAGACATCCTCCACTATACCGTCCACTAGCAGACCTCCACACAATGGAGGAGCGACATGTAATCCAAATATACCACCCTGATGGGCAGACTATCATGGATCTCTGTCATCAGTTGGACCCAGATCTGATGCCTGCCATTCGTAATCCCAATTGCATACCTCCCGTTGTCCAAGTCATGTGAGTGCTACACTTCCTGGCACTAGGTCCTTTCAAAATACAGTGGCCCCAACTGAGTGATGTCTCAGCCCATGATCAGTCTGGTTTTGAAGGCTGTACTCTCTGCATTGTTGAAACACATGGACAGCTACATCAGATTTCGCCAGCGTGAGGATTTGGCCCATGTAAATGCTGATTTGTATGCTTTGGGATACATTCCACATATGGTTGGAGCCATAGATGGCACCCATGTAGCCTTGGTTCCTCCAAGTGCCAATTAACAAGTATATAGGAACAGGAAAAATGTCCACTCCATCAACATCCAAGTGGTCTGTTTGGCTGACCTGAACATTTCACAAGTTTGTTAAAGTATCCTGGGTCAGTCTATGATTCCTTCATCATGCGGAGCAGCAATATCCCTCTGCTAGTGACGCAACTTTACATAGAGAGGGACTAACTGGTTGGTATGTCATATATGTTGTGTGTCTGTACCTTTTATATGCTACCATATATGTGGATGTCCAAGATTAATGTTTGGATTTTTGCAACTATACCTGTTAGAAATTGGGTTTCTGGTTAGCTAAGGTATGCACCTAAGCCAGACAGAACCCACCCACTCTAGTCAGGGCAAGGGAGTTACACATCTCAGATAACCCCTGCTCACCTCCTTGGTAGCTTGACACAAATAGTCAGGCCGAACCCGTAGGCAATGTGTAAAGTGTTTGCACAACACACACAACACACGTGACTCACTATCCCCACCACAAAGGAAACACAACACCAAGGTATATGAAAATATACTTTATTGTACACAACGCAATTATTAGACCAAACATCACATATCAGTAGTATCCTGCTACCTTAGCAGTTGTCAGAATGTTACACATTAGTTACTCTGCAGAACTAGCAGTAGTCACATTTAACACACAGGTTACTCAGTGTTCTGCAACATAAGCAGTAGTCAGGAAACACGTTATTACAGTAAAGCACTTGTCATAAGAACATCATAAACGCCCATATTGGGAACATTATAAAACATATGGCAAGTCAGAAAAACATATTAGCATGTTATGCCCATAAAAGGAACATTTTCATACACATATGAAACATCCTAAAACAGGTAGGCAACATATAAGTCAATAAAGTCTCTAAAAAGAACTTATGTTATATATATTGTCTCCTAGGAGTACCTGTGTGAGATTTAGGCACCTCCAGTGCCTGCAGAATGAAAATGGGGCCCCCGGTGCTCCTCTGCCAAACAGTGGCCTCCCAGGAGTTCTGAGGATGAGGGGGGTGGAATGCACTCCCTCTGCATTAATGATGGGCCCCTACTGGGGCCCGCGATCACTGGGGGTCCCCTTGGGCCTCAACCAGCTCTCACGAGGGGGGGCCAAAGTCTTCAAAAAGGATTTATGGGGGAGGGGATAGGGCAATATGGGTCCTGTCAATGGCCACAACACCATGTGGTACATGTCCCGTTGCACAGAATCCAACCTTCACAGTGGGCAATTCATCTACCTGGGGGAATGCCAAAACCCTTGCAAGCACAATAGAGAACATTGGCTGTGACATTCCTGGAGTCAAGCCCACTGTCACCTGGAAAGAGCCTGTTGCCAGGAATTGGAGCACTAATAGTATCTGCACAAGATGGGGATTACTGTGGTGCAACGGATAGCAGGTAGCAGATCAGACTTTAATTGTGCACACAGCTATGTGACTGTGGCCCTGTCCAGATGATAGGTGAGTATGATGTGCCTGTCCTCCAGTGTAGATAAGTCCACAAGGGGTCTGTACGTGGGTGCTTGTCTTCTCCTCCTCCTATTCCATCGCAGTGGTTGGTACCTAAGGGACCCAAAAGTAAGAAGGGAGTGACAACAGGAACTATGGACACACTACATCAGTGTATACAGAGCATGTTTGTATGTTGAACACTGCAATTGTCTAGGTGTGTACATTTGACAACAATGACACTCTTTTAAATCAGTACATGTGTACTAGCAGTAGAAAATGACAACCGCCTGTCCTGTATGCAGGGACAGGTGGAAGTGTCCTCAATCCGCCAGCGTTCGGTGTCATGGCAGAGGCGTTCTACTCCACCGTGCAATTCCTCATTGGCTAACATGGGCTATTATGTAGTATAGGAATCAATGATGATCAAAGCCGGCGGTGACGGTGTTCACCGCCGCAGCCGTGACCGCCATTTTCTTTCAACCACTTCACTTGATTCTTGACTTTCCACAGGACCACATCTCCACTGCCGGTGCTGCTGTGATCTTTGTCTGGAACCTGCCATGGCCCGTGCAACAGGGGAAAGGGCCCTAGTTGTAGAGGCTCTTAATGGGGTCATACCCCTGTATGGGCAGTTGTATGGTCCTCCAGACCAACAGGTGAGTACACCATGGGTACGTTGCATGGAACATGGCTGCATGGATATGTGTGTTTGCTGGCAGTGTGTCATTTGGGGGGGTATAGCTGGTGGCAGTGTTTTTGCAGTAGTACGGGTCATATGTGTGCTTGATGAGGGGCAAATGCAGTATGTGAGCCATTTCTTTGACAGGCTGGATTGTATGGTTAATAGTGCCCTTCTGTCTGTGTTTCCTCTGTAGGTCAGCGCCCATCAGAAAAAGGGGTTGTGGCCTGCCATTGCCAAGGACGTGCGAACCCCTGGGGGTCCATTGGCAGCGGAGCACCCACTGCAGGAAACAGTGGGAGGACCTGAGACGCCAAGCATCTAAGAACCCAGAGGCCCAGTTGGGGCCGGCCTCCCAACGAGGGAGGGGCACTGGTCAGAACCCGACCCTCCTAATGGCCTGCATACTGGCAGTGGCCTACCCAGAGCTGGATGGGCACTTGAGGGCATCACAGGAGCCACAAGGAGGTGAGTAAAGTGTGTGTGACACCCATCTTTGTTGCCTGGCATGGGATTTTGGTGCAGGGTTCTAGTCAGTGGATGCCACAATATGCCAGCTTCGACATTGCAGCGTGGTCTAGCTTAGGTATTTGGAGTATAATGCATATTTTAGATGGCTAGGTAGCAGGCTTTCCATGTCAGACAGCTTAGTTGGTTTCAATTGATGTGCAGATGGCAGTGTTTGCCTCCTACCTGTTGTGGTACTTAGCCAAAGGTATGCCAGGGTGGTCCATACTGCCCATTCTTAGTCCCTGTGTGTGATAGTGATGTGTATGCCATCTGTGTTGTTGCTGTGATTGACCCTGTGCTCCATTTCTCCCCATATACTTTTGTCAGCTTGTCCATGTGTGCATTAGCATCACCTGGCAAAGAAGCAGGGGCACTGATGAGTGAGGGAGCTGCAGCCCAGGGAACCCAGGTGACAGAGACCACTGATGCCAAGGGGAGCAGTGGGACGGAGAGCGAGGGGAGCACCACAGGGGGAACAGGAGCTGATTCAACTGACTCTGATACCTCCTCCGATGGAAGCTCCCTGGTGGTGGAGGACCCCTCTGGGACCACCCCAACTACATATTCAACCGTGACCCTTGTACCAGCGCCGCCCTCCCAGTAGCCCCCCACCAAGTTGCCTGTGCCCACTCACCCCTGAGGGTAGGTGTCTCCCTCGCCTCTGGCACCTCAGGACCTGCCCCAGTCAGCCCTGCTGCCCTCAAGTAAGGAGGCTTTTTACCTCCTGAGATCTATCTGGGTAGGGCAGTCAACCATAGTAAATGCCATCCTGGGGCTGGCATCCCAGATGCAGCAATGTAATGCCTTCCTGGAGGACATTCACAGTGGGTTGGTAGCCCTACAGAAATCATTTCAGGCTCTGGCCTCCTCCCTGACGGCAGCCAGTGTCCCTGTTTCATCCATCCTTCCTCCAACTACCACTTCCCAGTCACAGTCTCCTCACCCACAACCCATGCACACATTCTGACAAGCATGCACCCAAAATAACAGACAAGACTCGCACAGACAAACACAAGCAGCACATTTCAGTCCACAAGCACTTACACAGCCCACACATGGATGCACACATATCATCCACTGCCTCCACTGTCTCCCCCTCCTGCTCCTCCCTCACAGTCTCATCAGCCCTCACACCTGCATGCACTGCATCAACAGTCCCAGAACCTGCCATCTGCACAGCCGTGCCCTCAGTCACCACAACAGCAGACCCACAGACATGCACCCCACACCACATGCGCAGTCACCACACCACCATCACCACCTCATGCAGCACACCCACCTCATTTGCAGACACCACCACAACATCCATCCACATGACCTGTTTGACCTCCCCCACCATGTTTGCCCCACTCCAAAGACACACAAACACTCACACTCAGACCCCCAACAACCATCCACCTCACACATGCAAACTGTCCATGCACCTGCACCCAAGTCCAGTGCACCTCCTCCTCCTACAACCACTTCCTCTACCTCCACTCCCATCCCTCCTCCCACAACCCACCCCATTGGCCATAAGAAGCTTTTCCTTTCCCGCCTTGACCTCTTCCCTCCCTCTCCCCAGTCCTGCCCATGAGAAAGGTCCCACCCCCAGCCCAGTCCCTCCAGCACCAAGTCTAGCCCTGTTCCACCCCCAAAGACCTCAGTTTCCACTAAGGGGCACACAAGTGCAACTCCGGCCCCCTGCCCCAAGCCCACTCCTCTGCCCCCAAAACAGAAGGGTAAAGTGCCGCCCCCTCCCAAACCCAAACCTAAGAACCCCCCCAAAAAAGAATCTCCCCCATCCTTCTCCCCCCCACCCCCTGAGGTGCCTGCCTTTTTCCTACATGATGCCTCTACACAGTGGAGTCCAGATGTTGTCAGGAGTCAAGTTGGGGACTGGACTTTGCCCTGTGGGCTTATTCAGACTTTGGACTGGCCACTAGCCCTGCACGTGAATATGCATTGATGTATATATTTTGTATTTGGACTCTTTATCCAACAGGATTACAGTAGTTGGAACATGTGTCCTGGCTTTCTTTGATCCTGGGTTCTGTTACTGTTGTTTAACTCTGTAGATGGTTCTTGCTGTGTGTATGGTGTGTGGTGCGCATATGTTTGTCACTCTCCCCTCCCTCCCTCCATCCCTTGTGTGCTATGCGGCTGTACTCACCGTCGTTGTCTTCATCGACGTTGGTGGTCCAGGATGGCCATGGCGTGGTACAGCATCGGAAAGACTTGCTGTTCAGGTTCCATGGGGGCCCCTGACTCCTCTGTGTCTCTGGAGGTGAGTGTCTCCTTTTATAGGATCTGTTTCTGCCAGGCTTTTGGTGGCATTGCCACTGCCTCAGAAATCCTGGCGGTGTGCTATGTCATGATATGGTGGGCGGATCCTTGTCTTCCACCTGCCTGGAGATTGGTACTGGCGTGTTTAGAATTTGTACCGCACTGGCAGTTGATGTGGTACATTGGCTGTCTCTGGGAGGGACCACCGCTATGGTCATTATTTGGCAGTCATTACCGCCGGCCTGGCGACGGTACTACCATCATTGCCGGCATAACGGTCACTTGACCGCCAAGGTCATAATGACCACCATAGTATGACAGATCCCAGGACACCTGTGGCAAATATCAGCAAACTCATTGATAGTGGGCAAGCAACCTCTGTCTGCCATGTGGCCCTCTGAATGGTGTGACATGTACCTTTCAATTTTGTGTTTCTTAATGTAACGTTTTTACATCAAGATCAAGAACCTGTCCCTCACTGTCCTTTTTGCATCTCAGATCATGTGTAATTTGCTGCTGCATGCTGCCAGGACCAGTCTGGATCACATTCTTCCAGTCTCACATACAATACCAAAAAATACTTTCACAGATCACACCCAACACTATTCCACCCATACATGACAAAGTGAGCTGTTACTTTCTCAAAGATTTAGGTGGTGGTTCAAGGGCTAAAATGGTATAGAAATGGTACAATAGAATCCATTTTAACACATTTGCAAATGTTGCCTGTTTTCTTTCAATGTTTCCTTTCTATCCCAATGGGAAGATAATCACACAGCCCTGAGAAAACAAAGAGAGCAATCTCTCATAAATTTAAAAACGTGTTTACAGAACTGTGTATTGATGCATAGGTTGAACTGTGTTAAACAGGGCATAGTTTGCTAGTTAAAACAACCATAGGAAGCAGGACAAATGAATATTGCTAAACAAGTTCAAAAACATTTGCAAATTAAAATCAATTATTTGTAGGTTTAATAATAAATGATAATTAACAAAGTAGAAAATAAATGAATAGCTGAATATATCAGTTTAAGTTGCTACAGAACATTGAATTCAGCAAGTATTTAACTTAGATTAGAATAAGCAAAATATTCTGTTCACTATTGTTCTTAAAATTATTAGGTACCTATGACACTTTAAAGACTCAGGTCCTGTTCACGGGTTTGGTGGTCTGAGGACCGCCAAGCCCCCAGTGGCGGACGAACCACTGCACTCCTGGTGGTCCGACTGCCAGATTATGATCCTGGTGGTCAGACTGCCAGGAGACCGGCACCACTGCCAAGATCACAGATCCTAATGGGTTGGTGGCGGTCGGAGTCATGGTCAGCCACAGCAGTGCTGGGTTTGGCATTGCTGTGCTGATCATGACTCCACCTTCCCCCAGCCTTTTCATAGTGGGATACTGTTGGACCTGGCCCTTTTACAGGGTCATTCCCCCGACATTTTGCTTTTTGCCTCCTTATTTTTCTGACCTTTGTTGGCCGACGTTTTGACTCTGAGCACTTTTTCACTGCTAACCAGTGCTGAAGTGCATGTGCTTTCCCTTACAAAATTGGTATGATTGGATTATACCTAATTGGCATATTTAATTTACCTATAAGTCCCTTGTAAAGTGGTATCCCTATACCCAGGGCCTGTAAATTAAATGCTACTAGTGGGCCTGTAGCGCTGCTTGCGCCACTCACTGAAGTAGCCTGTGAAACCTATCTAAGGCCTGCTAGCAGTTTTCTGCCACAGGGACCTGGCATCTAAATTTACTTGCCAGGCCCAGAACTCCACTTTTACTACATGTAAGTCATCCCTGAGGTACGCCCTAGCTAGCCCTTTGGGCAGGGTGCCATGTATGTAGAAGGAAGTACATGTGCCATGTTGCGTGGCCTGTCCTGGTAGTGACAAACAGCCTAACTTGGTGTCTCACTGCTGTGAGTGCTGCCTCCTCATAGGATTTCTTTGGAAATGCCCTGCTTTATGTGTAAGGGGTATTGTCTGATTTATGAGGGGTAGCGTAGGCATGTTTGGTATGGTTGTGATAGTGGTGAGAAATGGTGCTTACTGGTGTAGGTGTATTTTTTATTACTATCACAGAAATGCCACTTCTAGAAAGTGCACATTTATCTGTGCTTATGACTTTGGTGTTTTGCAGCTTGCCTCCAATCCACGTCTGGGCAGACTGACAGTTGGGGCTTTGTGCATACTTCTCAGACAGCCTGAAAACAGGGAGGGTGGACGTGTCACAGAGGTGCAACTACATATTGTAAAGCCTTCCTGGGCTGAGAGAAGGGAGAGGCGGGGCACACCTGCATTTGTAAAGGCTGTGCCCTGGCCTCACACAATAGGGTCATTAACCCCCTACTGATGTTTGGAACCTGTGCTGAAAGGAGAGAGGGGGCACTCCCAGAACCAGTTGTAACTGTCTGGAACCTCCTCTCCCTACCATTGAAAAACACACTGTAAACCCAGTATAAGTACAGGGGAATATAACCCACAATTTAAACATACATGGAACTTGAAACTGGACACAGAACAGTGATGAATGGACTCACCAGGAAACCACCTTGGACTGCTGCTGCTGTGCTGACCTGTGACCTGCCTGGTCACTAGGAGGAACTGCCACCATCTGCACCCCTTGTGCTGGCCTGTAGCTGGGCCCACCAGCCCTGTGCTTACTTGTACTTTTGCTTGTTCCCAGGGGCAGGGTGCTGTGGCCCCTGACCCCTGCAACGATCTCTACAGCTTTGCCCGAAGCGCTTGGAAAAAGCGCTCGCTCTTAAATTGCTGCAGAAAATCACTGCTGCAGCCCGGGCTGCAGATTTGCCTTAGCGCTTGGAAAAGCGCTTTATTTTGATCCCTGAAATCACTGCTGCAACCCCGGCTTGGGACAGAGCCCTTGCGCTTTCCTAAGCACGCTGTTTTCAAAGTGCCCGAATCACCCCCGCAGCCCGGGGAAGCTACCTTGCTCAAGCGCGAGTGTTACGCGCTGACTGGTGCCCCCAGGGCATGAAGAAAACCTCCTTCTTGCTGCCTGGAGCAAGCGCGCTCCTATTGGTGCCCCCGGGGCGAGGATTGCTCTGTGGAGCACCCCCGGGGCACCGGCAGGCCCTGCCTTGGGCCAGGACGCCATTGAGAGCCGGAGAGAGGGGAGGACACCTCTCCCTCGCCTGTGGGAGTCCCGGAGGACTCTCCTTTGTTTCACGGGCCAGGCGGTAGCCTCACCGGAGGCTCGCCCATACCGCCGGCTCCCTTATTGGCCCCCTCGTGGGCCAGTGGCATTTTCCGGAGGTCTCTCCCGTGTGAGGGCCGGCGGAGGCCCGTGGAGACCCCAGGAGTTTGCGGGTCCCTGGAGGGGCCCGTTTTCAAACCGGAGGGGGTGCGTTGCACCCATCTCCTCCCCGGAGGATTTCCCTGACTTGGGCCCCCACTCAGGAGGGCCAGTGGAGGCCTAGAGAGGCCCCCAGCAATCATTGTCCCCAGAGGGGCCCGGAAATGGAATAGAGGAGGTGCGTGATGCCCTCTTCTCCTCAAAAGGATCTCAGAGGCCCCCGTTTTTGCACATAGGAGCGCCGGGGGCCCCATTGTTCATCTTCTAGGCACTGGGAGTGCCTCTTCAGATCGAACAGGTACTGTGGGGAACATATTTTGCTTTAGTAGCATGGTATGGACCATGGGGGACTCATAAGTTACCTACCTGCTTGCATGACGTAACATATATGTGCTGCTGTTCCTTCTATGGGCATGTGTAGCTGATATCTATTTTTATGACTTGTGATGTGTTCTCCAATGTTCCTTCTATGGGTATTTAGGAATTATTCATGACAAGTGCATATAACTTTTACTGTAATTCCTGACTGCTGCTTATTTTGCAGAATCCTGAGTACTTACGTGTTCTAATGTGACAACTGCATATTCTTGCAGAATATTAGTAACTTGTGTAACGATCTGACAACTGCTAAGGTAGGATATCACTTACGTGTAATGTTGGTCTAATTATGTTTTGTGCAATACAGATTATTTTTACATAGCTCAGTGTTGTGTTTACTTTGTGGTGTACATTTTGCGTCACGTGTGTTGTGTGTGTTGTTCAAACGCTTTACACATTGCCTCTGGGATAGGCCTGACTGCTCATTCCAAGCTACCCAGGGGGTGAGCAGGGGTTATCTTGGACTTGTAACTCCCTTGCCCTGACTAGAGTGGGTAGGTTCTGCTTGGCTGAGGTGCATACCCTAGCCAACCAGAAACCCCATTTCTAACAGATACCCACCATGAAAAGACAAGTGGAAAGCCAGTGCCTGGGGTCACATGAGAGCACCTGCACTGCCCATGGCCATGTTATGGGCAATGCAGGGGCCCCCCTACTGGCACCCTTGGAATGTGCACTACCTGCTATGTAGACAGTGCGCATTCCGAGGGTGCTGGTGTGCGATAGCATTGGCCTCGCTCCCTTAAGGGAGCTAGGCCAATGCTGCCGCACTGTTTCTGCCAGGCTGACTGGAAGACACATCGTAATATGCTATTTCCACGGGTCAACCCAGTGGAAACATCATAATACAAAGGGGGGGCAAGGCCATCGGCTTGACAGCGGCCTCATCCCCGCAGGTTTGGTGGTCTGACTGTCGGACCACCAAAGTCTAAATCAGCCCCACAGAGTTTCAAAGACATTTTCTCACTTTTAGGTAAGAGGAATTTACTTCTCAACATTTCTAGCCAAGAAACACAAACTTGTACATGAAGTAATTAGTAATCTTAGAACAAATAAAAGTAATTGTTGATGAAGATCAATAGGATTTAAATAGCTGACTGAAACACCAGTACGTTTAATTGATGAGCAAACTATGGTAAGTGGAGAGAGTTTCATTTGTACAGGGTGCATTTAACCTAAAAATATTTTAACATATTTCAGCATGTAGGGATACAACTACTACATTTATAAGCCTGCCTACTAAAACGACTGTGAATAACAATATTTAAGCCTAGATTTAAGAAAGCTTAGCGCTGGCTTTGTGCAATTTTTTTACATAAAATCAGCATTAACCCAGTGCCATATTCAGATTTTGTCGCTAGAGCAGTCTAGCGACAAAATTTCTAACTTAGCGTCATTTTTTGGGAGCTCCACCTCATCATGCTTCGCTTTACAACAATGACATGCAAGGTAGGTGTTCCCTCCCAAAAGAAAAACGCTAGCCTGCTAGCACCATATTTAAAAGCTAACGCACGCATAGGACATGGTCCAGGAAATGTTGCTAAGTTCAATTAGCGTCAAAATATTAATGTCTGGTCAGACCAGGCGTTTGAAAGAGGCCCAGCCACTACTACATAGGGGAAATACACAGAAGGAACATAGGAAAGGAACAGGACAACATTGACCTGTTACTGCTACAGTTCGACACAAGGAGCAGATGACAGCATCAACACCAAGTGCTGCCATCATAGGTCATGTAACAGGTGGAGCTATGTCCCCTTTGCATACAAAAGCTGGATTCAAACCACTACATGTGTCTACAGGCTGACAACTAAATACAGATCCTTCACACATAAGACCAAGGAATAGCCCAGTTATGTGAATTGCATCAGCTATGCCACTGTCAAACAACTCACATATTGGCACTGCCCCACATTTACAATCTGTAGAAACCTCAGGCAGCACCGATATCAATTGCCATCCGAGTGGTGCCATCTACATATCAGCAAGCATATCAGATATACTCATTGTGTTCACCTTTCCCTTGTGTGGTGCATAGTGCAGCACACATAGAAATACAACATCACTATCAATGATAGATAATGTTCAGGAATGGACACCTCAGAGCACACCAACAGTCATTTCTGTAAATCAATCCCACATCTCCTCACCATGATACACGGGTACCAACAGTGGACTGTGGCAGCTGAACTGCTGACAGTGTACAGGGAGAGGTCAGAAATGCATATGAATGAGGAGACATGGGACTTAGCAGGGCTGGACTGGTTATGCATGGCAGTGCAGAAAAGCACATTATGCTGTGTCCTGTCCCACAGGTGTCTGAAAACTCTTGCATACATCACAATATATCCCATACAACTGTGCCACACTGTGCATAAGAACCTCATCTAGATATGTATTCCAGACAGCAATTGGCAACAACACTTTGTGCAAGGGAGGTATTTCAAGGGCAAATGGGTCAGATTCACATACAACACACAGGGCCCAACACTGTTACATGGCACACAACACACAAAATAGGTAAAATTTTCCATAACATCACTCCTCCGCAGGTCTTAAGTTAAGGGGGTAAGAGCCACATGTTAGAAAAGTGGTGCAGCATCTAAAGCCATGCCACTTTACTTATGATCCTTTGCGCCCCCCTACTGCTACCATGTGTGCGCCGTATTCAATATACGGCACACCATGGCACAGAGTAGGTGCAATAGTGTCCAGGTAATGGATGCCATTGAGGGACTGTGTAGGATGAGTGCCAAATTTTTGGTGCAAATCCTGCACAGTACATAGGGGCCCATTTAAAGCAACGGTGTGTCCCCTTCTCATGCCTGCTCAGTGCAGGCGTTAAAAGTATCTGCTAAAAATTATGCATTGGAACCCCTCAGATTCCTCTGTACCATTTTTGCCTTCCCCCCAACAGGGAACGTCTCCCTTGCACACATGATGCCTGGCACAGGCATAATGTGGTGCAAAGGGTCACAAGTGTTGCACTGCATGCGTAGTGCCACTTGTAAACATGACGCTGTAATTTTGGCCTTGTTGGGCCACAATAGCATCAATCAAAATTAGGCTTATGTTGTGCAAGGAAGTGCTAGGTCCTCCTAAATTAGGGCCTCAGGGTCAAATATAGACAACATCACACATATTCGCATGCATGAGTGAACTGTCCAGAATTTAAATAACAATCACCTGAGGCACAACCCATGGTAGGAAAGTGCACTATCACACACCAATGCAACCATCCATCCAAACAGGAACACATGCAATACCAGATGCAAGTCTGAATCAACACTCACTTAAAACAAATATGTGCCATGGCACATAGCAAGTAACAAAGATGCATGACTGACACATGTTATCACATTCCTTTGCAGTGGACCAAGATTATGGCATCCAGCCATGGGTCATGACCCCTTTTGGAAATCTTACTGATTAGGAGCAGGGTTACCATGAAGGTCACAGATGGGCAAATAATATGGTGGAGAGGGCATTTGGCCTCCAAAAATCCAGGTTCAGGTGCTTAGCTCTAACAGTAGGAAGCCTGTTATATGCACCACCCCTTGTCTGCAAAATTATCCTTGTGTGTGCTGTTTTACATAACATTTGCCTATGCACCAATGTCCTCTGGAATAAACAGGTAGATGTCCACAATGAGGAGGATGTTGACAATGGTGCACAACAGGAGGAGGGGGGACAACTAAACACTGCTGCTGGAGTACGCAGAAGAGAACAAATTGTGAACAACTTTTTCTCAAAGGCACTGTACTCCAAGATTCACCATTTAAATATTTCAGTAAAATCACTTTAACTCAGAATGCTCATGGCATACTCATTATCACCATCACATACCATTTGTGACTTGCCCATGTCTCGGAGAGCATGACTAAACCACAACAGCTGTAAACAACTTTGGAATATAGGCCTGGATTTAAGAGGTCCTAGCACCTCCTTGCTCAACATTAGCGTCATATTTGTTACGCTAATGTGGCCCAACAATGCCAAAAACTAAGCACCAGAAATACAAAGTGGCGCAATGCATGCATTTTGCCACTTTATAAAACCTTCCACCGCATGATGCCTGCACCAGGCATAATGTATGCAAGGGGGGCATACACCCGCTTGGGGGGGGGGGTGCCAAAATGGCACAGTGGGGTCTAAGAGCTTCAACTGTGTCATGTTTTGCAGCTACTTTCAACTCCTGCTCAGAGAAGTGTTAGGGCCCAAGTTTTGGCACTAACCTTGAGCAGTACATCAATAGCATCAAATACCTTAATGCAGTTGCCCCCAACCCTGCGCCATGGTGCACCGTCTTTTAAATATGTTGCACACATGGTGGCGGTAGGGGGGGCACTAAGGGCTGCAAGAAAAGTGGCACTGCACTAGGTGCACTTTTCTTGAAACTGCCCATTAGCCAGGAACAAAAAACAAATTAAAAGAATGCACTACCACATGAATGTGTGGGTGGAAGGTAGGCATAGCCTGTAGCAATTACAATTTACATTTTCACACACACACATATCACACAAGTGTGTTGGCTTCACATATGCCTGCAGCAATCCTGGGAATACACTTGAAGGCTGCTTTTCAAATGTATGACCTACATAGGAGAAGGGTAGTGTGAGAAACTGGGGCTGATTGCAGAGGCCCCCTAACTTTTTGCCCCCATTTTCCACTTTATGCTGGTGTTTTCCTGACTCTGATGGTGCCCTGGGTACTGCTAACCAGTCCCAGGGCCTGTGCTCTGTGTAAAATGGATATGCAAATTAGGCTAATTATAATTGGCTAAGTTAACCTACCTATAAGTCCCTAGTATATGGTAGGGCATGTAGGTTTAGGGACCACAGCATAGGTGGTGCACACCTAGGTGCATTGCTGAGGTGCCCAGTGTCATTTTAAAAGCAAGCCTGCCTTGCTGGCTGCTTTTAAATTAAAGTTATATGCAAATTCGACTTTGGAATTAAAGGTACTTCCAAAGTCTTAAACTACCTTATTTTTACATATAAGTCACCCCTAAGGTGTGCCCTATGTGCCCCTAGGGCTGGGTGCCATGTAACTATAAGCAGGGACTTTATAAAAATAGATTTATAAGCCCTGGTGAGGTAAAAACAGCCAAATTCGTTTTTCCCTCATTGAAGTAAATGGCCTTCATAGGCTAGAATGGGCAGACTTTATTTAAAATTTTAAAGTCTCCTTAAATGTTACATACCAAGAATTTGGTATCAAATTGATTGTTATAATAAATCCCACAACTTCCAGTTGTTGGATTTAATATAACTAGTGCAGGTAAAAAGTTTAGACTTTACCTAAAAAGTTGCCAATTTCAGCTCTGCATTGTTTTTGCTGCTGTGCTCTGATTGGCCAGCCTGCAGCAGCTTCTGCCAGGCTACTTTAATGAGGTGTGAAGTGGCCTGACTTCACACAAAGGAATGTGCTTGGGGGAGAGAATCTCCCCTCAGCAGATGGTGAGGCAGGAAGGGGGAGGGCTGCCAAACTGGTCTTCAAAGGCAGAGAAGGACATTTGCAGCACCCAGCAACACCCCCACATCCTGCAAACCCAGACAGCTAGGTGCCCCCTTGATTAGATTAGGAGAGGGCAGGAGAGGGGTGTGTTTATGGTTTTTAGCCACACCAGTGGGTGGGCTCAGCCAGATCTCTCCTCTAAAAATCAGATTCATCCATTTTGGATTTTTAGAGACTGTTGCCTTCTGGGATGGATTTTTGCCACACTTCCCAGGAAGTGGTCATCATAGGGGGACAACCCTGTCCCTGATTGGAGGACCAGGGCCCCCCTGCTTTTCACCCAGGAGCAAGGATAAAACTGGCAGACCTGCACCCACGCCTCAGATCCCCACCAAATTTCAAGAAGAAAGAACTACAAGGAGAAGAAGGACTGCCCTGCTGGACCCCTGGCCTGCACCTGGACCCTGCACTCAGAAAGACTGCACCAGCTGCACACTTGGGCTTCACCACAAGAAGGACTTTGCCTGGCTTCCACTGGTTCAAGGAGGGACTCCCTGTTTGCTACAGGTGAAAAATTGCTAACCAGAGTCCCCTGCACCAACTCCTGAAAAAGTGACCAGCTGACCACTGCCCAGTGGCCAAAAAGGAGTTTGCGCCAGGTGCACTCTGGGAGTTGAAGTCCGCACTTCCCAAGGACCATCACAGAACTTCTGGACCCTTGGGGTGAGCTGTGGACCCCAAAAGAACCTTAAAAGAACATCTGGGTGAAGCCCCAGAAGTTTGGAAAAGATTGGAGAAATTTTAGAAAAAAGCTCCATAAAGTGACCGACTCGACGCGGAAATTCTAGCCGGCTTGCCTCAACCGCGACCCGGCCTGACTTCGTGGTTCGTCCCGGTCAAGAAAAACATCCGAAAAAGAGACTAAGTCCGAACGTAAAAAGTTGACCGGGACCTTCCAGCCATCGTATCCGAGAAGGGCTCCACGGACGTCGGATCAAGATCCAGGTTTACCCCGGTCGAAGGATTTTCATCTCGAAAAAACGACTAAGTCCGAAGGTAGAAATCACCACCGAGGAAACCGACTTCGCGTATCCGGACAAGGGCTCCAGGAGGTCGGATCCAACTGGCAGGTTCGTCCCGGTGAAGAAAAACTTCAAAATAAAGACTAAGTCAGAAGGTAACTTTTTAACCGAGGCCTCCCGCGACCTGTAGCCGAGCAGGGCTCCATCGCGGTCGGCCTGAAAGTTTGACTTTGTCCCGGTCCTGGTGCAACCAGATGACCCGATTGGCGCTTTTTGTTTCTATGCGCTAGAAAATAATAATACTTTAAACATTCATATCTCCGGTTCCCCTGAACCGATTTTAATCGTTTTTGTGTCATTTTAAAGATAAAAATATAAGCTATTTTTATAAATTGGTTTTGGATTTTTAAACTGTTTCCTGTGTTTTATTTAATTACTGTTTTGTGATATTTGAATGCTTTACACTTTGTCTCCTAAGTTAAGCCTTGACGCTCGTTGCCAAGCTACCAAGGGTAGAGCTGGGATTAATTTACTGAGACCTAACTGTACTTTTGTGGAGGTTTGTGGCTTGTTGCTAGGTGTAGGTACCTACCTGCCCTACCAATAACCCATTTTCCAACATAATTGGAAGCAGCGACGGGATCCTGTACTTGTGTTCAATATCACGTTACAGTTTTAGATAAAACAAATTAAAAATCCTTTAAATTGTCCTAGTGCAAATTTTTTTTTTAATTGTTAATTTTAAAAAAATTTTAAAAAATTAATTTGGATTAATTTCAATTATTGAATTTTTGTAATCTTTCTAAATTCCTGTTACCAATTTTTGCAAAAAGTTTTTGTTGACACAAAACTAGGGAACCATGGAGCTTGATCTGGCTAGCCTACCTACACTGACAGTAGTCCAGCTTAGGGGGTTGTGTGTTGAGAGAGGGTTGCCTGCAACCACTAATCTCAGGAAGGAAATCCTAATTAAATCCCTGACAGCATGGGCTGAGGCCCAAGAGGTAGAGACAGAGGAAGCTCCAGAGGAGGAAGAAAAAGAGGAAGATGCTAACTCTAACCATTCAGGGGAGGGAAAGCATCAGACCCCAAGTGAGGAAGAGGAGGAACGGTCCTCACTGGATACAGTCACTAGGGGCAGACCCAAAGCTAGTGGTAGGAAGAGGGTCCTTTCAGGAGGAGAGAACCCATCCATCAGGGAAAGAGAGCTGGAAGCCCAGCTAGCCTACATAGCTTTGGAAGCAGAGAAGCTGGCCCTAGAGAAGAAAAAGTGGGCATACAAAGAAAAAAGAGATGGAAGCAGCGATAAAGAAGCTGAGGTGTCCATGGGTGGGGGAGTTTGCCCCAGATTACCCAAGGGGGTAGTTCCTGCTTATGTAGAGGGGGATGACATAGATAAGTGGCTAGGGGCCTTTGAGAGGGCACTCCAAATGAGAAGGGTTAGGCCTCAATACTGGGGTTCCCTTTTGTGGGAGTTGGTCCCCAACTCAGTGAGGGATAGGCTTCTGACCTTAAGGGGGGAGGAGGCAGATTCATACCCTAGTATGAAGAGGTGCTTAGTCAAGAAGTTTGGTCTGACCCCAGAGCAATATAGAATGAAGTTCAGGGACACCCAGAAGGTCAGTACCCAGTCTTGGGTTGACTTTGTGGACACCTCACTAAAGGCACTAGAGGGCTGGATTATTGGCAACAAAGTAAATATTTATGAGGGGTTATACAATCTGATCATGAGAGAGCACATCTTGACCAATTGTATCCAAGAAAGGTTACGCCAGCATCTAGTGGACTCTAAGCAGACCAACCCTAGAGAGCTAGGGGAGGCAGCTGATGAGTGGTTGAGAACCAGGGTGGTTGTCAAGTCCCAGGGGGGAGACTCCAAGAAGGGGGGGACAGGTCCCCAAAAACCTAAGGAGGGAGGTGGTAAGCCCACCACAGAGACTCCCTCTGTACCCCAGAACCCTAAGAAGGAGGAGAGTAAATCCCACTCCCAATCTGACATGCAGAGACAGGGAGACCCAGGGTTAAAAAAGCTCTTGGACAGTAGGGCTTGCTTTGACTGTCAGCAGACAGGTCACTTCAGAGGAGATGCAGCCTGTCCAAAGAAGGTGGTTAGCACTGGGCTGTCCAGTGTAGCCATAGAGGAGGACTCCTCAGATGATGAAGTCCTCCTAGCATTGTGCTGGGAGACAGGACCAGATGGTAAGCTGGTGATCCCTGAGGGTGGGAGTAAGCACTTCCACCACATTCAAGTGAATGGGATCCCTACCACTGGCCTGAGAGACACCTGTGCCAGTCACACTGTAGTGAGTGACCGGTTAGTGACCCCAGACATGTATGTCCCAGGAAAGACAAAGAAAGTCAGGATAGCCACAGGGGAGGTCACCTCCAAACCTGTAGCCATAGTGCCCCTAGAGAGGGAGGGTATCCTTGACTGGATTAGGGTGGTAGTCAGTGCTGACCTTCCCCTAGATTGTATCCTGGGCAATGACCTCCCAGAGGTGAGTCTGGTCACAGATGGGGTGGTGGCCCAGGGCGCCCCCCCAACCCAAAGTCCTGGGGAGTCAGTCCCTACAGTTAGGAGACAGGGGTCCCCAAGAAAAGGAAAGAAGAAAAGGAAGGGTAGGCCACTCTTAAAGAGAGTTCCAGGGAGCCAAAGGCCTTCTGCCCCAGTAGGGGGGGAGCCCAGAGTTGGCACTGGTGAGGCCTCACCTGACCCCAAGGAAGTCCTGAGTAGTCAGGCAGCTGTCCAGATGCAAGGTGTTGCCCCTGCACTGACAGAAGGGAGAGTGGAAGGAGGGTGTCTGCCACAGGAGGTGGTAGCTCCCCACTCTAGACATCAAGAGGGGTGCCAGGACCCCAAAGATGCCCCTAAAGCAGCTCAGCCACCTGTCAGTGGAGAGCTTAGGGTGTGGTTCTGGGTACTGACAGCTGTCAGTAGCCTCTGCTGGGTGCTAGCCTTCCTGGCAGCACTGTACTTGGCCTGGGAGGCAGACCCCAAGGCCAATAGCAAAGTAGGCCCCCTGACCCTGTTGGTCATGGTGGGGTTGCTCAAGTGTTGGGTGACCTCTTTGGGTAAGCTAGGTCTTGCCGTAGCAAAGTTAGGAGTAGGGGAGGTGGGCACCTCACTACCCAAGTTGGCAGAGAGAGAGGAGGAAGACCCCCCTAGAGGGAAGTTTCAGTTTGGGTTGGGTCCTTTTACTGTTGGGATGGCTTCACTACCCAGAGGGAGTGACCCTGACAGGAGGATATAAGGCAGAGTAGGCCCTGCAAAGGGACAGCCAGTTTTCTTCACTGTCTTCCTCGCCTAACAAGCCAGGAAGACTCTCCCAGGGTTGGGCTGAGTCTCCTGGGCGTGTGGGCTGGGGGGGGGTTGTGTGAGAAACTGGGGCTGATTGCAGAGGCCCCCTAACTTTTTGCCCCCATTTTCCACTTTATGCTGGTGTTTTCCTGACTCTGATGGTGCCCTGGGTACTGCTAACCAGTCCCAGGGCCTGTGCTCTGTGTAAAATGGATATGCAAATTAGGCTAATTATAATTGGCTAAGTTAACCTACCTATAAGTCCCTAGTATATGGTAGGGCATGTAGGTTTAGGGACCACAGCATAGGTGGTGCACACCTAGGTGCATTGCTGAGGTGCCCAGTGTCATTTTAAAAGCAAGCCTGCCTTGCTGGCTGCTTTTAAATTAAAGTTATATGCAAATTCGACTTTGGAATTAAAGGTACTTCCAAAGTCTTAAACTACCTTATTTTTACATATAAGTCACCCCTAAGGTGTGCCCTATGTGCCCCTAGGGCTGGGTGCCATGTAACTATAAGCAGGGACTTTATAAAAATAGATTTATAAGCCCTGGTGAGGTAAAAACAGCCAAATTCGTTTTTCCCTCATTGAAGTAAATGGCCTTCATAGGCTAGAATGGGCAGACTTTATTTAAAATTTTAAAGTCTCCTTAAATGTTACATACCAAGAATTTGGTATCAAATTGATTGTTATAATAAATCCCACAACTTCCAGTTGTTGGATTTAATATAACTAGTGCAGGTAAAAAGTTTAGACTTTACCTAAAAAGTTGCCAATTTCAGCTCTGCATTGTTTTTGCTGCTGTGCTCTGATTGGCCAGCCTGCAGCAGCTTCTGCCAGGCTACTTTAATGAGGTGTGAAGTGGCCTGACTTCACACAAAGGAATGTGCTTGGGGGAGAGAATCTCCCCTCAGCAGATGGTGAGGCAGGAAGGGGGAGGGCTGCCAAACTGGTCTTCAAAGGCAGAGAAGGACATTTGCAGCACCCAGCAACACCCCCACATCCTGCAAACCCAGACAGCTAGGTGCCCCCTTGATTAGATTAGGAGAGGGCAGGAGAGGGGTGTGTTTATGGTTTTTAGCCACACCAGTGGGTGGGCTCAGCCAGATCTCTCCTCTAAAAATCAGATTCATCCATTTTGGATTTTTAGAGACTGTTGCCTTCTGGGATGGATTTTTGCCACACTTCCCAGGAAGTGGTCATCATAGGGGGACAACCCTGTCCCTGATTGGAGGACCAGGGCCCCCCTGCTTTTCACCCAGGAGCAAGGATAAAACTGGCAGACCTGCACCCACGCCTCAGATCCCCACCAAATTTCAAGAAGAAAGAACTACAAGGAGAAGAAGGACTGCCCTGCTGGACCCCTGGCCTGCACCTGGACCCTGCACTCAGAAAGACTGCACCAGCTGCACACTTGGGCTTCACCACAAGAAGGACTTTGCCTGGCTTCCACTGGTTCAAGGAGGGACTCCCTGTTTGCTACAGGTGAAAAATTGCTAACCAGAGTCCCCTGCACCAACTCCTGAAAAAGTGACCAGCTGACCACTGCCCAGTGGCCAAAAAGGAGTTTGCGCCAGGTGCACTCTGGGAGTTGAAGTCCGCACTTCCCAAGGACCATCACAGAACTTCTGGACCCTTGGGGTGAGCTGTGGACCCCAAAAGAACCTTAAAAGAACATCTGGGTGAAGCCCCAGAAGTTTGGAAAAGATTGGAGAAATTTTAGAAAAAAGCTCCATAAAGTGACCGACTCGACGCGGAAATTCTAGCCGGCTTGCCTCAACCGCGACCCGGCCTGACTTCGTGGTTCGTCCCGGTCAAGAAAAACATCCGAAAAAGAGACTAAGTCCGAACGTAAAAAGTTGACCGGGACCTTCCAGCCATCGTATCCGAGAAGGGCTCCACGGACGTCGGATCAAGATCCAGGTTTACCCCGGTCGAAGGATTTTCATCTCGAAAAAACGACTAAGTCCGAAGGTAGAAATCACCACCGAGGAAACCGACTTCGCGTATCCGGACAAGGGCTCCAGGAGGTCGGATCCAACTGGCAGGTTCGTCCCGGTGAAGAAAAACTTCAAAATAAAGACTAAGTCAGAAGGTAACTTTTTAACCGAGGCCTCCCGCGACCTGTAGCCGAGCAGGGCTCCATCGCGGTCGGCCTGAAAGTTTGACTTTGTCCCGGTCCTGGTGCAACCAGATGACCCGATTGGCGCTTTTTGTTTCTATGCGCTAGAAAATAATAATACTTTAAAAATTCATATCTCCGGTTCCCCTGAACCGATTTTAATCGTTTTTGTGTCATTTTAAAGATAAAAATATAAGCTATTTTTATAAATTGGTTTTGGATTTTTAAACTGTTTCCTGTGTTTTATTTAATTACTGTTTTGTGATATTTGAATGCTTTACACTTTGTCTCCTAAGTTAAGCCTTGACGCTCGTTGCCAAGCTACCAAGGGTAGAGCTGGGATTAATTTACTGAGACCTAACTGTACTTTTGTGGAGGTTTGTGGCTTGTTGCTAGGTGTAGGTACCTACCTGCCCTACCAATAACCCATTTTCCAACAGGTAGCAATTACCAACAGTGGCAGGTTTGTGTCTGCTTGGTAACCAAAGTCTGAATGACACTATCATATGTGATAACTGAAAACATACTTCTCAGTGGCACTCATGTTTGACCAGAAGAGAGTGACATATAGGGACCAAAACACATAAATGCCTAGGTTTCTCACACCCAATCTAGTTTGTAATGTGCATGAAAGGCAAGCAATGTCCAACCATGACACAGACCCTTGCCAAATTGTATGTGTGATGAATGAGGCAGAAAGGTTGAATGCGGCATCTCCTCTACACTGACATAAGTAATCACACTAACAAAATACACTCATGACGAATGTGACATAGATTGTTGAATGCGGATGTGAGTGTGTACTCATGTTGAAAAAAGGATGTGAAAGAACAGCTGAGAGAATCCCTTATGTCAATTTGAGATCCAACATGTTGAGGTCACTCAGACACTACACGAGTGCTGTGACTGGTTGTAGGAGGCTGGCCTGGGTTGTAGTGGGTACCTTGGGTACTTACACCTTGCACCAGGTCCATTTATCCCTTGTTAGTGAATGTAGTAGTGTTCTAGCAGCTTAGGCTGAAAGGGGTAGCTATAGCAGAGCAGCTTAGGCTGAACTAGGAGACATGCAAAGCTCATGCAATACTACTTATAGTTACATAGTACTTATACACAAGTAAAGACAATACTCAGTGTTACCAAAAATAAAGGTATTTATTTGGGTGACACAGTACCAAAAATATCTTAGAGACAATACTCCTTCTGGAGGTAAGTATTGTACACAATATATACACTAGACACCAAAATTAGACAAGTAAATAGTCATAGAACAATGCAAACAGAAGGAAATCCCATAGAATGCAATGGGGGAAAATATGTCGAGGGGCAACACAAACCATATACTAAAAAAGTGGAATGTGAATCACAAATTCCCCCCAGACAAGTGTAGTGTGTGCAGAATTGCTGGGAGAGTAAGAATACAGTAAAGGGGAGTAAATTACCCCAGCCCAGAAAAGCAGGAGTAAAGTACTGCTAGTTTCCTTAGGACACACTACACCTCCTTTTTGGGATTTTGTAGCAGCCAACCAAGTCTGCAAAGAACAACTGCTGGATTATTGGACCTAAAGACCTACAAAGGAAGGGGACCAAGTCCAGAAGTCGAAAGAAGTTCCAGGAAGGACTGGAGCCCCTGCCAACCCAGAAAAGGGTGCAAAAGAAGAGTCCCCAGTTAGTAGAAAACTACAGAAATGTACCTCAGAAGATGCCAGCGGGTTCCTGCATGATGCAAAAGATGTCTTATGGCGTGAAGATCGTTGCAGATGAGATTTCATGTTGGAAGGCTCCAACGAGCTTTGGCTACAGCAAAAGTGCATTTTTCATCAAAATGGAATTGGATGGACCCAGGAGGGACCTGGGGGCCTCAACTCTGTGTGAGTAGGAAGATGGGGCTATAAGCAGTTTATAGAGTACTCAGGATGCCAACCAGCACCCCCAGAAGCTGCAGGATCTGGGTTCAAAGGAGGTGAAAAATGCAGTTGATGCAGCACAACAAAAGAAGGTCCCACACTGCCAGAGAACAACTCAGCGAGTTGAGCATTGCAGGGTGGAGTGCTGGTGACCTGGGCCAGGCTGAGCATGAAGGAATTTTGCAAAGAGTGCACAGAGGCCTCAGGAGGCAAAGAAGACACAAAACACAGGGGTACTGTCATTCTAGGGGAAGGCAAGGTCTTACCTCCTCCAAATTGCATCAGCAGGACCTCAGGTCAGTCTATGTTGATGATGTCCACCCTCTGTGTCCTTAGGAGCACGCTCATCATGGTGAGAGGCATCCCAGGGTACCGGTCATCACTATGGAAGGTGCCTGCTTGGAGCAGGGGAGTGATTCCGTCACTCCACGGGAGATTTCTTCAGTTCTTCTGGTGCAGGGTGAAGACAGGGAGTCCCCAGAGAGTGCACACCATGGAAACTGTTGCAGTTGTTGACTTGGAGCCTAGGTTGCTGAAGAAAAGTGTGTCACGTAGACACTTTGTTGCAGTTACAGCGTTTCTTGGAGAAGGCTGCAGTTGATCCGAGGTCAGAGGATGCTGAAATTGTTGCAGAGGATTCCTGAAGGAAACTTGAAAGCAGAATCCGAAGAGAACCCACAGGAGAGACTCTAAATGGCCCTGAGAGGGGGATTGGCTACCTTATCAGGTATGGACCTATCAGTAGGGGTCTCTGACGTCACCTGCTGGCACTGGCCACTCAGAGCCCTCCAGAGTGCCCCCACACTTTGCAAAGCAAGATGGCTGAAGTCTGGGACACACTGGAGGAGCTCTGGGCACCACCCCTGGGGTGGTGATGGACAGGGGAGTGGGCACTCCCCTTTTCTTTGTCCAGTTTCCCACCAGAGCAGGGGAGAAAGGGTCCCTGAACCGGTGTAGACTGGTTTATGCAAGGAAGGCACCATCTGTGCCCTTCAAAGCATTTCCAGAGGCTTGGGGAGGCTACCCCTCCCCAGCCGGTAACACCTATTTCCAAAGGGAGAGGGTGTAACACCCTGCTCTCAGAGGAAATGCTTTGTTCTGCCTTCCTGGGACTGGGCTTCCCAGACCCCAGGAGGGCAGAACCATGTCTGTGAGGTGGCAGCAGCTGTAGCTGCAGTGCAAGCCTCAGAGAGCTGGTTTGGCAGTACTGGAGGTCCATGGTGGAGCCCCCAGGATGCACAGTGGCTCCCCAATACCAGATTTGGAATGGGGGGACAATTTCATGATCTTAGACATGTTACATGGCCATATTCGGAGTTACCATTGTGAAGCTACATATAGGTGTTGACCTATATGTAGTGCATGCGTGTAATGGCGTCCCCGCACCCACGAAGTCCGGGGAAATGGCCCAGAACTATGTGGGGGCACCTTTACTGGTGCAAGGGTGCCCTCACACTTAGTAACTTTGCACCTAACCTTCAGCAAGTAAAGGTTAGACATATAGGTGACTTATAAGTTACTTAAGTGCAGTGAAAATGGCTGTGAAATAGTGTGTGCACTATTTCACGCAGGCTGAAATGGCAGTTGTGTGCAAGGGTTTTTCTGAGCTCCCTATGGGTGGCAAAAGAAACCCTGCAGCCCATATGGATCTGCTGGAACCCCAATGCCCTGGGTACCTAGGTACCATATACTAGGGACTTATAAGGGGGAGTCCAGTGTGCCAATTGAAATTGGTAAATGAAGTCACTGGCCTACAGTGACAAATTTTAAAGCAGAGAGAGCATAGGCACTGAGGGTCTGATTAGCAGAGCCTCAGTGACACAGTTAGGCACTACACAGTTATTCACATTAGGTCACAAACCATGAGCACTGGGGTCCTGCCTACCAGGATCCCAGTGAGACAGGCAAAACACACTGACATGTAGGTTTTTATCTATTAGCACTGGGGTCCTGGCTAGCAGGATCCCAGGGACACAGTAAACACATTGATACACACTCACAAACAGGCCAAAAGTGGGGATAACCATGCTAGAAAGAGGCTACTTTCCCACACTGGTGTTCTGTGATGGTCGGGGGCAGTCATGTGATCTAGCAAAGCCTGGAAATAAAAGAGAAACTGTTACTTAGCCTGTAGAAGAAGCTGTGTCCATCTACAAAGTACACACGTCTTACTTAGTGTGCTGTGCATGAATTAAGGGACAATGTTGATGTTGAAGATGGGTACAAAGGATAATCAGCAGAAACAATGCCAGCAATTTTTAACTAGAACGATACATGACAAGATATGCCATCACTGTGTGTGAAGGAACACATATAGATTAATACTCACTGTACAACACAACAATGTTTCCATCTAACACCAGACACATATTCACAGAGAATGTGTAGGTCAGTCCATATTACAGTCACATTGGCAATGATTACAACCATGTGCGTGGCCAGCACAAACAAGTGTGACAGAAGCTAGTGAAAAATGACAGTATCTGTACCCTGGGTCTAAAGACATGACCCAGTTCCACAATCTATTAATGACCTAACCAAGTATCATAGGAGTAATCTCAGCTATGTATGCCAAGTTGTGTAAAACCGTGGCAAATTATGAGACCTGTCCTACACAAACAAGCTGCCAGTCCCCAGTATATGATAGGGCTAGCCTAACATCAAGAACTCCAAAGGTAACAAAATATACTTGGCCATGGGATCACAAATGTGCAGGTGTAAATCTGCAGGTGACTGTGCATCGCAGTGCTGATGATCGATCATGAGGATGGCAGATCCCCACCCAACGCCCCCAATCCCTAGAGGAATCTACATTGACTCTTGACACATTCAGGGGCCTACTGCTTATGCACAGTGAACTGAGCTGAGGTGACCACAGTCAACCTGTGTTAATACATGCAACAATGGGACTGCGTGGGCATACAAAGTGCCACTGGGCACTAATGATTAGGGAACCATCACTGCAAGTATGTAAATCTGACAATAAAAACAAAGTTTGAGTCATTGTACATTCCAAGCGCATGTTGTTTACACATAATACCAAAACCTTAGAACAGATATCCCACCTAGGTGGACTAGGCTTGGTGCTGTCTATTTGTGTATGGACAAAAGGGAACAATTTACATATGAAAATGTGTATGTGTCACACAACTACTTACAAACTTATATGAACAGAACAAATGTTCCCATATTGGGAAACATAGTTAACTCAGATAGGATTGCATAGCCTTGAGACAATGGCCTACATATATCCATGTTGGAATCGAGAATTTCCATTTGTCGAATCCCTAAACACACCTCTGTATCATGCATCACTTATCATACATGAAACATATCTTTTCACACACAAACATGCAACATACATACCTACAATGACACATGTCAGCACACAATCTCTAACATTTTGCATTCATGGGGAACTATACGTTACACTTGTTGCTTTGCATTATGAAGTCTGGCCCTTACAACAGACCAGTGTGGACATTCTTGCACTCACATTGTCATGGCTTAACGGATCTCAGTCAATAGCATCCTTTGCTAAAGATTTGGCAAGCATATCCTATGCATGAACATGTATTGCACATGGCCCATCATATCTTATGCTGTGTTTTGAAATGCCCAGTCAGAATTCTGACATTGCAATCTTCATACACATGCATATTTGCAAATACTATCAGTACTCCCATGTATCACACATACCTACAAACATATGGTAACACATTCCTATATTACCGGTACACAGTGAAATACACATGCATGCCAATGTTGCCATACAATACAAACAACAAAGATGAATAGTCCCTGTAACCGGGGGATGTGATTCTGGGTGCCCAGTCAGCCTTTCCTCCAAATACCATGCATGCCCATCATGCTTCAAAAAATATGATGCATGCAGTACTTCTCCATACATCGCAAATCACTAAAATGACACCTCACACCATGCATGTCTGCTCTAAATCATCATGCCTTGTCAGCCTTCATAGAAAAATCCACGCATGGCCTCCATGCATCAAAAAAAGCTGCATACAGTAGTCTTTCGAACAACGCATGTACCAAAAATTGCACCTCCCACCTACGCATCTAATCTAAGTTGACAGGCCTTGTCAGCCTTCATAGAAAAATCTATGCATGGACCTCATGCTGCAAAAAAAATTACGCATATCAGAAAATGTGATGCATACGCCCAGCAAGTGCTGTAATATGTCTTCCTTGCTTCCACATGGAAATGTGAACTTACTTTCATTTTTACTTTACAGTCTTGTAGTCTGTGCTTGAGAGAGGTTGTGTGGTACTTGTTCTGGTATGAGGAGTGTTGGATTTAAAGTGTTTTTTGATGTTTCCTGTCTGTGTCTTGTCCATTTTGTAAAATGTTGTAAGTTTATTGTACTTTGCTGTCCTGTTTTTGTGTAAGCATTGTCGGGTGTCTGTCATGTGGTAGTTAAGTTTGTTGGAGTATTTGGGGTTAGGTGGGGAATAGTTTTATTATTTTTGGGGTAATTAGGTTACAATGTATGGAAACTGCAAGATGTCAGGGAAGGGAAAGGCACATAGGATGAGTGGTGATGAACTGGTAGGGTTCATTTATTTGATGTGCCACTATCTCCCATGTCATCATGGGCTACCCAATGAAGGCAAGGAAGCTGCGCTGGGGCAAGTTGCTCTACCAGCTTTGTGGAATCTTCTTGGTGGAGCGCACAGTCTAGCAGCTAAAACACCGGTTGGCAGACCTCATTGCCCGTGAAGCAGATCTCCTGGATCACCTGGTGATTCGGGTTGGCAAACCTGTTTGTAAGTACCCCTTTTACATAGCAACATCCTCATTTGCATGTGCATGACAGTAGGACATAAGGAACACTGTAGCATGTCATGGCAAGGGTCAGGACCAGAAGTTTTGTGTCTCAACTAACCTGCACCAGTTGCAGACAATTTGCTGATTCCTCTCTTTTTACCTTGTGTATTGTATATACATATTGAAGTGCCGAAAATGGGACACACATTTGCAATGGTGCAAGGGTTCATGTTTCCCAGGCACAAATGTATGTCCTTCATGGGCTTCACAAATGTGGAAATGTTCTAAGTAATGTTTAAGTGATGACAAACATGATGTTGGAGTAATGGTAATCATGGGTGTGTGTGTTCCTTGATTCATGTATGTGCAGAGTGACACAACAAGAACACAAATGTAAAAAGGACTAATTGGCTCCAACTGAAACATCAGTGTCATAGTTTTTGAAGGTAATGTGGCTGATGGAGGCATGTATTACGACACCAAATGTCAAACGTTGCGCACTGCAAGTATTGTGGCAGTTTTAAACCCTTGTACCACATGATGCCTGCACCAGGCCTGAAAAATGCAAGATGTGTATTCCTAAGGTAGGTGGCACATGAAAAATGAGCCTTTAAAGCTACTTGGTCACACTGTGCCATTTTTTGAGTTAACTTTAATCTGTGCCTAAGGCAGGTTGGTTAAATGACAATTCCATTGTTATCAAAATTCCTAATTTCACTTAGCAGGTTTATAACCTCCATGTATTGTGCAATGCATGCTAGGTGCCACCATAATGTCATAGTTTGCAATGTCAGTGTCCTGACATGCGCCATGGTGTGCCATGCGGTAAATACGGCACACACATGGTGGAGTTATGTGGTAGTAATATGGGGTTGAAAAGAGTCAAGCATCTGAGTGGTTGCTCCATTTTCACATAGATTTACTACAAAATACTAAGCTTCTGCCACTTGCCAGTATCCTGTCCCCAAAAAATTGTAACATATGTATCTGAGACACATAAATAGGGATGCATCCCATATTTGTACATGTCTTTGTGGGCTAACCATGTCTGTTTGACTGACATGTTATAGGTGGCAGTTGGCCATTCCTAACACTAAGTTGACTAGATGACAAGTGGAATGTGTACCATTTATCCATGCGTTTCTTTATTCAACAATCACAAAGCTATGTTTTCCTGTCATTTCTTGCGGGTGGACCCATACCCTACAATATTGGTGAGGTTTCTCTTTTCGAAGACCCTGATGCAGCCAGCAAGTGTCACCTTGTATGTCACACGTGGTGATCCAGGGTTGTGTCTGAGAGTGTTTGATGTGTGCAATGCCATGTTAAAATGGCATGTGTGTCAATTAAGACAACAACTTCTATCCTTGGGTGGCAACATCATGTCTGATGTTATGTTGAGGATGTGGAATGATTTGAATGATGCACAGGTGCCAATGTGTGCTGCAATAGATTTGTGGGTCTTAGGAAAAGATAATTATGCCCACAAACACAGTGATGTCAGTCAAGATATGTGTCAGAGGTGCTGGCTTTTAGAAATGTACGGATGTTGCCAACATATTTGTCACAGCGCATGTTACTGCATTGTGTGACACACGTTGCACAAATTTACTCCGGAGAGGGTACAATTTATGTACATGTGTTGAGGTCTCTAAGGGGGTTTTCAATGAGACACCTGCACCACTGGTGCTTCGCTACTCTTCAGAAATGAAGTGAGACACCCGCCGTGCAAGGAGCTTTTTGAGAAGGCCAACAGTCAGTTGAGTACACCTAGAGATTTCAGCTCTTTCCCAGATGGATGTGGGACACGTCTACGGATGGTAGCAAGTAAGATGTGTGCAGATTTACCTTCATGATCTACCCATCATGGTAATTGTGAGTGAGCATGGCCACATCACGTGTGTGTGAGATGTGCATGGTAAGTGTTTACCTGGTACTTGGGAGATGTAACATGCTTTTGCATAGATAGAGTAAGATGTAAGAAAAGTGGCGCTGCACCCAGTGCAGCACCACTTTTCTTTCATCCCTTAGCGCCACCATACTGTCACCATGTGTGCGCCATATATGAAATACGGTGCACCATGGCACAGGGTAGGGGGCTTTAGCGTCAGAAATGTTGACGCTATTGATGTACTGATCAGGGTTAGCACAAAATATTCTGGCGCTAACCCTGAACTGTACATAGGGGCCCTTTGTAACTAATGTGTGCCCCCTTGTAATGCCTGCTCTGAGCATGAATATTCAAAATACAAAAACATTCCCAACTGCATATATACAGACATTCAGGCCCAAAGGCCAGTCCAAAGTCACAAATATCCACAGGGCAAAGTCCAAGCCCCAACTTGACTCCTGACAACATCTGGACTCCACCGTTCACAAGCATCATGTTGGCAATTTGCAGGCACCTCAGGGGGAGGGGAAGGGGGGTCATAACATTGGGAGGGGGCTCCTTGCCCACTGGTTCCTGAGGGGGCTTCTTGCCCACTGGTTCTGGAGGGGGCTCCCTGCCCACTGGCTCTGGAGGGGGGTCCTAGCCCACTGGTTCATGATGGGGCTCCCTGCCCACTCGCTCTTGAGGGGGCTTCTTGTCCACTGGTCCTGGATGGGGCTCCCTGCCCACTGGCCCTGGAGGGGGCTCCTTACCTACTAGTTGCTAGGGGGCTCCTTGGCCTCTGGTTTGGGATGTGGCTCTTTTGGCTCAGTTTTGGCTGGAGCCCCCTTCGGCTCAGTCTTGGCTGTGGCCTCCTTGTCCTTGGTTTTGGCCGGGGGCCTCCTTGGGCTCAGTCTTGGCTGGGGGCTCCTTGTCCGTGGTGTTGACAAGACCTCCTTGGGCTCAGTCTTGGCTGGGGTCTCATTGGCCTTGGTTTTGGCTGGGTCTCCGTGGGCTCAGTCTTAGCTGGTCCCCCTTGGCCTTGGATCTGGGTGGGGCCTCCTTGGGCTTAGCTTTGGCTGGGGAACCCTTGGCCTTGGATCTTGGTGGAGCCTCCTTGGCCTTGGATCTGTGGGGGGCTCCTTGGGCTCAATTTTGGCTGGGGCCTCCTTGGCATTGGATCTGGGTGGGGCTTCCTTGGCCTTGGATCTGGTTGGGGCCTCTTTGCCTTTGGATTTGGCTGGGGCCTTCTTGGCCTTGGATCTTGGTGGAGCCTCCTTGGCTTTGGATCTGGGTGGGGCCTCCTTGGCCCTAGGTTTTGGATGTGGCTCCATGGTCTTGGTAGTCAGTTTGGGAGGGTGTGGCACTTTAGCCCTCTGTTTTAGGGGGGAGGAGTGCCCTTGGTGCAGGATGCCGGCATCGCACTCATGTGCCCCTTAGTGGCAGCTGGAGACTTTGGGGGTGGAGCAGTGTCAGACTGGGTGCTGAGGTACTGGCCTGGGGGGGTGGGACCTTCCTCTTATTGCCAGGAGGGGGTGAGGGAGAGGGAAGAGGTCAAGGCGGGTGAGGAAAACCTTCTTAGGGCCAATGGGGAGGGATGTGGGAGAAGGGATGGGAGTGGAGGTAGAGGGAGTGGTTGTAGGAGGAGAAGGTGTGCTGGACTTGAGTGCAGGTGCATGCACAGTGTTCATGTGTGAGGTGGATGGCTGTTAGGGGTCTGAGTGTGAGCGTTTGTGTGTCTGTGGAGGGGGGTCAGACAGGGTGGGGGAGGACAAACATGACTTGTGGATGGATGTTGTGGTTGTGTCTGCAAGTGAGGTGGGTGTGCTGCATGAGGTGGTGATGGTGGTGACTGCACATGTGGTATGTGGGGTGCATGTCTGTGGGTCTGCTGTTGTGGTGAGTGTGGGCTAGGCAGTGCAGGTGGGAGGTTCAGGGACTGTTGATTCAGTGCATGCAGGTATGAGTGAGGATGAGACTGTGAGGGAGGAGGAGGAGGGGAGACAGTGGAGTCCGTGGATGATGTTGTGTGTGCATCTTGGTGTTGGCTGTGTGAGTGCTTGTGGACGGAAGTGTGCTACCTGTGTTTGTCTGTGCAAGTCTTGTGTGTTGGTTTGGATGTATGTTTGTCAGGAGGTGAGGAGACTGGGACTGGGAAGTAGTAGTTGGAGGGGGGGCAGATGAAACAGGGACACTGGCTGCTGTCAGTGAAGGGGCCAGAGCCTGAAACGATCTCTTTAGGGCCACCAATCCACCTTGAATTCCCTCCAGGAAGGCATTGCATTGCTGCATCTGGGATGCCAGGACCAAGATGGCATTCACTATGGTTGACTGCCCTACAGAGATGGATTTCAGGATGCCAATAACCTCCTCACTGAGGGCAGCAAGGCTGACTGGGGCAGGGCCTGAGGTGCCAGAGGCAAAGGAGATGCCCACCCTCCTGGGTGAGCGGGCACAGGCAACTCGGTGGGGGGCTACTGGGAGGGTGGTGCTGGTACGGGGTGGCAGTAAAACCTGTATTTGGGGTGGTCCCAGAGGGGTCCGCCACCACAAGGGAGCTCCCATTGGCTGAGGAATCAGAGTGAGTGGTATCACCTCCTGTCGCAGCTGTGGTGCTACCCTTGCCCTCCGTCCCACTGGTCCCCTCGCATCTGTGGACTCTGCCTCCTGTGCCCCTTGGGCTGCAGCTCCCTCACTCGCCAGATTACACTAATGCACGCATGGACAGGATGACAAAAGGAGAGGGGGGGAAGAAAGGGAGCACAGGGTCAAACACAGTACCAAGAGCACAAATGCCATACACATCACTGTCACACACTAAGACTGAGAATGGGCAGTATGGATCACACTGGCATACCAATTGGCTAAGTACCACAGGTAGGAGCCAAACACTGCCAGCTACACACCAACTGGGAGCAGCTAAGCCCTGTCTTCCATGGGAAGCCACGGACCACGAAGCAATGTCTAAATTGGCATATTGGGGCATCCACTGACTAGTACCCTACACCCAAATCCCATGCTAGGCAACAGAGACGGTTGTCAAACACACTGTACTTACCCCCTTGTGGCTGCTGTGATGCCCTCAAGTGCCCATCCAGCTCTGGGTAGGCCACTGCCAGTATGCAAGCCACCAGGGGGGTCAAGTTCTGATAGACACCCCTCCCTCATTGGGAGGCTGTCCCCAGCTGGTCCTCTGCGGTCTTTCGGGCCCAGCGTCTCAGGTCCTCCCACCATTTCCTGCAGTAGGTGCTCAGCCTGCTAGATACCCCAAGGGTCCACACTTCCTTGGCGATGGCATGCCACAACCCCTTCTTCTGATGGGCGCTGACCTGCAGAGGTAACACAATTAGTGGGACAACATTAACCAGACAATCCAGCCTGTCAAACATATGGCCTACAACATGCATTATCCCCTCCTCAGGCACACACATGACCCGTATCCCTGCATTAGCGCTGCCACCACCCATACCTCCCCATATGACACTGTGCCAGCATACTCACACCTCTCCATGCAGCCATGTTGCATGCAACATACTCATGGTGTACTCACCTGTTGGTCTGGAGGCCCATACAACTGCCCATGCAGGGGTAGGACCCCATCCACAAGCCACTCCAAATCCTCTGACGTGAAGGCTGGGGTCCTTTCCCCTGTTACACGAGCCATGGCAGGTTCTAGATACAGGTCAGAGCAGCACATGCAGTGAGATGTCGTCCTGTGGAAAGTCAGGAATTAAGTGATGTGGTAGAAACAAAATGGTGGTCATGTCCACGGCGGTGAACAGTGTCACCACCGGTGTGGATTATCATTGGTTCCCATACTCCATAGAAGGCTATGTTAGCCAATGAGGAATTGCGCGGCGGTGCAGACCGCCTTTTGCCATTTCGGGAACGCTAGCAAAGTCAGGTCACTTCCACCGGTCCCTGAATATAGGACAGGCAGGTGCCATTTTCTATTGCTGGTACACATGTACAGATTGATAAGTGCATTGAATGTTCTCACCTATACAATTCCAGTGTCCAACATACAAGCATGCTCTGTGTACACTGCTGTAGTGTGTTCATGATTCCTGTAGTTAATCCCTTCTTACTTTTGGGTCCCTTAGGTAACAACCACTGCGGAGGAATAGGAGGAGGAGGCAAGCACCCATGTACAGACCCCTTGTGGACTTGGCTACACTGGAGGACAGGCACATCATAATCACCTATCGTCTTGACAGGGCCACAATCACAGAGCTGTGCGCACAATTGGAGCCTGATCTGCTACCTGCTATCTGTAGCACCACAGTAATACCCCCTCTTGTGCAGGTATTCTCAGTGCTCCATTTCCTGGCAACTGGCTCTTTCAAGGTGACAGTGGGCTTGGCTGCAGGAATGTCACAGCCAATGTTCTCTATTTGGCTTGCAAAGGCTTTTGGCAGCCTTGCTCAAACACATGTATAGCTACATCGCATTCCCCCAGGTAGCTGATTTACCAGCTGCGAAGGCTGGATTCTATGCAATAGGACATATACCACATGTAACTGGGGCCATTGACGGGACCCATATTGCCTTAGTCCACCCCCAGGGCCAATGAACAAGTATACAGGAATCAGAAGAGTTTCCACTCACTCGATGTCCAGATGGTGTGCCTTGCTGACCAGTACATCTCCCACGTCACTGCCAAGTATCCTGGGTCAGTGCATGATTCTTTTGTCCTCGGGAATAGCAGTGTCCCACAGCTGATAGCACAACTACAGAGGCACAGAGTATGGCTAATAGGTGAGCCTGAGTCCCCACCCAATGTATGTCAGTGTATGCCTTCAGGAGTCATAGCTCATGCCATTGTGCAGGGCTATTGTGTGTCCCTTACTTCTTGCAGGTGATTCCGGCTACCCAAACCTGTCCTGGCTCCTGAACTCTGTTAGGAATCTGATAACAGGGGCTGAGAATAGGTACAATGATTCTCATGGGGGTACCAGGAGGATTGTTGAAAGGACCTTCAGTCTCCTGAAGGCTAGGTTCAGTTTCCTCCATCTGACAGGTGGATCCCTATGCTACTCCCCTGAGAAGGTCTGCAGAATTGTTGTTGTGTGTTGCAAGTTGCACAATTCGGCCCTCAGACAGTATATGTCCTCTCTGCAGGAGGAGGGAGGTGATAATGCACATGTGGCAGCAGTGGACACTGAGGACAGTGAGGAAGAGGATGTGGACTACAGGTCACATATGATCCTGCAGTACTTCCAGTGACACTAAGGTAAGACTTTTGAACAAAACATTTCTATGTTTTAGTATTGTGCTGTGTGTCTGTAGCATAATGCAAGTCATTACCTTTGCATCCCACGTGACTGTCACCTATGCCTTCCCTTCTTGCAGATGTTGCTGTGGTTACAACAGTGTACTGTGGTGATGTGTACAGACTGCTGAGACACATTTGTAGGATGCGTCAATATGTTACTGGACATTTACACAGGATCATGCAGTTCAATACAGTTCTATACATTGTACATTACCTGTAGTAAAGCAATATTACACAAGTTGTGTCCAAGGGTGTTTATTGATAATTGGTATACAATGGGAAGTGCAATAGAGTGGGGTGATGGTTGGGAATAGTCCAGTGTAGAGGGCCAGTCTGTTTGTAGCACAGGTCCAGTGACCAAGGGGCCATCGAAAGGGGAGCAATTGCAGTTCAAAGTGGACATGGTAACACAGTGGATCACAAGGGGGACATTCAGGAGGGCCTCATTTCCTGGTGGTGGTCTTTGTCTTGGCAAGTGTCTCTGGTGTCTGTCTGGGTCACAGGGACTGTTTGCGGGGTGGTTCATCTTCTGCAGGGGGAGGGGTGCTGGTGGCCTGTGTGCCCTGTGGCAGGGCCTCCTGTCTACTGGCTGCAGCAGATGTTGAGGGCTGGTCAGTACAATGGCTAGTGGACGGGGCCCACTGGTGTACTGTGTAGTCCCTCATGATGTTGGCCATGTCACCCATCACCCCTGCAATGGAGGCCATGGTGGTGTTCAGGGCCTGTAATTCTTGCTTGATCTCCTGTTAGTGCTCCATGCAGCTGCTGGTTCTCCTGCATGATACTTGTCACCTGACCCATCTTGTCCTGGGATTGTTGATCTGCTCCCAGGACCTTAGTGAGTGTCTCCTGGGCAGTCCGTTCCCTGGGCCTGTCCTCCCCCTGGTGCACAGCTGTCCTCCAACGTCCCTGGCCCCCTGTACCACTGGCCCTTGGACCCTCATTGTCTTGCCTGTGATGTGTGGACTGGGGTCCCTGTACAGGTGGGAACACTGCTGATTGACGTGTCCTGGGGACAGAGGTCTGTGGACGTTGGGTGGCTGCTATGGTGTTGGATACTGAGGGGGGGAGGCTCTGTACTCGACTGAGTGTGGGCTAAGGTAGTCGACTGACCAGTGGTCCCTGATAGGCCAAGGAGTTCATCCAGATACAGTACTCCAGAGTTGTTGTCATCAATGGGGGCATTGTCTGGTGGAGAACTGGGTAGCCATGGCACCTCCTCACTTCTGAGATTGGCTGGGGCACCTGTGGGGATGTAAGTGGTGGATTATGCTACATGTATTTGACATATTTTGCATCCTTGGCTTCCACCTATATTATTGCTGTTGCCCTGCCCTTTGTTTGAGGATGGTGATGGATTGTGGGATTGTTAGTTGTCCATGTTGTGCATGCATTGGTTGTGGGTGTACATTCATGGCTGGAAGGGATGTGCATGCTGTGGGTATGGCATGCAGGGCATGGCATTTAGGCTTGTTGATTGTGGTGGTGCACTGTGAAGGATGGAGTGGGGTGATGGTTGAGATGGCATGCTGCTATGGGGGATGATAGGTAGTAAATGTCGACTTACCAGTGTCCAGACCTCTGGCAACTCCAGTGAGTCTCTCAGGATGCAGGATTGCCAAGACTTGCTCCTCCTATGCTATCAGCTGTGGGGGAGGAGGAGGGGATACACCGCCAGTCCTCTTGATATCGAGCTGGTGCCTTACTGCTAAGGAATGCACCTTCCCCCGTAGGCCATTCCACCTCTTCCTGATGCCATCCCTTATTCATGGATGTTGTCCCAGTGTTCACCCTGTCCATGATCCACAGCCATAGCTCCATCTTCCTGGCAATGAATATCTGCTGTACCTGTGCTTCAAACAGCTGTGGCTCTACCCTGACTATTTCCTCAACCATGACCTGCGACTTCTCATCAGTGAAACGGGGGTACCTTTGTGGGGACATGGGTGTTGTGTGGTGTGTGTAGGTTGTGCAGGGGTGATGTGTGATGTGGTGGGGTGTGCGGTGCATGTCGGCTGAAGTGGTAGTTGTTATGTGTGTACAGTTCTGTTTTGGATTGTCCTTGCAAAGTGGAGCCATCTTGTCTTGTTTGCAGAGGTTTGTGGGTGATGTGGATGTGTGTTTTATAGTGCTGTTGGTGGATGTGTGTGGTGTGTATATTTGTGTCAAGTGTGGGTTTTTTGTTCTGGCCAATGTTGTCTTGTTTTGTTTTTGGGTGGCCATATCTGCCGCAACGGTGTTCAACGCCAATGGTTTACCATCGTTAAATGTCAGCTCTGGTGATTTGTGGGTCATTTTTAGGAGGGCGTTGTTTTGGTGGCGTAACGGTATGGGTGGTAGTTCAGTCAGTTTATCTTATTCAGTGGGTCTGGCGGATGTATGGCTGTGGCTGTTTTCTGTCATTTTTCTGTGTATGTGTCGTAATCTAGAGGACAGATGTTCTCCTCCGCAGTGGTAGGCTGGTAGCAGTCACTGCGGAGGTATTAAGGGCCGTATTTATACTTTTTGACGCAAAACTGCGCTAACGCAGTTTAGCGTCAAAAAAATTAGCGCCGGCTAACGCCATTCTGAAGCGCCATGCGGGCGCCGTATTTATTGAATGGCGTTAGCCGGCGCTAGCAGACCGGCGCTGCCTGGTGTGCGTGGAAAAAAACCACGTACACCAGACAGCGCCGGCGTAGGGGGAAAATGGCGTATGGGCGTCTTAAAATGGGGCAAGTCAGGTTGCGTCTAAAATATCGTCGTAACCCGACTTGCGCCATTTTCTTTCGACGCCCATCCCCCATCAACATGACTCCTATCATTGTAAAGATAGGAGTCATGCCCCCTTGCACAATGGCCATGCCCAGGGGACTTATGTCCCCTGGGCATGGTCATTGGGCATAGTGGCATGTAGGGGGGCACAAATAAGGCCCCCCTATGCCACAAAAAATAAAAATAAAAATACTTACCTGAACTTACCTTAATGTCCATGGGATGGGTCCCTCCGTCCTTGGGTGTCCTCCTGGGGTGGGCAAGGGTGGCAGGGGGGGTCCCTGGGGGCAGGGGAGGGCACTCTGGGCTCATTTTGAGCCCACTTGTCCCTTAACGCCATCCCTGACCCAGGCGTTAAAAAGCGGCGCAAATGCGGCGTTTTTGGCCACGCCCACTCCCGGGCGTCTCTTTTGCCCGGGAGTATAAATACCACGTAAAGGCCTGGGAGTCATTTTTTAAGACGGGAACGCCTCCCTTGCATATCATTAACGCAAGGAAGGGGTTCACGCTAAAAAATGACGCACACTCCGGGCACTTTGGCGCCCGAAGCGTCTAACGCCAGAGTATAAATATGGCGTTAGTTGGCGTTAGTTCTGCGTCGAATTTGCGTCGAAAAAAACGACGCAAATTCGGCGCAACCAGAGTATAAATATGGCCCTAATTTTTTACCACCAATATCATAATGAGGGCCAAAGTGTGTAAAGTATTCATGCATCACAAAACAGTAATTAAATAAAACAGAGGAAACGGTTCAAAAATCCAAAACCAATTTATACAAATAGGAAATAGTTTTATTTTTAATTTGACATCAAAATGAATAAAATCGGATAAGGGGAACCGGAAATATGATTTTTTAAAGAATTAGGCCCTCATTACAACCCTGGTGGTAAATCCCGCTTACCGCCGTGCCGACGGCCGCCAACATACCACGTCCGCGGCGGAAATCCGCAACGGGTATTATGACCCACACTGAGAATTCTGCCACTATACAGACACCCACACAAGTCCACCACACCAAAGGTCAGTGATAAACTGGCGATAGCAAAACCCACACCGTTACGCCAACAGGAATAGGCCCACAGTATCACGACCCACAAATCAATGCGGCTGTCTTACAACCGCGGTAAACCTTTGGCGGTACACACCGCTGCGCTCAAAATACACAAACACTTACAAAACACAACCACATTGGACACTTCAAAATACACACACCTGACACCCACACACCACACCCACACACTCAAGCCACTATAAAACACACACCCCCATTACCCACAACCCTTTACAGTGAAAAATTTGGAAGAAGCAGACAGAAAGAAAAGCAAAGACCACTCCAGCATCCAGAGGCACAGAATACCATCCTTCATACACCATCCACGCACCTCACTCCACACACCCCAACACATCACCCCACACATCACATCAACCATCACCTCACACATCACTCACACCACATCATGGCACCTCAAAGACACCCCAGGTTTTCTGAGGAGGAGCTCAGGGTCATGATGGAGAAAATCATCCGGGTAGAGCCACAGCTATTCGGATCAAAGGTGCAGCAGACATCCATTGCAGGGAAGATGGAGCTATGGTGGAGAATTGTGGACAGGGTCATTGAAGTGGGACAGCATCCAAGAACAAGGGATGACATCAGGAAGAGGTAGAACGACCTACGGGGGAAGGTACGTTCCGTGGTATCAAGACACCAGGTAGCCGGACAGAGGACTGGCGGTGGACCCCCACCTCCTCCCCAACAACGAACAATATGGGAGGAGCAAGTCTTGGCAATCATGCATCCTAAGGGCCTCACAGGAGTAGCAGGAGGACTGGACTCTGGTAAGGCAAATCTTTACTACTATATCACCCCAACCTACCTGCATGTCATCACATACTCCCACCCTCACCCTCACACCCATGAATCCACCACCTCCCACACACCCCACCATCACAACCCACCACTCCCACAACCAAGCCCTGCATGCAGCAACAATGCATGGACCCCCATCACAGACATGCATGGACACCCATCACCAAAGCGTGTCCAATAGAGAGACTCACCCAGGGCACACAATCACCACTCACACAAGGGCCAAGGCGATAGTGCAAGCACAGTAATAGAGAGAAACACACTGATTGCATAAGATGGCACACACAGAGAAAATAACAATGCATTTACATCCCATCAGGACCCCTACCCAACGTCATCAGGCAGGCGGTGCCAGCCATATCCAGTCCCCCAACAGAAGAGGCCCACAGTGATGACAGCATCTCTGCACGCCTAGATCAAGATGACCAGCCTGGCCCATCAGGGACCTCTGGACAGTCGGTTCAACTGCCACAGTCCCAAGCCACCACAGAACCTCCCCCCTCAGGAAACACCACAACAGCACCCACCCAGCGGGCCCATGCCACTGTCCCCCGGACATGTCAATCAGCATTTTGTTTACCACTTCAGGGACCCCAGGCAAACCCACTAACCCAGGACGATCAGGGACCTGGGGTCAGTGGCAGTGGGCACACGGTTCAGGGGACAGAGGCACAGGACAACAGGGAAGCTGGGAGGACTGCTGTGCGACAGGGGGAGGACAGGCCCAGGGAACCGACCCTCCACAAGTCACTCTCAAACATCATAGGAGCATACCACCATTACCAGGAGACCATGGACACAGTACTGGCCAAGTTTCAGGAGACCCAGTGGCTGCAGGAGGGACAATTCATGGGGATCAGAGAGGACCTCACCAACATATACACCATCCTGGTCACAATAGCAGGGGTGCTGGCTGACAAAGGCAAGACGATGAGGGAGGCAGTGTCACAACAAAGGGCCCCTGACACTAGCCAAATCGAGGAACAGCCCTCCACCTCCACCGGCGCTAGTAGACAGGAGGCCCCGCCACAAGAACAACAGGCCACCAGCACCCCATCCCCTGCAGAAGGAGAACTACCCCACAAACGGTCCCTGCAATCCAGGCAGAAGACAGAGAACATTGCCAAGACCCCCACCAGGAAATAGGACCCTCTTGATTGTCACCCTTCTGTCCCACTCTGTTACCCTGTCCACCTTGAACTGCCATTACTCACCTTCCTATGACCAATTGGACAATACACCTGTGATACCAAGAGACTGGACTCTACTATGGACCTTCCTCCACCATCACCACAGCCCCTTGCACATACCCCTATACTCATTAGCCCCTAAATAAACACCCTTTAATCACAAATCAATCTGGAGTCAGTCTGATCTTTCACAAATGTATTATTACAACATTAACAACAAATCGCAATGTAAATGTTCATTTGCTCATACCAATGTATGACAGTTGTTGGGAAGCAGTACGCTGCATCAGAAGTCAGAATGAGGTACCCAGGTCTGAAAAATGGAAATCCAAAGTGAACTGTCAGTGTCCATAGACAGAGGTTAAGAGGCTGACTTATACAATGTCCTACAGTATACAGAAATGTGAGGAGGAGTTACAGTCCTGTGTGTCACTGAAAGTACTGCATGATGATGTCGTTCGGTTGTCAATATCTTCTTCCTCTGCCTCCTCTTCCTCACTGTCCACAGGCTCCACCGCTGCCACAAGACCATCACCATGCTCATCCTCCTGCAGAAAAGGCACCTGGCGTCACAAGGCCAGGTTGTGCAACAGGCAGCATGCTACAATTATCTGGCACACCTTCTTCGGTGAGTAGTATAGGGAGCCACCTGTTAGATGAAGGCACCGGAATCTGGCCTTCAGGAGGCCGAACGCCCTCTCAATAATACGCCTAGTTCGCCCATGTGCCTCATTGTAGCGGTCCTCTGCCCTTGTCCTTGCATTCCTCACTGGGGTCAGTAGCCATGAGAGGTTGGGGTAACCAGAGTCACCTGCAAATGTCGAGGAATACCTGTTAGACACACACTAACCCTTAGGGACTACCCCATACCCAGACACCTACTCATACTATATGGGGACCTTGGCCTCAAAATGTAGGCGTCATGCACAGAGCCAGGATACTTGGCATTCACATGAGAGATGTACTGATCCGCCAAACACACCATCTGCACATTCATTGAATGGTAACTTTTTCTATTTCTGTACACTTGTTCATTTCTTCGGGGGGGACAAATGCCACATGTGTACCATCAATGACACCAATGATGTTGGGGATATGTCCCAGGGCATAAAAGGCAGCCTTCACTGTGGGAAAATCCTCCACCTGGGGAAACACAATATAGCTGTGCATGTGTTTCAACAGGGCAGACAACACTCTGGTCAGCACGTTAGAAAACATTGGCTGAGACATCCCTGATGCCATGACCACTGTTATTTGAAAGGAGCCACTTGCCAGGAAATGGAGCACTAACAGGACCTGCACTAGAGGGGGGATTCCTGTGGGATGGCGGTTAGATGACATCAGATCTGGCTCCAATTGGGCACACAGGTCTTGGATTGTGGCACGATCAAGTCTGTAGGTGATTATGATGTGTCTGTCTTCCATTGTCGACAGGTCCACCAGGGGTCTGTACACCGGAGGATGCCACCATCTCATCATCTGCCCCAGCGGTTGTGGCCTATGGAGGAGAATGGCGAGCAGAGAGTCATGTACCACATAGGTTGCACAAGTCTGTCTGCAGTAATGTGATTAAATCCATGTGTGGCGTGGTTAGTCTGTATATGTGCCAAAAAGTGCTGTGACGCAGTTAGGTGCCATGCCATGTGCCCCCCTGAAATGGTGGCTGCCTAACTTGTGAGGAGGGACAAGGGGAAATGAGGTAACTGCGCTGGCGTTGTGCTGGGTCATGGTAGGCGGTCGAAGACTGCCACGTAATTCACCATTGGTTATCATTGGGCCATATGGGTTCTAGGAGCCAATGGCGATGTATGCCGGTGGTGGCAGTACGCACCGCTGCGGACGTGACCGCCATTTTCTATTTGTTCACTCACTTGATACCTGACCTTCAACAGGAGAGGACCTATACTGCAAGTGCTGCTGTGACCTCAGTCTGGAAGCGACAATGGCTCAAGTGTCTGGGGAAAGGGCCCCTGCCTTCACCGCGGAGGAGTTGGACAAACCGGTGGATGGGGTCCTCCCCCAGTACACGCTACTCTACGGTCCTCCAGACAAACAGGTGAGTACACTGTGAGCATGATGCGTGGGCAATGTCTGTTTGGAGTGGATGGAAGATACATGTGGGGGGGCTGAGGGCTGCATGTGAGGATGGTGAGTGTATGTGCGTCAGGGCATGGTTGGGAACTGGTGGGCAATGAGTCTGAGGGTCCGGACGGGTGAGTAATGTCCTTTCCTCCCGTACCTTTCCTCTAGGTCAGCCCCCACGAGAAGAAGGGTATTTGGTGTGCCATTGCCAAGGAAGTGCGGACCCTGGGGTCTATCATAGATGGAGCACCCACTGCCGCAAGAGATGGGAGGGCCTGCGCCACTGGAGCAAGAAGACGCTGGAGGCACAGCTGTGGCTGGCCTCCCAACGTGGAAGGGGTTCCTGTCGCACCATGACCCCCCTGATGTTCCGCATCCTTGTGGTGCCCTATCTGGAGTTGGATGGGCACTTGAGGCCATCACAGCAGCCACAAGGGTGTGAGTACAGTGTCATAAAGCTGACTCTGCGTGCTTTAGGAGGTATCTGTGTGGGGGATGTGGGCTGTGGGTGCCCCTTGGCTAGGGCGAACATGGCAGTGTAGGTCCCTTGTTGGGCAGGCTCTGAGGCACTCCAACCCCAATAATGTTAGTGGGCATCTACTGCTGGGCAGGCTCCTGTTGGTTCCAGGTGTGCAGCTAATGGCGTTAGGCATTGTACCCCATGGTCTGGTGACTTTCCTACTAACTGGTAGTGCATGGCCTAGTGCATAGGGCAGCTCAGTGTGTGTTGTGTCCACCAATGGTAGTGGTGTTTCTGGCTTTGACCATGTGTGTTCTCTGTCTTTCCCCCCTTCTTGTTTTGTCACCCTGTCCTTGTGTGTAATAGCATCATCTGGCGGAGGAGCAGGGGCACTGGCAACGGAGGGAGCTGCATCCCCATGGCCCAGGAGGGTGAATCCACAGAGGGTGAAGGCACCAGTGGGATGCTCCACAACAGGGACAGGAGGGGATAACAGTGACAGCGACTCTGATGGAGTGTGATTAAAATCTAATAATTAACATGAGAAGTTTGCGATATCATGCTTGGTGAAATCGCATAGAAAATGTAAATGTTAACGCATGTGTATGAAATGTGCCCACGGGGAGTGGCCACCATTGTATTCGGTGATTAATGAAATTGACTAATGATGAAATTTTAATGTACTAATGTATGATTTTGTATTAGTATTAAGAGTGATATGTTAAGGTTTTGCTAAATTAATCACTAGGCCTTAGTTAGCATGAGTCGGGGCCTAGCTGCCCGGTTTCATATTAAATGTGTTTTTCTAACGTGCAATGTGCTGACTTGCTGAAGCACATGAAGCTGTACTTTTCCAGCAGTTAGAGATGTGTGTGTAACCATAGTAAATCTTCTCATGAGAGCCCGACTTGCTCAATGAGACATTCTTATGGAGCGCAACAGTGTGATTCGCAACAGGTACAAGGTCACTTAGACTAGGGAAGACAATGGGACTACTGACTTGAGTAACAAATGTCACTTATTCCTCACCTGACATTCTACCCGTTGGAGGCGTCAAACCCAGCAACCAATGAGCTGCATGAGAACTGTTATGGGGTGACAATCTTAATGAGGTGACAAGTAAACCATTGGATGGAGATAATGATGCACCAAAACTTGACCAATTGGGAATTAGAGACTTGTTTGACAATTTTGATATAATTGTAGGACACAAGGAGAAAATAGCCATTACAAGCCCTAACATGCCTTTTTGCTATTACCCAGCCACTTTGTTACTCTGCTTAAAGACTTTGCTGTTTAATTCTTCAAAACCATCCTCACCCTTGCCTAGCCCATTCTATACTTTCCTCCTTATGAGGGAAGTATCCCTTATTACCCGTCTTGCTGAACTTTGCTGTGTTTCCTGGCTGATGGCGAATCAACTGATGTCCTGAGGACGAAGACTGACTCTGTATGCTGACTCATTACGGGGGGTAACTATGTGATGATGAAATTGTAATTGTCTGTTTGCCTTTTCTTTCTAGGTATCAACTGCTTCTTTTGATAGAGACCATAGATAGATGTTTTCTAAATTTGTGTTGCTAAATTGTTTTGCATGAAGCCCAACATGCTAATGCTAATTCGAGGTTAGTTAAGGAATTCACTAAACAGACGCAAATAGACAAATGCCTGAATCTATGTTTTGTTGAATAATGCGCTAATGATACTCTGCTAAGGTTGATCCATGTTGACGTCGTGCTATGTTCTAATGGTCATGATCTTTGCTTTGCTGAAATCTTATTCGAGTTGCCATATTATGACAGTGTTGATGTGTTTTCTGGTATTGAGACTAATAATATTGCTGGTAGAGTGTAATCAATAGGGAATAAATATAAATCTTATGAAATTCTGTGTGGTTATTCATGACTGAGAGGTCATGGTGTGTTTCAAGTTTATTGATGTTATTGATGTTATTGATTAATTCGATTGATTTGCTATTGTGAATATTGATGAGATTATTGATCTAATGATTGACATGTTGATTAGTTATCTCGTCTTAAGGGGCTTGGTTGACGAGTCGAGTTTGAGTCCAAATTTTGTGAGTGAAACCTTCGATGGAGATTTGGCAAGTTCAAAGTGCACTAGAACGAACCATTGACAAGTCGAGAGTAGAATTTGCGGGTCAAATTGTGCTTGCGGGTGTGGGATCTGAGAAGGAGAGAGTAGCAGCCGAGGCTTCAAGTGAAATCTCCGTAAAGTTCTGAAGAGATTGTGTTACCCTTCCTGTAGTAAACCAGCAAGTTTGGGTTTTGTTGTTAAAGTGCTCGCAATATATTGCATTTGTTTTGTGTGAATAGAGAGTGAGGAAGACAAGCCGCAAGACTTTGTCAGCCGCAGTTTGTGTGAGTGTGACGTCATTGGAGCCGTGCTGGGATAGGTCAGTTGCCGAGAGGGGTCGCGCACGGATTGGCAGCCGTCCGTGAGAGGCAATTGGTTGAGAAGGTAGGCAAAGAGTGTTCTGGGAATCAAAGTCACTTCCTGATTAGATTCTAAACAAAATAAAAGATGCAAAAATTAAGTTTTTCAAGGTTTTAAGGAGTGCTTTGAGGGTAGATACATATATTACATCGAGTGTGGGGGAGCCTACACCGCCAGAGGATACTCCGGCTTCTGCCGTAATGGAGGAAAAGAGAGTCGCGCCATGCCTTTGGCTAAAGCATTGGTGCAAATTAACAGAGAAAGATGGGTGTTTGGCGTTTCCAGAAAATGAAACCTTTAATATAGGGTCCTAGAAAATTTGTGGAAAGCGTTAAATGAGCAGAAGCTGCCTCCAAGACCAGCTCAGTTTGAGGCGTTAGCGATTTGGGAATTAATGGCCATACGACAGAGGCAACAGAAATTCGAGCGGAGAATGAGGGAGGCAGCAAAGACCTTAGCAGAAGATAGATTGGATAGTGAGACCAGGATGTGGAGAAGGGAAATAATGGACGCAGTTAGGATGTTTCCGGCAATAACTCAAGAAGCCGAAACACAGGGAAGAAAGGCCACTTGTAAAACAGACAAGGGCTCTAGTAAGCAGAAGGAGACTCAGAAGTCTTGGGTAGATGCAGACGATTCTGATGATGATGAGTTTCTAAATCAGTTGTTACATGATCAACCCCCACCATATGCCATAAATGACAATAGACTGAGTACTAGTGCAGTTCCTGTAAATCCGACACAAAATCAGAGAACCACAAGCGCAGCACAGACAAATAATGTTATCACATCAGCTCCGATACAGAATGGTGTTAGTGTATCCACTGCACCAGACACGCAGATACAGTTGCAGCCACCGCCGATTCAGAGGCTCTATCCTGATGTCCCAGTATTAGAGACGACTACGAGTTTGAAGGCACCGCCTGATCCAGTATACACAAGATCAAAATTAGTGCAGATTGAGCCAACTCCACAATTGCTGCCCCAGCCGCAACAACAGATGGTCTGAAATACACTTCGGTTGCATGATGAATCAAGCTATGGGAGTTAACGCTCCACCGGGATTGGGAAACGGACAGACACCAGCCGCTATATCATTGCCGATTACTGTTGGTCCGCTAGTTCCGTTATATGCGCAGGCGAAGCCTAGTGTATGTGATCAAGGAGTAATGACTCAAGAGGTGATAAGAGGAGGGTTCACAGGAAGTTCCCAAGGGCTGACACCGGGAGAACAGAGAGTCGAGGGATCTAGATCTTTGTTGGACTTCAGTCCGATTGGGGTTCCCTTAGAGACAATGAGACAAGCAGGTTTGGGTCTACAGACACCACAGGTATTGGGAGCAAATACGTCACAGGCACCGATGGTGCAGGCTGGAAATATCTCGTTGCAAGGCTTAACGGCGCAACAGCTGAATGAATGGTTAGACAAGCTTAACACTCCGCAGACTACTCCTGCGACAGTGGAGCGGTCAGAGAGAGAGGAATATCTGAATTTTGTGAGGTTGGGTGTGGAAGCAGCTGAGCTAGTTGAAGGGACTATGGGAGTGCACAGGTTAGAGTCATACACTGAAGCAGAACTAAGATATTTGTGCCCGAAAATAACCAAAGAAGTGAGTAAGGTGCACCAGAGGTTAGCGAACTTAGCAGACAAATACGGTATAGACTTAGACAATACTAAGCATCTGAAGAGGAGTTATAGGTTAGACTTCGAACCTAAAGATTTTGATCGCATGAGATCCACTGGGATGAAGACACACCTGAAAGAGATACTACAGAGTGCGCAAGTTTGGGGAGCATTAGAGAAGTGGGAGGGCAGATGGGCAAAGAAGAGAGATAAGAAGAAAAGTGACTGCCTGGAACCGCAGTAGGTGAAAGCTGCACTAGACACGGGAACAATAAAGATGTTACCGATGAGGGAGACAGCTGGAGGGGTCCTAGTCCATGTACCCTGGTCTAGGGGAGACATTTTGTCATTCACTAACGATTATCCCAGGTTAAGGGAAAAGCCAATAGAGTGGTACCAGCAGACGGATAGGTTTGTGAAGCTTGTGAAGTGTCTCTGGGAAGACTTGAATACCCTATTTGAGATTATAGTTCCAGCTGATTTGTGGCTTGAATGTAAGAGGGGTGTGGATTGGCCGACAGAGGAACCGGCAAGAGGCAAGATTACTGGAGCACCGTCTCCTGAGGTGATGAGGTTGTACTATAAGGTGACTGAGTTTTTAAAACAGAAGTCACTGATTGGCAGAAAATTGATTGAACAGCACAAGAAGGCAAAGAGTCGATACATGCTTACTATTAGAGGTTGTTAAAGGCATTCAAACACTATAGTAGCAAGGAGGTCATAGAGCTAAAAGACCTGAATCACCTTGTGTTCAGGTTCGTTGAGGGATTAAGGCCAGAGATTAGCCAGATGATTAAGAATCATTTGATCTGTTGGTAAGCAAAACCGATTGATGAGGTGTTGCAGTATGCGAAATACTGTAGCGATGAGATTGAATTGAAGCAGAAAAAGCTGAAAGACAAGGTGATGGTGATGCAAATTAAGGCAGCTCAGGCAGGGATGCAGGGAAATGGAGTACAGCAGATGGTACAGCAGCAACCTCAAGGGAACGGAATGTTCCAACCGCAAACGAGAGGCAGAGGTCGGGGAGGTTTTGTGAACTGTGGTCCAGACTTGAATACTGTTGTGGTTCAAAATGATGTGCAAGGGATGAAAAAGATGTTGCCATGCCATGCGGGCGGGGGCTTGGGACACTGGAAGTGGGAGTGCCCAATGATGGTGCAGGATGGTGTTGTTCAACAAAGCAATGATATCGGTACATTTCAAAATGTGAGGGGTCCAAGAATGAGGGGTCCAAATCCAAACTTCCAGAATAATATGGTTCAGATGCAGGGTCTCCAGCCCATGCAACAAGTGCAAATGTCACGCGTTCAACCAGCACAGTTGCAGCACATACAACAGCAGGTTCCCATGGTACAGAGACAGCAAATGCAGTTGCCTTTAGCTCCGATGGGACAGCAACAGGTGATGCTTCCTCAGCAGGTCACAGGCCAAACAATGAGTCAAAATAACACAGTACAACAGTTCCCATTGCGTGGTGAGAATGAAATAAACGATGAATGGTTGGATGATTGTTCAGATAGTGAGGAGTGCATTCTTGCAGCGTCCCTAGAAGTAGATCAGAGGGGACCTTATGTGCAAGGGAAGGTGATGGGTCACAAGGTTTCGTTCCTGGTTGACACAGGAGCTACATGCTCTACGGTCAGAAGTGCAGAGGTTCCGAAATTGCTGCTTTCGGGGCGTACCATAAAGGTGGTAGGAGTAGCAAATCAGCTCTTGACAAATCCAATTACAGATCCGGTTCAGGTTGAGATTGGTACCTTTCAGGGATTACCTAGGTTTGTAGTCTGTGATTCAAGTCCCGTATCCCTACTGGGAAGAGACTTATTGTGTAAAACAAGGTGTTCGATCACCTGTTCCAATGAAGGGATTGAGGTGCAGACAAACAGTGATGAAGAAAGGGACGATGGTCAGATCTCAGAGCCAGAGCCAGAGACCACAGATGAGGAATACCCTTTGATAAGCTTCTTCCCGATGTTCACAGTGACCGATTTGCCAACAGAATTACAGGGAACAGTGACAGAGAAGATGTGGGACTTGACAGGAAAGGAAGAAGGACTGATCAAAGGAGTAGAGCCAGTCAAAGTAGATGTGAGGCCAAATGTCCTGTTTCCCCAGAAACCACAGTACCACACGGCACAAGATGTTCTCATACAAGTGACGCAGATAATTGCAGACTTTGTGAAGCAAGGGGTCTTAAAAGAAGTGATGAGCAGCCCATGTAATTCACCAATAATGGGACTGGGAAAGCCTTGTGGGAAAGTTCGAATTGTCCAAGACCTGAGAAAAATTAATGAGATAGTGGTAAAATGTTGCCCCATAGTGCCAAATCCAGCCGTGATCATGTTTCAGGTTCGGTGTGATGCAGAATGGTTCACAGTCGTGGACTTGTCTCAAGCATTCTTTTCGGTGCCTCTTCATGAGGATAGCCAATTTCAATTCAGTTTTAAATTCTTGGACAAGGTTTACAGTTGGTGTCGAATTCCTCAAGGGTTTTCAGAATCACCTTCCATCTTCAATCATATATTGAAGAAGGATTTGGAATCATTGGAACTGCCTTTTAATTCGACTCTAGTACAGTACATTGATGATTTGTTAATTGCATCCAAAACGAAAGATGACTGCAGGTGTGATACTATTGCCCTATTGAATCATTTGGGAAAGAACGGACATAAAGTGTCCCCAAAGAAGCTGCAGTACTGTCAGAAAGATGTGAAGTACTTAGGCCACCTGATTGAAAAGGGGTCAAGGAGAATATCCAAAGAAAGAGTGACAGCCATATTACAAATGAGTCCCCCGACATCCAAAAGAGACGTTAGGATGTTTTTGGGAATGGTGGGCTACTGTCGCCAGTGGATGCCCAACTTCTCTATTATCTCTAAGCCTTTGGTGAGGTTGACTGTCAAAGAGGTTAAGGATGGCCCAGATACCCTAACTATGTCCGAGAAAGAAATGAGGGCATTCATTGAACTGAGAGAGTGCATGTGCACGGCTCCAGCTTTAGGTATGCCTGATTACACGGAGCCTTTCGTACTGTTTTGTCATGAACGTGATGCTTGTTCCTTGTCTGTCCTGACACAGGTCCATAGAGGTGCAAACTGCCCAGTAGCATATTTTTCAGCTACTATGGACCCAGTCGCAGCAGCCTTACCGGGTTGTTTGCATGCAGTTGCAGCAGTTGGTCAGAGCCTCACTCAGAGTGAAGGCATAGTGATGGGACATCCCTTAACAGTAATGGTCCCACACTCAGTAGAAATACTACTCACCCGAACCAAGACGCAGCACATGACAAATATCCGCCTGACCAAATATGAAACGATTATATTGGGGTCCCCTAATGTATCACTGAAACGATGTACTGTGTTAAACCTGGCAACTTTACTTCCTAATGAGAATACAGATGTTGATTGTTCAGATAGTGAGGAGTGCTGAGGAAGTAGAACATGATTGTCTTGAGGTAACCAAACTGTGCACCAAACTGAGACCTGATATTAAAGTTACCCAATTGGAGGAAAATGATTACATTATCTTTGTTGATGGTTCTTGCCTGAGAGACTCAGTGGGAGTACTAAGAGCCGGATATGCTGTGTGTACAATCACCGGTATCCTGGAAGCATCTTGGCTTGAAAGAGCATATTCTGCTCAGGTGGCTGAATTGATTGCTCTTACTAGGGCATGCCATGCAGCTGACAAATTTAAAGTCACTGTCTATAATGACAGCAGATATGGATTTGGAATTGTCCATGATTTTGGCCAATTATGGTCCCAGAGGGGTTTCTTGACCTCTTCTGGTTCTCCAGTGAAAAATGGTGAAAAAATTAAGGAGTGGCTGCACGCGATTCAGTTACCTCTTGAAATTGCTGTGGTGAAATGCAATGCTCATGTTAAGTCGCAAGACTTTGTGTCAATGGTAAACGGATATGCAGATCAAGTTGCAAGGTTTTGTGCATTGAACTGTATATCATTCAAAGATCAGTGGGAATTGTTACCTGAAACAGAAAATGAGACATGTACAGGTTATGCATTGAGGGTGGTTGACACAATGGAAGAGTTAAAATTGTTTCAGGGACGTGCCAGCAAAGATGAGAAACGTGCTTGGGTTAAAATGCAATGTGTACAAAGACCTGATGATTTGTGGGTTTCAGATGAGGGGAAAATGGTTTTGCCAAACAGTCTTTTGTCACAGTTTGCAAGGTTTTACCATGGACAAGCACATATTGGGAGAGATGCCATGATTAGGTTGTTCAAAATTGACTGGTTTAACCCGAAGTTCAGACAAGCCGCAGAAGTGATTTGTCACCAGATGAATGCGGGGAAAGGGACAGTGGTGATTTTGAGCCACATTGGGAGAGCAGGAGGTCCATTTAGCAGGATGCAGATGGATTTTATTGAGATGCCTGTGTGTGGAGGTCTGAGATATGTGCTGGTGATTGTGTGCATCTTTAGTCATTGGATTGAAGCTTACCCTACACATAGGAATGACAGTCTCACAGTAGCGAAGTTGCTGCTTTGGGAATTGATACCATGTTTCGGGTTTCCGAGCTCTTTAGAAGCAGACAGGGGAAGTCACTTCAACAATGAGGTGGTTAAGCTCTTGTGTGCCGCACTGAACATTGAACAGAAGTTGCACTGTAGCTACCGTCCCGAAGCCTCAGGACTAGTGGAACAAATGAATGGTACCTTGAAGTTGAGAATGGCAAAGATGTGTGCAGCTACAAATTTGAAATGGCCTGATGCGTTGCCCTTAGTGCTGATGTCAATGAGAAATACACCCAACAGGAAAACAGGACTGTCTCCTCATTAAATTCTCATGGGCCGAGCTATGAGATTACCAGCAGTGCTTGCAAATGCTCTTGTGAATATCACTGATGATATGGTGTTGGACTACTGCAAGGGTCTGGTTGAGGTGGTCCGCTCTTTCTCTCACCAGGTGGAAGCCACCACACTGCCACTGATAAATGATCCAGGTCACAATCTGAAAGCCGGTGACTGGGTTGTTGTCAAGAAGCACGTGAGGAAGTCCTGTTTGGAGCCACGTTGGAAGGGGCCATATCAAGTGGTACTGACAACTACTACTGCTATGAAATATGCGGGAATTCCAAACTGGATCCATACCAGTCACACAAAGAAGGTGACGTGTCCAACTGATGAGAAACTTGAGTTGTTGAAAATAACAGCTACAGCAAAGGAAGTCTCAGGGCTGGAGAGTAATCAATGGGGAACTGAGACAGAAGGAGAGCCCGTTGAGGACGGCTTGGTCACTCCAGCAAGAGCTGAGACCCGGAGGGGTAACCGTGAGCCTATCTCAACTGAGGCTCTAGGGGAACCGACACAAAGAGAGGTTCTCCCAGAAACAGACCGATACAGGTTTGAAGTAGAGCCCATGACAGACCCAGAAGGGGAAGAGTCAGGAGAGAAGCAAAGCGGCCAGACTCCTCCTGAGCAAATTGCAGGTCCATCAAGAGAAGACACCATAGAATTAGAGGAGGGCGGAGAACAGCCACAAGAAAGGCGAAAAGTCGAAAAGGTACTGAAAGGAGATGAGTGGCCAGAATCGCGAGTAACAACAGGGAAGGTGGTTGTTAACGAAACAATAGAGGAAGAGGTCGATACCACAAGGAAGGAAGATCTGAGTGAAGGAGAATTGCAGGGTGACCGTAAATTAAAAAGAAAGTGAGTTGCAAACAGAAGATACGCAGGTCCTGAGTGGGCGTATGCAACATCAGCTGAGTGGCATCAAGAATTCTTGGCATTCTGTTTTGATCGAGAGATTCCAGGTCAATACTACGGCACCTGAATTTGACCACAGAGAAGAGAGATTGTGTTAAATTTGAAGTAAAGCTGAAAAGCTGAGAGAAAAAGAGACTGATAAATTACCGGATGTGACACTGTTAACCTGAATTGACTCGAAGAAAAAAAAAAACGATTTTGACAAGCTGCTAACCTGATTTGACAAGGATCCTGGGAGTGAGTGAAACACTGTAAATATTTGCTAAAGAAAGACTTTTCTTGAAAAAAAAAAAAAAAAAAGAGCTTTAAGCCTTCCTCAGTTGATTGTTTTCCTTTATATTGTTCTGATTTCTGATTCTTTACAGATCATGATTAACACTAGAGATAATAATTATGAGGGGAGTAGGATTTGTAGATGGTTGGGTATTATTTTGGGTGTTGTGTGTGCGATAGTAATCATAGCTGTGATTGTGGGAATGCCATTGGTGGATAAGAGTGAGACTAACAATGCTACAATTCCTGAGACTGCTACACTAATACCATGGGAGAGATTTGAGCAAGATACGAAATATTTGCATGAGGGAACTAACACAAAGGGGAACTATCTACTAATGTTTTGTTATCACTTGATGAATGAGTATGTTGAAACAATGGATGCGAAGAATTGTTATGTGTGTACAAAAATTCCTTTGTCAGTACAAGAAGGGGGTTACCTATCATAGTTTTCTGCTAACATACGGGATAAGTTGTAGTTTGTTATTAACAAGGTTTTATGATCAAGAATATATTCAGTACTTCTATTCTAATCTAGATGTAGTGTTTTCTTTTGTGCCTATAAATGAATATTTGAGTAAAATAGCTAGAGATCTTAGTATAAAAATAGTTAGGGGTTTCTTGGAGCCTACACTGACATTTGGTACAGCTTATGCACATCGCAATAATCTAACCTGCTTACTAACGCCTGTAGAGAAGAGCTTTTTAGATCACACTGATGATAGAAGAAAAGCGTTAAAAGAAAAGCTAGAAAAGGGATTAGAGAAACTAACGTTTGCAAATGATTATGCTTAAAGTGCAATAAAAACACAAGGCAAATTAGCTTTAAATGCATTACACGTAGGAAAGCTTTGTATATATAGGCCAAAATCTGACCATGACACTTTATTTGTGGGAACGAGTGAGTGCGGACATGTGTTTTTGTTTCAGAGTAAGTGGACGTTCATGTTAAATGGACAGGATCCAGCGATCCCAGGGATCTATTACATATGTGGACTTAATGCTTATTACCGTCTTCAAAAGGGATGGTATGGGACATGTTATTTGGAAATAGATTTCCAAAGATTTACCAATTTGATTACTTAAGGAAGTTTCCTAAAGTGTCTGAATTACATCATACTAGACAGAAAAGAGAGACCGCGGCTGCTGTTGTGGGTGATATATTTGGAGCTATAATTCCTTCAGTGGGAGTTATTTTGAATTCCATAAAGATTCGAAAGTTGTCTACTATTGTGGATAACATGCTGACAAACTTCACAGGGGCTATACTCCTGATGGATACTGAACTTGCTGCGGAGAGGGCTATGACTCTTCAAAATAGGCTTGCTTTAGACATTCTTTTAGTGAAAAGTGGCGGAGTCTGTAAGATGCTTAATGAGCACCATTGTTGTGCCTATATGCCCGATAATAGTAATAAGATTAGAAGTATGCTTACTAACCTAATAAGAGATAGTACAGATTTGAAGGAGCTGAAAGAACCTGGAGTTTGGGAAAAGGTTGGAAAGGGACTTGCTAAAGTGGGAAGTTGGTTTAGTAATATTTGGCATGGGATATTTGCAAAAATAATAGAGGGACTATTGATTGTTTTAGCTTGTTTATTCGGACTATGGTTATCATGTAAAATTAGTAAAAGAATTAGAGAAAATTTGGCAAAACGCAATATGAGGAGAGAAGAAAAGAAAAGGGAGAAAACATTCAAAGCAAAATACGAAAAGTAAAAAATGGGGGAAGAAATTGAAATGAAGGAACTAAGAAAGTGAAATGTTGTGAAGGGAAAATATTTGTGTGATGACAGGAGTCATCAGAGGAGGGATTGATGGAGTGTGATTAAAATCTAATAATTAACATGAGAAGCTTGCAATATAATGCTTGGTGAAAGCGCATAGAAAATGTAAATGTTAACGCATGTGTATGAAATGTGACCACGGGGAGTGGCCACCATTGTATTCAGTGATTAATGAAATTGACTAATAATGAAATATAAATGTACTAATGTATGATTTTGTATTAGTATTAAGAGTTAAATGTTAAGGTTTTGCTAAATTAATCACTAGGCCTTAGTTAGCATGAGTCGGGCCTAGCTGCCCGGTTTCATATTAAATGCGTTTTTCTAACGTGCAATGTGCTGACTTGCTGAAGCACATGAAGCTGTACTTTTCCAGGAGTTAGAGATGTGTGTGTAACCATAGTAAATCTTCTCATGAGAACCCGACTTGCTCAAGGAGACATTCTTGTGGAGCGCAACAGTGTAATTTGCAACAGGTACAAGGTCATTTAGACTAGGGAAGACAATGGGGCTACTGACTTGAGTAACAAATGTCACTTATTCCTCACCTGACATTCTACCCGTTGGAGGCGTCAAACCCAGGAACCAATGAGCTGCATGAGAACTGTTATGGGGTGACAATCTTAATGAGGCGACAAGTAAACGATTGGATGGAGATAATGATGCACCAAAACTTGACCAACTGGAAATTAGAGACTTGTTCAACAATTTTGATACAATTGTAGTAATTGTATAATTCTTCAAAACCATCCTCACCCTTGCCTAGCCCATTCTATACTTTCCTCCTTATGAGGGAAGTATCCCTTATTACCCGTCTTGCTGAACTTTGCTGTGTTTCCTGGCTGGTGGAGAATCAACTGATGTCCTGAGGACGAAGACTGACTCTGTATGCTGACTCATTACGGAGGGTAAGTATATGATGATGAAATTGTAATTGTCTGTTTTCCTTTTCTTTCTAGGTACCAACTGCTTCTTTTGATAGAGACCATAGATAGATGTTTTCTAAATTTGTGTTCCTAAATTGTTTTGCATGAAGCCCAACATGCTACTGCTAATTCAAGGTTAGTTAAGGAATTCACTAAACGGACGCAAATAGACGAATGCCTGAATCTATGTTTTGTTGAATAATGCGCTTATGATACTCTGCTAAGGTTAATCCATGTTGACGTTGTGGTATGTTCTAATGTTCATGATCTTTGCTTTGCTGAAATCTTATTCGAGTTGCCATATTATGACAGTGTTGATGTGTTTTCTGGTATTAAGACTAATAAACTTGCTGGTAGAGTGTAATCAATAGGGAATAAATATCATAAATCTTACGGAATTCTGTGTGGTTATTCATGACTGAGAGGTCATGGTGTGTTTCAAGTTTATTGATGTTATTGATTAATTCAATTAATTTGTTATTGTGAATTTCGATGCGGTTATTGATCTATTGATTGACATGTTGATTAGTTATCTCGTCTTAAGGAGACTTCAATCAGGGTCAAAAGATTAATCGTCCTAAAACGAGTCCCAGATTGAATAAATTATCTAGATTGGGATGCGTTATCAACTCCTCCTCTGATGGAAGCTCCCTGGCGGTGGTGAACACCTCTGTGCCCACCCCAACAAAAGGTACAGCCACCACCCCCTGTACCAGCACTGCCCTCCCAGCAGCCCCTCAGCGTGTTTTCCGTGCCCGCTCACCCAGGAGGGTGGGCATCTCCTTCACCCCCAGGCACCTCAGGCCCTCCCCCAGTCAGCCCTGCTGCCCTCAGTGAGGAGGCTATTGACCTCCTGAGATCCCTCACTGTTGGGCAGTCAACCATTCTGAATGCCATTCAGGGTGTCAAGAGGCATTTGCAGCAAACAAATGCATACCTGGAGGGCATTCATTCTGGTCTGGCGGCCCAACAGCACTGATGGCAGCCATTGTCCGTGTGTCCAGCCTCCCCCCTCCAACTTCCACTAGCCAGACCCAATCCCCTCTACCTCAACCTATCCCAAGCACACCATCAGACCAGTATGCACACACATCAACACACAAAAGTGGCTCAGGAAAACATAAGCACCACACATCCTACAAGCACTCACACAAGCACCATACCCATGCACACATACCAACATCCACTTCCTGCACTGTGTCCCCCTCCTCTACATCCTCCACCTCCCTCCCTGTCTCGTCTCCACTCACACCTGCATGCACTACATCATCAGCCACTGCCTCCATCACCAGCACGCCCATAACTACACACTGCTCACGTACAATCACCACCTCACTACCATTTGCACGTCCCCTGTGTCTTCTCCCAGTGTGTCTGTGAGCCCTCCTCTCAAAGTACACAAATGCAGGCACACACCCACTCAACAGCCATCCACCTCACAACAGCCTCCGGCCCATGCACCTTCACCCAAACTCAGCAGACGTACACCTCCTACAACCACTACCTGTTCCTCCACTCCCACACCCCCTCCATCTTCCCGTCCCAGTGTGTCTAACTTTTCCTAGCTAACATTAACCTCTTCCCTACACCACCCCCCCACTAGGGAAAGGTTGTCTAGATCCCAACCCAGCACCTCAGCCACCAAATCTGCATCCGCTGTGGTCCCTGCTAGTCCGGTACGATCGATGGGGCACCCATCAGAGCTGCCAGTGAGCTACCGACAGATAAGAAGGACCACCCTATTCCACCACCTGCAAAGTTAAAAAAGGGGCCGGCTTCCAGCAGGAGAAAGTCACACCACCCACCCAGCAAGGCCTCGCCCAAACAACGAGAGGACAGTGCCAAGGTCCCTGCAGTGACTGTCAAGATGGGGAAGGGCCACAAGCCAAAGGGCACGTCACCTCAGGGCATGATGTCTCCTGGTGAGGGGCTGGTGACCACCATATCATCAGGGATAGCAGCCATCTGCACCACTGTCACCACCGCCGCTCTGACCGTCACCTGCACCGCCACCTGCACCACCACATGCACTGCAACCTGCACCGCTGCTGCCACAACGTCAGGCTGCATCATCCTCCCCAAGGATCAGCCATCCAAGGCTGCCGGAGACGGTATGGTGTCTCCATCCACCACAACAGTTACTTGCACCACAGCCAGCACTAGCAGCATCTCCGCTGCAGCCACCGCCACCTGTGCCGCCATCAGCACCACCACGTACACAGCCGATGCCACTCTGTTGGACGTCAGCCCCATCCACAGTGGGCAGCCATCAGAGTCTGCAGGTGACGTTCTGGCCCTGGACACGCCACTTGAGACACCACCTCCAGCACTGACACAAACCAGCAATTGGCAGCCTAAGTCGCTGCAGGATGGAGTGCGGCTCTGCCTTCGTGGAGTATCATGCTACCTGTTCCAGGTACATTGCGTGGCTAAGACACCCAGGTGAGAGGATTTCAACTGCCATAACCCCGGTGCAGCATCATTGGGCACAAAGCCCCCTCCAGAACCAGTGGAGAAATGCATCCACTCACCCAGTCCTTGTCAGGATGAAGCACTCTGGGCACAAAGCCCCCTCCAGAACCAGTTGAGAGGCCATCCAGTAGAGATACTGTGGCTTTGCACTCCCCAGGTCCAAGCAGTGGGCAGTGCACCCACTTGAGAAACTTGAGAGACTGTGGCTTTGCACTCCCCAGGACCAAGCAGTGGGCTGTGCACCCACTTGAGAGACTTGAGAGACTGTGGCTTTGCACTTCCCAGGACCAAGCAGTGGGCAGTGCACCCACTTGAGAAACTTGAGAGACTGTGGCTTTGCACTCTCAGGCCCAAGCAGTAGGCAGTGCATCCACTTGAGAAACTTGAGAGACTGTGGCTTTCACTCCCCAGACCAAGCAGTGGGCAGTGCACCCACTTGAGAGACTTGAGAGACTGTGGCTTTACACTTCCCAGGACCAAGCAGTGGGCATGGAGCCCCCTCGAGGAGCAGTGGTGTCGTACCATCATCCGGCTGAGGTGCCCCCCTCCTCTTCCCCCTGAGGTGCCTGATTTTCTTCGACCTGATGCCCCTGCAGTGTTCTCTCCGTTTTGAGGCAGGTGTCATGTATGGGCTTCGCCCATGGTTTTTGGGACCACTGGTCCACGGACATTTCATGGGACAGTGTACGGACTTTTGTACTTGATGTAAATTTTTGTGCATACTGATTATTTGCTGTTCTCTTGATAGATCTGATTTTTCCAATATAACACCAGTTAAACTCATTTCGTTTTGTCCTTGCGTTCTTCCAGGCGGTGACGGGGTGTATCTGTGATGTTGTTGGATATGTGTGTGTGTATGTTGTTGTGGGTGGGGGTATTGCATGTTGTGGGTGTGTGTCACTCTCTTTTCCCTCCTCCCCTACCCTGTGTGCTAGGTGCAATATTCACCGTCGTCCTCGCCGCCGCCACCTTCTTTCCACTTCGTGGTGAATTAATAGATACAGCAACATGGGTAGGATCTGCAATTCGGGCTCCATGGCATCCTAGTTCTTCCTTGGGTGTCAAACGGTGAGTCGTTTCCCTTCTGTGTACTGTTTCTGCCGTCCTTTTGATGGTATTGGTACTGCCCCGGAAAAGCTGGCGGATTGGTGCCTTCTAATAGTGTGGGCGGTACATTGTCTTCCGCCTGCCTGTTGGCGGTTACCGCCGTGGTGTTTGTTGCTACCGCCGTGGCAGTCGGACTGTTAAAGTGGCTGTCTGTGATGGCGGTTTCCGCCATGGTCGTGATCCCATTTTTTTTACTGCCGGCCTGAGGCGGTATTACTGCCACTTTAACACCGACCACCAGGGTTGCAATAAGGGCCATAGTGTTTTTTAGCGCATAGAAATGAATAGCACCAATCTGGTCATCTGGTCGCACCTCAACAGGAGCAAAGTCAAAGTTTAAGGCTGACCACGATGGAGCCCTACTTGGCTACAGCATGCGGGAAGGCGTTCGGACTTAGTCATTTTCTTGAAGATTTTCTTCAGCGGGAAGAAGTTGCCAGTCCGATCCCTTGAGCCCTTCCTCGGATACGCGTCGCAGGAGACCTCAGTAAAGATTTCTACGTTTGGACTTAGACAATTTTTCAAGATGAAAATCCTTCGACCGGGCCAAACCTGAATCTTGATCCGACGTCCCTGGAGCTCTCTTCATATGCACTGTGCGGGAGGTCCCGGTCAACTTTCTACAATCGGAATTAGTCACTTTTTCCGAAATTTTCTTCAGCAAGACGAACCTGCAAGTCAGGGCTGGTCGCAATTGAGGCAAGCCGGCTAGACTCATTGCGGTGGGTCGGTCCCTCTATAGAGCTTTTGACAAAAAGTTCACCAATCGTCTCCAAACGTCTGGATCTTCTTCTATAAGGTCTTTTAAGGTCCTTTAGGACCCCACAGCTCATTCCAAAGTTCCAGAAGCTCTGAGTTTCTTCTTGAGGGTGCCATCTCCAACTCCCAGAATAGACCAGGCTCGAACCTCAAAATGGCCACTGGACAGTGGTCAGCCGGTCAGTTTCTTCAGGAGTTGATGCAGGGGACTCTGGTTAGCTGTTTTTCACCTGTAGCAAACAGGAACTCCCTCCTTGAACCAGTTGAACTCAGGCAAAGACCTTCTTGTGATGAACCCAAGTATGCAGCGGGTTCAGTCCCTCGGAGTGCAGTGTCTAGGTGCAGGTCAGTGGTCCAGCAGGGCAGCCCTTTTTCTCCTGATGTTCTTCCTTGTAGAGATCTGAGGTGTGGGTGGCGCTCTGCCATATTTATCCTTGCTCCTGGGTAAAAAACAGGGGGGTCCTGGGTATCTAATCAGAGGCAGGCTCATTCCCCTGTGATGACCACTTCCTGGGAAGTGTGGCCAAAATCAATCCCAGGGAGCAACACTCCTCAAAAATCCAATACAGCTGAAAGTGATTTTTGAAGGTTAGATCTGGCGGAGCCCACCCACTAGCGTGTCTAAAAATCCTAAACACACCCATCTCCTGCCCTCTTCTAATCTAATCAAGAGGGCATCCATTTGTATGGGGTTGCAGGATGCGAGGGAGGTGCTGGATTGATCCAAATGTCCTTACCTGCCTTTGAAGACCAGTTTGGCAGCCCTCCACCTTCCTGCTTCCCCATCTGCTGAGGCAGATCTTCTTCCCCAGGCATATCCTTTTTACCTCAGCAAGGCTTATAAAATAATTTTCATAAGGTCACTTCTTATAGTTACATGGCACCCAACCGTATGGGCACATAGAGCACACATACTAGGGGTGACTTATCTGTAAAAATAAGGTAGTTTAAGACTTTGGAAGTACTTTTAATTCCAAAGACGAACTTGCATATAACTTTAGTTTAAAAGCAGCCAGCAAGGCAGTCCTGCCTTTAAAATGACACTGGGTACCTCAGCAGTGTACGTATGGGTGCACTACCTGTGCTGTGGTCCCTAAACGTACATGCCCTACCATAAACTAGGGACTTATAGGTAGGGTTACATAGCAATGTATAATTAGCCTAATTTGCATATCCACTTTACACAGAACACTGGCCCTGGGTCTGGTAAGCTGTACCTAAGGCACAGTCAAGAGTCAATAATCAGCAGTATCTGTCCAAAATATTTGGGGGTGATCAGGGCAAAAAGGATTACTTTCCTACAGCTACATTGGATAGCTGTTATCCCTGTGACATGAATTAAATACTGTAGATGCTTGGTAGGCAGTTTTGTATAGACCTGGGTCTTGACATTGTTGTAGGATGTCATGTGTCATCTGAAGTTGCTGTTTCCATTGCATACTTGTTCTTCCTCTACCCAACACAGTTTTTGATGACATGTTCTCCTCATGGTTTAGCGACCACAATGATTCCAGCACAGATTCGTGCCTTTGATAAGAGGGCCAAGGGTTTCCCCCAGACCTGCATAGTCCAGACAGGTTATCCCAAGATGACCAAAAGGTACCCAAGGGAGAAGACATCAAAGTTTTAGCAGGTGTTCCCACAGGGAGGACCAGTGAAACAGCCTGCAACCAGCACCAAAACATGAGTGACCACAACGCCGAGGGTCAGGGGTGCCTCAGCAGGACCCGCCCCTCCACACCCACAGCTCATACAACACCAACATCCCAGAAACAGCCATCACCAGCTCACACTGGCTCTATCTTTGAGGCAGATATGCAAAAAGACATGGCGGAGGTCTAAGCAAGGTTGGCCAAACTAGAGGCGGACACTGCCCATACCTTCAAACTGTTAAATTACATAAAGAAGACGTTTAAGAAACTCTAAGTGTGGACAGTGACCTCTTCCCTGTACCTTCCCTTCCCCTAATTTTGATTGTAAATAGTTTTAGTGGGTTTTAAGTAGTTTAGGTAGCTTAGAGTTGGTTAGTTGTAGGACATAGTTAGTATAGTTAGGGAGGTGCGATTTCATATTTTTTTGCTTTGGGGGTTCTGGGGTGTTATGATTAGGGCTCTATGTTTAAAAAATAAATGAATAAATACAAAAATATATATAATTGTTTAGGCAAAAGATTCAGTTAGTCTATATGTAGCTTTAGTTCATGTTGTCCTACTTGTCTATTGTCTCTTAAGGGGGTGGGGTGACAATGTTTAGTGTGTGTCGTTTCATGAATAAGATACAGCTAGATTAGGATATATAGCTGTAGGGATAAGTTAAGATAAGTTAGTATAGGTTAGCTTAGTGTAGGTTAGTAATAGGTAGTGATTTTTAGTTTTAATAAATCATGTTAGTTTTCTACAACATAGTGCCCAAGATGATTAACTGCTTGGGTGTGATCATGTCTGCACTGGCCACGCTAGACAAATGCCTTTGGGTATGTATTCAGTATTGATTTACATGTGTAACTGTATGTATCCCCTATTACCAAGGACCTGTCTGATTGGCAGCGGTATGACATCCGTTACTCAATACACTTTTCAGCGCAGTTCTTGAAACCATTCTTAGACAGGTAATCATGAAACATAAATTGTTAATGCTAAGGTGTATAACAAACATTCTTGAGAAGTTTAGCACATTGCATTCCACCTCATTTGGGTAATGGATACTGGCACACTAACGACTGCCCATCTTACATTTGCCTATTTTGTTGGTCATATCAATATTGTCCTAGTATAACTTTCAGGGAAATTTCCAGACACTTGTTTTCTGAACCACACATGTCAACAGACATGGATACCTGTTTAATACATCCTTTGAAAAAAGTTGATTGTAGTCCACAATGCTATCCATCACCTTAATCATGGTTGAGTCCTAGTGTGTGCCTTTGTGTCTGACAGAAAGCCACACCTGTCCTTTGGTTCTGTAGCCACTGACATAGCTTCACAAAATGCATACATTTGCAACAGTTGATGGATCATTTAAAAAAGCAGGACACATGTGATTATGGTGATTTATTTACATGTGAAAGTTTTATTTCCAATGATGTACAACATGCAGTTCACTGACCCAATGGGAGATCCCAAGACATTGAATGTCCAGTCAGACTCCAAGGGTAGGGGACATGCCATGAGACATGTGTAGGAGATGTGAGCATTAACAAGGAGGTATTCAAATTAGCAATAGGTATAGATTGAGACAATGACAGTCCATGCATGACAGGTCAACAGTGGTAGAGTGAAGAGGGAACATTGCCAACTGTCACAACACTGGCATGATCTTAAGCACAGAACTAAAGAGATACTGTTCGCGTGCCACAGACTGTAGCTTCTGGGAGTTTTTTCTTGTGAAAAATGTTCCTTCAACATCTTCATCCTCTGATGTGTGTGGTACCTCTTGTGCCATGGGTAGTGCTGTTGTTAAAGTTGAGGGGGCACACACACACACACATCAGGGCATAGAGATGTGGAATCAAAAGTCCAGCAAGCTCCCATTTATGGGAATGGAAAAGGCATCAATGTAGCAAGGAGTAACTGCTGGTTTTGCAACACAGCAGCTACATCACGGTGGAAGGCAGCCATGTTTTCACGGAGGGATTCCAGATCCTCCTGCAAGGACATTTTCTATAGCCTCCAACCTGTTATCAAGCATGCTGTTGTCACTTTGGGAGGGCCATTGTTCTAGCCTCTGCCTAACGACAGCATCTATGTTGGCCAGAGATTGCTGGAGTTGACGTAGCGGTGAGTGGGTGCCTCAGATGGCAGCAAAGTTGTCCTTATTCAGACTGAGGCACCCCTGCACTCCCTCTAGGTTGGCCACCATGGTCTCCATCCCCACCCACACCTGTTGTCCTAGCTTCTGCTGGTCTCTAACCATTGTCTTCTGAAAGGTAATGTCTGGGTCCTCAGGGTCCAGGGCACTGGCAGGACTGGTTGGTGCTGTGTGTTGGTAGTTGGGTGGTGTCTGGAAGGAACCCAGGACATCCTGGAGAGTGTCAGCAAAGATGGTTCCAGTTGGTCATCCATATCATCTGTAAAATCCAGGACAGGCAGGTCCGCAGGAGGTAAGGCATCATCCGCTGCAATGAGATAGTGAAAGGTCAATCTTTGAGTGTAGTGGCTGTTGACATGGGTCATCATTTACCTGCTACTGGTGGCTCAGTGACATGGTACTGCCCCCGCACCAAGGCACACATTTATGCACCTCTAATGGCACCTGAGCATCATTTTTGTGGAGTCACCATTGGCATAATCTGCCAGTCCACAGTTCCCAGTGTGTTACACCCACCTTGATTGTATAATCCAGGTCTTCTACATATGTACGCCTTTCATTGACTTGACTGTGTTACAAATCTTGCCATGGACATTCTTCTGGATTTGTGCAGAATGTACAGAAAAACGTGGACTTTGTTTTTACAGATTTTTGAGTAAGTAATTGACTCATCTGCCACCCTACGTGTGTTGTTGAAGTGATGGAAAGGAGTGAGCTGTCCACACGCATCCTCCTAGCCACTTTAAATGGTGTATTGAGTATTCTGCACCACCCATTGTGAGATTCAACCACCTCGTGTGTATATATGCAAACAGGATTTTCTACCTTCCTGCAGGGCAACACTCATACGCGCATCTCAGGTTTCCTTGTTCTATAGCTGCAAGGATGACTGCATTGCTATACTGAGTGTTGTTTTGCTGTAAGGTAGACCTTTCTCTTTGCACATAGACACACAAGGTGGTTGAGGTGGTTCACTGTTATGTTGTGTGGTACAGGATTCTGAACACATGACTCAAAGTGGCCAGGGAGTATGCATGTGGCAAGCCCACCTACTTCCATCACACGTGGGGTGGGATTTGGACTTGATCCATTTTGAGGGATGTTGATGTGTGGATACATTATGTTGGGACACTACATCAGGGGTGGCATTGTAGTTGTGGTACTAAGGACTGACATTGTGGTGATCCCATAGTGGGCTACTTTCAATGTGTGTTGCAATCATCGTCAATCATTGTAAGTGATAGACAGCATTCCTGTTAGTAGGTTTAGCAGGGTGTGTTCCTTTGTGCAGATGTGCATTTGGACCAGCGATAGGGACATCCCTACACCATGCAGACTGTGCAGCAAAGTTGGTATTGTCTATCATACCTTTAGGTATTAGCAAGGGTAGTAGAGGGATACATTGACTCTCTGTGACAAGTACACATCCCTGTGTTTTAATTGATGCTGCACAACAGAGCAAGCTGAGCTGTTGCACTGCGTGTTTCTTCATAAATGCGTAATTATGTGCCAGTATATCAAGACACAGACATCGCAGTGCTCTACCCAAGCATATTCTTTTTTTTACTTCTACTCTAGTGCTGGATAGTGATAGGTCATACTTAACATTCCAATGTGAGGCACCTTGCATACATTATCCTGGCATATTTTTCATGTGCCCCTCTCACACCTGACACTTCATGTAGTAGGCATTCCAAATGTGTATATTTGTGATCTTCCCATGCAACACGTTCCATAAAAGCATGTTATTTATATTACTGGACACCATGGTGGACATTCCCTACAATAGTCTAATGAGTTTTGTTACTAAAGTGGTGCTTTAATGCATTGGTGCCGTAAATGATGGCACTAGTGCAGGAAAGCACAGGGAGGTCCATTGCTTACAATGCTTGCTTCACTTTGACATCTGCCTTTGGTAGGCCTCACACATGAGGTTAGCAGATAACACAGTGCAACCTTTATGAGTTATCAGCCCCATTAGTTCTTCCCTCCTTGTGTAAGGGATATTTCCTTGCATCCATCATATCTGGTACAGGCATATTGTGGTGAAAAGATGTACAAAGTAGATCTGTGCATGCATTATGTGACTTTGTTAGTGTAGCACAAGGGGAATGAGCAGCTTGAATCCACATTGGCATCAATTGGTATGATGCTAATGTTGCATTACAGGCTTGTAGAATCGGGCCCCTAGAGCAACCATGAAAACATATGTAGCTGTTGTTATGCATGAAGGTGTCCCTTTGTGCACGGAACCAACCATTCCCACTACACAGTCAACCTTGCTCCATGGTGAAATGTAAGCTACTTATGCAGCAGCACAGATGATGATCACAGACAGGCCCCATATGTTGAATATGTTCACTTTTGTGCCCATTCCCACCAGAGCATTGAGGTGTGTGGCAGTTCTTGTTGGGCCACCCTGTGCAACAAGCATAGTACATGTTGCCCACTGAGTGTTACACATGGGCAAGTGGATCAGGGACAACAGTGAAGAGCTTGCTGTGAGGGTTGAGAAATGGTTGTGCATATATGGGGGATGGTGTGAGTACATTAGAAGTGTTTGGCCATTCTGTGTCCCTATGCAACCCTTTTGCATGCACACAGTGCACCCTATGTGCCTCCCCCTTCTGCCGTTTGTTAGTTTCCAGATTGTCTCCCACTGCAACATACCGTGCATTTGTGGTAGGTCTTGGAGTCTGACCTGTCCTGTCCTGAGATTCTGGTAACCAGCTACTTCGGGATCACCATTGCCACCATCTCCTCCAGGTCATCCAGGTCCTCCTAGGGTGCGGGACTTCCACCTCCAGTCTGCAGTGCTGCCTTTTGGTTCCTGGCCAGTATCTCTTTAGTTCTGAGTTTGCAATCATGCCAGCACATCTTACAATTGGTGACAGTCCTCTTCAATTCTGCCGCAATGTTGACTTTATCTACTATTGGCTGGCATATAGTCTGCTTGCTACCTATTGGCAATTTGGAGGTGAGAAAGAGTTTGTGTTGGTGCTCTGGCACTTCTCTGACCAAGATGTTATTCTCCTCCTCACTGAAATAACACTTTCTCTTCCTTTTCCCCTTCTCATGTGATGTTGTTTGTCCATCCTAGCTTGTACTGGGCTGATTGGGGTCTCTCTGAGGTCTCTCCTGACCTGCATTGTCCATCTTGGGTCTTTCTGGCTTGTTTAGCTACCTTGCAGACATTTTTGTATGCTAATGCTGCAAAAATGGCGCTAACACTATTGGCACAAAAAAAATGCTGCTAATTGTTCTAATGCCACTTTTGTAGCATTAGCGTCATTTTTCTTTACGGGGTGTCGCAATGGTTAGCATCATTTTTTTACGCTAACCTTTTCTTTGTGCCATGGTGCAAAGTAGCACAGTTGTTCATCTTTTTTCTTAAATCTGGGCCTTAGTATTTCCAAAGATGATTGAAACAGGGATACTTTGCTATACTATTGCACCATGTCTTATGTTTCAGCATTGCAAGAGCTGGAAAAAAATAAACTTATAGCAGTTGTAGGACCATACCATCGGAAAAATTTGTAAACCATGGTAAAATATTAAAGCACCAGCCAAGAAGCCACAACATCGTGATTCAACAGTGCAGGTGCTTCACAAACTCCAAAAAGGTAATTTGAACTGTAGACACCACTGGCACACTGTCATTGGAACATTGTGTTTAAACTGGAAAAGTAATATGTAGAAAGTCAATAGAATTACAAAAAAGTCTGAAAAAGGTGTAATGCTGTAATCAGAGGATAAATCCATACCTTGAGGTGAAGTTGTTAGAAAAAAATAATGTTGTCAATCAGAACATTGAGGCTTTTGAAAGAGATTGTAAACAACAAACACACAGAAAATAAGATCAGTATTGACAACAATTTTAGCACCTGACAGTACTACAAATGCGTTCAATAAAATTATGATGAAAGGGCAAAAATCACCTTGAATTTGAATATATGAATACCAGCAAACATCTGCAAAACTATTAAGCAAATCAGGAACTTGAAACTATAATCGTCATTGTATAATGACAGTAGCCTAATCATCAAAGTGGCTGATAAGGCTGGAAATATTTGTATGTAAAATATTGAATGTTTTAAAAATTACACACAGACAAGTGACACTGTTGGGATGTTGCAAATGCCTAGAGCATGATATATTAAAAGAAAACAATAACTAACTCCAGGAAAAATGTATCAATCGGAGACAAAAAATATATTACAAGTACTGATGCATCCAGATGGATTCTAGTGCTATTTGTATATTCCTGATATACTATCAATGACGTACTATTCTTTAAACAGAAGGTCCTCACCAAAGCAAATCATTTTCCTGACTTAAGCTCAGTAACAGAAATAAATATTAAAATATAAATGTGATTTCACCTCCATCTGTATAATGGAACAATTTTACATGATAGATTTCAAGGATGTTTTTAACTGCCTTGATAAAACACCTTCAAGTGAACAATGCATACATTTTATATTTGATGTAAATAACCTCTGGATGTGAATTTTACCTGGCTTAGAACTAAACGCTACTCAAACACTCCTTTGCACAGCTCCTTTCACCCACAAGATAATAATGATCGTTTAAAAGCATTACTACAGAAAATCAGTATTTTATTTGTGAGTTTCAATGCAAAATACAGATATATTGGAGTTTGCCTAAGGTCACTACTTCTATTTAGAATTAATTATTTGAATCATTTATTTTAATGGGGATACAATTCAACAAATATATTACTCTGATTGCCCTGAGGAAAACAATTAAGCAATCAAATAATTTCATGGGTGCAGATAACTGTCAGATTAAATAAATAGTGGGACTTGGAGTGTCATGTAGACATTGGTGGAGAGGTAAATCATTACAAATCGGCAGTCTACCCACATCAAGGTTGAACTTCCCATGTTCCATTTAGAAATTGAGGAAACATCAGGTTTGCACCTACAGGTTTTCAGCTTCTACGCCAGAGTAAACCTGTGACCTGTAATCCTGCCTGTCAAAGGGCTGCCAGGAGATGTTGACAACTGCTTCACCTTCAATATGGAAGATACCAGATGTACCTACTCCATACAAGGCAATGTGCACCCAGCAGCAAAATCAATTAATGCCCCCCCATCCACAAGGAGTAAATTACCTTCACATCAGGTTAATTGATAGCTAGGCAATTACAAATTCATTATTTTGGAGTTTGTTTATATTAAAAAACAGGATTGATGAGAGTGGGCCATAATAATGTGAAGGTAAGAATATACTTTTAAGTGTTGTTTTTAATATTGTAAAAAATAATGTTAGATGAAATATTGTTGTATAGAATAATGTTTTCGTGTGTTTATAAATATATATGTGCAATATATCTATCTATATATATCTATATATATATATATATATATATATATATGTTATTGTATATTGTTTTATTCGAGCTGTTTGCTAATTTTTATGTATGTTTAATGACATTTTTATTTTAACCCCTTCTGTGCCGCGGACGTAGTGGTTACGTCCTGCGGCACAGTGCTGCTGTGCCGAGGACGTAACCACTACGTCCTCGGCACACAGCCCAGAGGGAGCGCTCTCGCTCCCTCTGTGTGCTTCCCCCCACCCCCCCAAAGTCAGGGATGGAAGGGGAAGCCCTTCCCCTTCCACCCCCGACCCCCCCAACCCCCCCTGTGACGTCAGCGCGCGAGCGCGCGCTGATTAGTCACAGGGTCTCCCCCATCGCGCTGGAAGCTCTGCTTCCAGCGCGATTGAAAAAGAAATGCTTTTGCATTTCTCTTTCAATCACTGGGGGAGGCCCCGAGAGGCTTCAAAAGGGAAGGAAATGTATTTCCTTCCCTTTGAAGTCTCTCACAGGTTTCAAAAGCCGGATTGCTTGCAATCCGGCTTTTGAAACCCCACTAGACACCAGGGATTTTTTTTTTCTCAATGAAATTGGCAAAAGGGAGCGACCCCTTGGGCAAGGGTCGCTCCCAGGGGGGCATTTTTTTAGGAAGGCCTTTTCTGCCCCCCCTGGGGGCAGATTGGCCTATTATTAGGCCGATCTGCCCCCAGGGGGGGCAGAAACCTCTAGGCACCAGGGACCTTTTTTTTTTTTTTTTTTTTTTTTGTGATGTTTTCTTTTTTTGTAGGTGGGGAGCGACCCCTTAGGCAAGGGTCGCTCCCCTGGGGGGCAAATTATATTTAGGCCTATTTTGATGAGGCCAATCTGCCCCCAAGGGGGGCAGAAACCATTAGACACCAGGGAGTTTTTTTTGCGCGCGAATTTCACGCAACGGGAGCGACCCCTTGGGCAAGGGTCGCTCCCTGGGGGGGTGGGGGGTTATTTTAGGCCATTTCTGCCCCCCTGGGGGGTAGATCAGCCTATTTTGATTCGGCTGATCTGCCCCCAAGGGGGGCAGAAACCACTAGGCACCAGGGATTTTTTTGTTTTTTCGTTTTACAGATGGGGAGCGACCCCTTGGACAAGGGTCGCTCCCCTGGAGGGGCAAAATGTATTTAGGCCAGTTCTGCCCGCTTTGGGGGCAGATCGGCCGATTTTAGGTCAATCTGCCCCCAAGGGGGGCAGAAACCACTAGGCACCAGGGATCTTTTTTTTGCGCCGTCACGCAAGGGGAGCGACCTTGTAGGCAAGGGTCGCTCCCTGGGGGGGTGGGGGGTTATTTTAGGCCATTTCTGCCCCCCTGGGGGGTAGATCAGCCTATTTTGATTCGGCTGATCTGCCCCCAAGGGGGGCAGAAACCACTAGGCACCAGGGATTTTTTTGTTTTTTCGTTTTACAGATGGGGAGCGACCCCTTGGACAAGGGTCGCTCCCCTGGAGGGGCAAAATGTATTTAGGCCAGTTCTGCCCGCTTTGGGGGCAGATCGGCCGATTTTAGGTCAATCTGCCCCCAAGGGGGGCAGAAACCACTAGGCACCAGGGATCTTTTTTTTGCGCCGTCACGCAAGGGGAGCGACCTTGTAGGCAAGGGTCTCTCCCCGGGGGGGGTGGGGGGGAAAAATTATTTTAGGCCATCTCTGCCCCCCCTGGGGGCAGATCGGCCTATTGGTATTAGGCCGATCTACCCCCAGGGGGGGCAGAAACCTCTAGGCGCCAGGGCAAATGTTTTTTTTTTTGTTTGTTTGTTTTTTTAGAGATGGGGAGCGACCCATCAGACAAGGGTTGCTCCCCTGGGGGGCAAACTGTGTTTAGACCATTTCTGCCCCCCTTGGTGGCAGATTGGTTGATTTTATGTCAATCTGCCCCCAAGGGGTCAGAAACCACTAGGCACCGGGGATTTGTTTTTTGGCGCCAATGTCACGCAGGGGGAGCGACCCCGTAGGCAAGGGTCGCTCCTGGTGGGGGGGTAGTGGTTGGGGGGGGCAAATTTATTTTAGGCCATTTCTGCCCCCGGGGGGGGCAGAAACCTCTTGTTGCCAGGGCAAATTTTTCTTTTCTTTTTTTATTTTTTGTTTGTTTGTTTTTTTAGAGATGGGGAGTGACCCATCAGACAAGGGTCGCTCCCCTGGGGGGAAACTGTATTTAGAGCATTTCTGCCCCCCCTTGGGGGCAGATGGGTCGATTTTAGGTCAACCTGCCCGCAAGGGGGCAGAAACCACTAGGCACCGGGGATTTGTTTTTTGGCGCCAATGTCACGCAGGGGGAGCGACCCCGTAGGCAAGGGTCGCTCCTGGTGGGGGGGTGGGGGTTGGGGATGCAAATTTATTTTAGGCCATTTCTGCCCCCCCTGGGGGAAGATCGGCCTATTATTAGGCCGATCTGCCCCCAGGGGGGGCAGAAACCTGTAGGCGCCAGGGCACATTTTTTTGTGTGTTTTTTTTTAGAGATGGGGAGCGACCCATCAGACAAGGGTTGCTCCCCTGGGGGGCAAACTGTATTTAGAGCATTTCTGCCCCCCTGGGGGCAGATTGGTCGATTTTATGTCAATCTGCCCCCAAGGGGGCAGAAACCACTAGGCACCGGGGATTTGTTTTTTGGCGCCAATGTCACGCAGGGGGAGCGACCCCGTAGGCAAGGGTCGCTCCTGGTGGGGGGGTGGGGGTTGGGGATGCAAATTTATTTTAGGCCATTTCTGCCCCCCCTGGGGGAAGATCGGCCTATTATTAGGCCGATCTGCCCCCAGGGGGGGCAGAAACCTGTAGGCGCCAGGGCACATTTTTTTTGTGTGTTTTTTTTTAGAGATGGGGAGCGACCCATCAGACAAGGGTTGCTCCCCTGGGGGGCAAACTGTATTTAGAGCATTTCTGCCCCCCCTTGGGGGCAGATGGGTCGATTTTAGGTCAACCTGCCCGCAAGGGGGCAGAAACCACTAGGCACCGGGGATTTGTTTTTTGGCGCCAATGTCACGCAGGGGGAGCGACCCCGTAGGCAAGGGTCGCTCCTGGTGTGGGGGTGGGGGTTGGGGATGCAAATTTATTTTAGGCCATTTCTGCCCCCCCTGGGGGAAGATCGGCCTATTATTAGGCCGATCTGCCCCCAGGGGGGGCAGAAACCTGTAGGCGCCAGGGCACATTTTTTTTGTGTGTTTTTTTTTAGAGATGGGGAGCGACCCATCAGACAAGGGTTGCTCCCCTGGGGGGCAAACTGTATTTAGAGCATTTCTGCCCCCCTGGGGGCAGATTGGTCGATTTTATGTCAATCTGCCCCCAAGGGGGCAGAAACCACTAGGCACCGGGGATTTGTTTTTTGGCGCCAATGTCACGCAGGGGGAGCGACCCCGTAGGCAAGGGTCGCTCCCGGGGGGGGTGGAGGTTCGGGGGGCAAATTTATTTTAGGCCATTTCTGACCCCCCTGGGGGAAGATCGGCCTATTATTAGGCCGATCTGCCCCCAGGGGGGGCAGAAACCTGTAGGTGCCAGGACAAATTTGTTTTTTGTGTTTTTTTGTTTGTTTGTTTGTTTTTTTAGAGATGGGGAGCGACCCATCAGACAAGGGTCGCTCCCCTGGAGGGCAAAGTGTGTTTAGACCATTTCTCCCCCCCTTGGGGGCAGATTGGTCAATTTTAGGGCAATCTGCCCCCAAGGGGGCAGAAACCACTAGGCACCGGGGATTTGTTGTTTGACGCCAATGTCACGCAGGGGGAGCGACCCCGTAGGCAAGCTGAGCTGAGCTAGAGGTCAAAATCCACAGGTAGGCACTTTGCAAAAAACACCTCTGTTTTTTGTGAAAAAATATGTTGTGTCCACGTTGTGTTTTGGGCCATTTCCTTTTGTGGGCGCTAGGCCTACCCACACAAGTGAGGTACCATTTTTATGGAGAGACTTAGGGGAACGCTGGGTGGAAGGAAATTTGTGGCTCCTCTCAGATTCCAGAACTTTCTGTCACCGAAATGAGAGGAAAAAGTGTTTTTGGGCCAAATTTTGATGTTTGCAAAGGATTCTGGGTAACAGAACCTAGTCAGAGCCCCGCAAATCACCCCATCTTGGATTCCCCTAGGTCTCTAGTTTTCAAAAATGCGCTGGTTTGCTAGGTTTCTCCAGGTGCCGGCTGAGCTAGAGGCCAAAATCCACAGGTAAGCACTGTTTTCCATGAAAAAATTTGATGTGTCCACGTTGTGTTTTGGTCCGTTTCCTGTCGCGAGCGCTAGGCCTACCCACACAAGTGAGGTATCATTTTTATCGGGAGACGTGGGGAAACGCTGGGTGGAAGGAAATTTGTGGCTCCTCTCAGATTCCAGAACTTTCTGCCACAGAAATGTGAGGAACATGTGTTTTTTTAGCCAAATTTTGAGGTTTGCAAAGGATTCTGGGTAACAGAACCTGGTCCGAGCCACACAAGTCACCCCTCCTTGGATTCCCCTAGGTCTCTAGTTTTCAGAAATGCATAGGTTTGGTAGGTTTCCCTAGGTGGCGGCTGAGCTAGAGGCCAAAATCTACAGGTCGTCACTTTGCTAAAAACAGCTCTCTTTTCTGTGATATGTCCACGTTGTGTTTTGGGGCATATCCTGTCACGGGCGCTAGGCCTACCCACACAAGTGAGGTATCATTTTTATCGGGAGATGTGGGGGAACGCTGGGTGGAAGGAAATTTGTAGCTCCTCTCAGATTCCAGAACTTTCTGCCACAGAAATGTGAGGGACATGTGTTTTTTTAGCCAAATTTTGAGGTTTGCAAAGGATTCTGGGTAACAGAACCTGGTCCGAGCCCCGCAAGTCACCCCTCCTTGGATTCCCCTAGGTCTCTAGTTTTCAGAAATGCACAGGTTTGGTAGGTTTCCCTAGGTGCCGGCTGAGCTAGAGGCCAAAATCTACAGGTAGGCACTTCGCAAAAAACACCTCTGTTTTTTTCCAAAATTTAGGATGTGTCCACGTTGCACTTTGGGGTGTTTCCTGTCGCCGGCGCTAGGCCTACCCACGCAAGTGAGGTATCATTTTTATCGGGAGACTTGGGGGAACGCTGGGTGGAAGGAAATTTGTAGCTCCTCTCAGATTCCAGAACTTTCTACCACAGAAATGTGAGGGACATGTGTTTTTTTAGCCAAATTTTGAGGTTTGCAAAGGATTCTGGGTAACAGAACCTGGTCCGAGCCCCGCAAGTCACCCCTCCTTGGATTCCCCTAGGTCTCTAGTTTTCAGAAATGCATAGGTTTGGTAGGTTTCCCTAGGTGGCGGCTGAGCTAGAGGCCAAAATCTACAGGTAGTCACTTTGCTAAAAACAGCTCTCTTTTCTGTGATATGTCCACGTTGTGTTTTGGGGCATATCCTGTCACGGGCGCTAGGCCTACCCACACAAGTGAGGTATCATTTTTATCCGGAGATGTGGGGGAACGCTGGGTGGAAGGAAATTTGTAGCTCCTCTCAGATTCCAGAACTTTCTGCCACAGAAATGTGAGGGACATGTGTTTTTTTAGCCAAATTTTGAGGTTTGCAAAGGATTCTGGGTAACAGAACCTGGTCCGAGCCCCGCAAGTCACCCCTCCTTGGATTCCCCTAGGTCTCTAGTTTTCAGAAATGCATTGGTTTGGTAGGTTTCCCTAGGTGGCGGCTGAGCTAGAGGCCAAAATCTACAGGTAGTCACTTTGCTAAAAACAGCTCTCTTTTCTGTGATATGTCCACGTTGTGTTTTGGGGCATATCCTGTCACGGGCGCTAGGCCTACCCACACAAGTGAGGTATCATTTTTATCGGGAGATGTGGGGGAACGCTGGGTGGAAGGAAATTTGTAGCTCCTCTCAGATTCCAGAACTTTCTGCCACAGAAATGTGAGGGACATGTGTTTTTTTAGCCAAATGTTGAGGTTTGCAAAGGATTCTGGGTAACAGAACCTGGTCCGAGCCCCGCAAGTCACCCCTCCTTGGATTCCCCTAGGTCTCTAGTTTTCAGAAATGCACAGGTTTGGTAGGTTTCCCTAGGTGCCGGCTGAGCTAGAGGCCAAAATCTACAGGTAGGCACTTCGCAAAAAACACCTCTGTTTTTTTCCAAAATTTAGGATGTGTCCACGTTGCGCTTTGGGGTGTTTCCTGTCGCCGGCGCTAGGCCTACCCACGCAAGTGAGGTATCATTTTTATCGGGAGACTTGGGGGAACGCTGGGTGGAAGGAAATTTGTAGCTCCTCTCAGATTCCAGAACTTTCTGCCACAGAAATGTGAGGGACATGTGTTTTTTTAGCCAAATTTTGAGGTTTGCAAAGGATTCTGGGTAACAGAACCTGGTCCGAGCCCCGCAAGTCACCCCTCCTTGGATTCCCCTAGGTCTCTAGTTTTCAGAAATGCATAGGTTTGGTAGGTTTCCCTAGGTGGCGGCAGAGCTAGAGGCCAAAATCTACAGGTAGTCACTTTGCTAAAAACAGCTCTGTTTTCTGTGATATGTCCACGTTGTGTTTTGGGGCATATCCTGTCGCGGGCGCTAGGCCTACCCACACAAGTGAGGTATCATTTTTATCGGGAGACGTGGGGGAACGCTGGGTGGAAGGAAATTTGTGGCTCCTCTCAGATTCCAGAACTTTCTGCCACAGAAATGTGAGGAACATGTGTTTTTTTAGCCAAATTTTGAGGTTTGCAAAGGATTCTGGGTAACAGAACCTGGTCCGAGCCACACAAGTCACCCCTCCTTGGATTCCCCTAGGTCTCTAGTTTTCAGAAATGCATAGGTTTGGTAGGTTTCCCTAGGTGGCGGCTGAGCTAGAGGCCAAAATCTACAGGTAGTCACTTTGCTAAAAACAGCTCTGTTTTCTGTGATATGTCCACGTTGTGTTTTGGGGCATATCCTGTCGCGGGCGCTAGGCCTACCCACACAAGTGAGGTATCATTTTTATCGGGAGACGTGGGGGAACGCTGGGTGGAAGGAAATTTGTGGCTCCTCTCAGATTCCAGAACTTTCTGCCACAGAAATGTGAGGAACATGTGTTTTTTTAGCCAAATTTTGAGGTTTGCAAAGGATTCTGGGTAACAGAACCTGGTCCGAGCCACACAAGTCACCCCTCCTTGGATTCCCCTCGGTCTCTAGTTTTCAGAAATGCATAGGTTTGGTAGGTTTCCCTAGGTGGCGGCTGAGCTAGAGGCCAAAATCTACAGGTAGTCACTTTGCTAAAAACAGCTCTGTTTTCTGTGATATGTCCACGTTGTGTTTTGGGGCATATCCTGTCGCGGGCGCTAGGCCTACCCACACAAGTGAGGTATCATTTTTATCGGGAGACGTGGGGGAACGCTGGGTGGAAGGAAATTTGTGGCTCCTCTCAGATTCCAGAACTTTCTGCCACAGAAATGTGAGGAACATGTGTTTTTTTAGCCAAATTTTGAGGTTTGCAAAGGATTCTGGGTAACAGAACCTGGTCCGAGCCACACAAGTCACCCCTCCTTGGATTCCCCTAGGTCTCTAGTTTTCAGAAATGCATAGGTTTGGTAGGTTTCCCTAGGTGGCGGCTGAGCTAGAGGCCAAAATCTACAGGTAGTCACTTTGCTAAAAACAGCTCTGTTTTCTGTGATATGTCCACGTTGTGTTTTGGGGCATATCCTGTCGCGGGCGCTAGGCCTACCCACACAAGTGAGGTATCATTTTTATCGGGAGACGTGCGGGAATGCTGGGTGGAAGGAAATTTGTGGCTCCTCTCAGATTCCAGAACTTTCTGCCACAGAAATGTGAGGAACATGTGTTTTTTTAGCCAAATTTTGAGGTTTGCAAAGGATTCTGGGTAACAGAACCTGGTCCGAGCCCCGCAAGTCACCCCTCCTTGGATCCCCCTAGGCCTCTAGTTTTCAGAAATGCACAGGTTTGGTAGGTTTCCCTAGGTGGCGGCTGAGCTAGAGGCCAAAATCTACAGGTAGTCACTTTGCTAAAAACAGCTCTGTTTTCTGTGATATGTCCACGTTGTGTTTTGGGGCATATCCTGTCGCGGGCGCTAGGCCTACCCACACAAGTGAGGTATCATTTTTATCGGGAGACTTGGGGGAACATAGAATAGCAAAACAAGTGTTATTGCCCCTTGTCTTTCTCTACATTTATTCCTTCCAAATATAGGGGTGTGTGTAAAAAAGACATCTATTTGAGAAATTCCATGTAATTCACATGCTACTATGGTCACCCCGGAATTCAGAGATGTGCAAATAACCACTGCTCCTCAACACCTTATCTTGTGCCCTTTTTGGAAATGCAAAGGTTTTCTTGCTAGCTATTTTTTACTCCTTATATTTCAGCAAATGAATTACTGTATACCCGGTATAGAATGAAAACGCACTGCAGGGTGCAGCTCATTTATTGGCTCTGGGTTCCTCGGGTTCTTGATGAACCTACAAACCCTATATATCCACGCAACCAGAGGAGTCCAGCAGACGTAACGGTATATTGCTTTCGATAATCTGACATTGCAGGGAAAAGTTACAGAGTAAAAAGTAGAGAAAAATTGATGTTTTTTTCACCTCAATTTCAATATTTTTCTTTTTCAGCTGTTATTTTCTGTAGGAAACCCTTGTAGGATCTACACAAATGACCCCTTGCTGAATTCAGAATTTTGTCTACTTTTCAGAAATGTTTAGGTTTCTGGGATCCAGCATTGGTTTCATGACCATTCCGGTCACTGACTGGAAGGAGGCTGAAAGCACAAAAAATTGCACAAATGGGGTAGGCCCCAGTAAAATGGAAAAATTGTGTTGAAAAATTGGGTTTTCTGATTCAAGTCTGCCTGTTCCTGAAAGCTGGGAAGCTGCTGAGTTTAGCACCGCAAACCCTTTGTTGATGCCATTTTCAGGGGAAAAACCACAAGCCTTCTTCTGCAGCCACTTTTTCCAATTTTTTTGAAAAAAACGAAATTTTCACTGTATTTTAGCCAATTTCTTGGCCTCCTTCAGGGGAACCCACAAAGTCTGGGTACCTCTAGAATCCCTAGGATGTTGGAAAAAAAGGACGCAAATTTGGCTTGGTTAGCTTATGTGGACAAAAAGTTATGAGGGCCTAAGCGCGAACTGCCCCAAATAGGCAAAAAAAGGCCCGGCACAGGAGGGGAAAAGGCCTGGCAGCGAAGGGGTTAAGTTTGGTGAATGTGTATAATTAATTTTTATGTTATTATGTTATAGTGGTGTTTTTAGTAAGGGTAAGGAGTTTTTTTTAATGTATGTATTTTAATTTGATTTGAGGAGTAATTTTTATTAATGTGCAAATTACTTATTTAACATTTGGCAAATAATAATTTCTATTTTTTAAGTTATATATTTTAAAATGTTTTGTGATTGTCACTTTATATGTATTGATAAATATAAAGGAAAAGTGACATTTGTTTATTCATGTAAGTTTTATCATATAATATAATGTAAATATTTATTTACACATATGGAATTGATAATTATATCTTTGTAAAGTGAAGTGCATTATTTTTCTTTTGCTTTTTGTTTTAAAATCTAAAATATTTTATTTTCATTTTGAGTAAGGGGTGTGTAAAAATGTTTTATTTTAAATGTAAATACATATTTCATGCATTATCAGTAACATTTTACTACATATGTATTAATTATGATGTATGTATAAAAATATATCTATATTTTTATTTTTTATTTATTACATTTTGAAAATATAAATCAATTTATATTGGTAATGGGAAGTTTTGTACTTATATTTATATGTATAAAAAATGTAAGTGTACAAATACATTATATTTTCTTCTGATATTTAATTAATATATTTAATAATTGGGTATTTGTTTTATTCTTTTTTATGCCATGTAACTACATTGTAGGAATTTGAACATGTTGTGAATGTATATATTTATGTTTAGTTTTATATTTACTTTTTTATTGCAAGGTAATATGTATAATGGAATAAAAAAATCAAAAAATACATTATTTAATATGTTATTGGTTTGATAATAGTGTATTATAAGTAATGTTTTTATTTATTTTATTAATAAATAGGTATTATATTTTACTATCAAATATATATTTTGTATGTAGCTCTTTTAGTACCCACTACCTTCTCCTATTTGTTTTCGAGTAGGGTGTAAACGTTAACATTTTAGTTTCCAACGTCTTCCCCATACTAGTTTATGTTGGAGTGTGAACAGTTAATTCAACCCCTTTTAATGTTCAATATTTTCGTCAAATGTGTTTAGATTGATGTGGTAATAGTAAATAGGATCCTGTGAGTGTCCAACGCTTTCCCAAAAATGGCTTTGATTGAAGTGAGAATAGTAAATGTTAATGCTTTTGTGTCCAAAACCTCCCCCAAATGGTTTAGATTGGAGTGGGACTAGTAAATGTGACCCGTTTAATGTTCAACATCATCCCCATAATGGTTCAAATTTCAGTGGAATAGGGAATGTGACCCCTTTAGTGCCCAGCACCTTCCCAAAAATAGTTTAGATTGGAGTGGGAATAGTAAAAGTGATCCCTTTACTGTCCGTCACTTTCCTTAAAATGGTTTAGTTTGGAGTCAGAATAGTAAATGTGACCTGTTTAGTATCTAACACTTTCCCCAAAGTGATTCAGATTGGAGTGGGAACAATAATTGTGACCCCTTTAGTGTCCAACACTTTCCCAAAAATGGTTTTAATTCAAGTGGGAATGGTAAATATTACCCATTTACGGTCCAAAACGTTCCTCAAAATGGTTTAGATTGGAGTAGGATTAGTAAATGTGAGCTTTTTGGACATCTTCCCCAATATGGTTAAGATTGGAGTGGGACTAGTAAATGTGACCCGTTTAATGTTCAACATCATCCCCATAATGGTTCAAATTTCAGTGGAATAGGGAATGTGACCCCTTTAGTGCCCAGCACCTTCCCAAAATAGTTTAGATTGGAGTGGGAAAAGTAAAAGTGATCCCTTTCCTGTCCGTCACTTTCCTTAAAATGGTTTAATTTGGAGTCAGAATAGTAAATGTGACCTGTTTAGTATCCAACACTTTCCCCAAAGTGATTCAGATTGGGGTGGGAATAATAATTGTGACCCCTTTAGTGTCCAACACTTTCCCAAAAATGGTTTAAATTCAAGTGGGAATGGTAAATATTACCCATTTACGGTCCAAAACGTTCCTCAAAATGGTTTAGATTGGAGTAGGATTAGTAAATGTGAGCTTTTTGGATATCTTCCCCAATATGGTTAAGATTGGAGTGGGACTAGTAAATGTGACCCGTTTAATGTTCAACATCATCCCCATAATGGTTCAAATTTCAGTGGAATAGGGAATGTGACCCCTTTAGTGCCCAGCACCTTCCCAAAATAGTTTAGATTGGAGTGGGAATAGTAAAAGTGATCCCTTTACTGTCCGTCACTTTCCTTAAAATGGTTTAGTTTGGAGTCAGAATAGTAAATGGGACCTGTTTAGTATCCAACACTTTCCCCAAAGTGATTCAGATTGGAGTGGAAATAATAATTGTGACCCCTTTAGTGTCCAACACTTTCACAAAAATTGTTTAAATTCAAGTGGGAATGGTAAATATTACCCATTTACGGTCCAAAACGTTCCTCAAAATAGTTTAGATTGGAGAAGGATTAGTAAATGTGAGCTTTTTGGACATCTTCCCCAATATGGTTAACATTGGAGTGGGAATAGTAAATGTGACCCCTTTAGTGTCCAACACCTTGCTCAATATAGGTTACTTTAGAGTAGAAGTAGGCAATGTGTTCCTTTAGTGCCCAACACCTTTCCCAAAATTGGTTATGCCGGACTGGAAAGAAGCAATGTGACCCCTTTTGGTTTTAGCACCTTTCCCAAAATAGTTTTCATTGGAATGGATATAATAAATTTAATCCTTTTAGTCTTCAATACATTTTATTGTATGTGGTAGGAGTAGTTGATATAAATAAGGGCCTCGTTATGGGTTTGGCGGTCCAAGGACCACCACATTGGCAGTGGCAGTCCACCCGCCAACAGGCTGGCGGAGAAGCCTGCCATATTATGACATCCTGCCACAGCACCACCAGTGCGGTCAGACCACCATGGTTGATTGGAACCACCACCAGTCCGGTAGAGATCATGTTACCACTGGACTCAGGTTGCACACTGCCAAAATTTCCGCTGCAGTGGGACCACCATGGAACACCAGGCGGAAATGAACAATATAAAAAGAGACACTCACCTCCAGGAAGCCATACTTGTTCGGAGCCACCATGGAACCACAACGAGACGTAATCCCCCTGCTCCTACTCACAGAAAGACAACGGAATCATCACCAACGAGGAAGACAACAACTGTAAGACCACACACTCACCTGTTACATTTGTAAAATGTATAAATTTGAACTGTTACATAACATACCATAGGGAGGGGGTTGCGAGGGCTATACTCATACGTAATAGTACAGTGACACACTCGCAACAAATACATCCACACATACACAGCACGCACACTGCAGCCAGCACACACACACCAGACATCAATAACACTGATGCACGGCAACAAAGCACAGGCCCAGCCTCACAAATTCACATACAACATACTAACTTGTAACAACAACACTATAACCGCACAAATATAAACACATGTCAAACACTCACAACTGACACAGGCTGGGGACTCCACACACATACAACATAATATACAACCATCTGTGATGAAACACACATACTTGCACAACAAACACATAGCAATACTAACACAATACGCCACCATGACAACAACATTTCACCTACATACAGAAACCCATCACAAAAACACACCCTTCCCCTGGGGGACAAAACCACTGCACACAACCTCAAAGACTGCTCAGACAATACTGAAAGCATCAAGCAGTACACACACACAAATACTGGCACACAACCAAGGTCAGCCAGGAACAACTCAAACCTAGGAAAGGAAATGCAAGACAAAGATGTAACCATAAAACCAAGAACTGGTTGGTTAGAATATATTGTTTTCTGTCAGAAAAGATAAAAGTCCAAGTCCATTTGGCCGTCCATATGCACATTATTTGCACCAACGGCACAAAATGGCGCCCCAACTAGACTCCTGACTGCCATGTAATATCCATAGGTAGGGGCATGAAGGAGGCCGGCAGGCACCTGAATGTGCCTGCAGTTGGAGATTGTCTGTGTGTGCATGCCGGAGGTGTGTCTTGTGGTGCATAAGTTTGTCTGTGCTCCCCTTGGATGTTGAGGTAGATGTATGCATGTCTGTTTGTGTGCTTTAGCTGGGTCGGGCAAGGGGGGATTCAGACTGGGAAGAGTAAGATGGAAGCGGGACAGTAGACAAAGGGTAACTGCCTGCCATCAGTATGGAGGCCAGAGCCTGAAAGGATCTCTGTAGGCCAACCAGTGCACCCTGAATGCCATCCAGGAAAGCATTTCTCTGTTGGATTTGATTTGCCAGTCCCTGGAGGGCATTCAGGATGGTTGACTGACCCACAAAGATTGACCTAAGGAGGTCAATAGCCTCCTCACTGAGTGCAGCAGGGCTAACAGGGGCTGGGGCAGAAGGGCCTGCGGCAAAGGAGATGCTCACCCTCTTATATGGGCGGGCACGGCCAGCTGAGTAGGGAGCTACAGGGAGGGCGGTGATAGAATGGGGGTTGGAAGACAGAGATGGTACTGACGTTGTCCCAGATGGGTCTGCCACCACCAGGGAGTGTCCACCCGAGGAGGATTCCAAAGAAAATGCAGTGGATCCAGTCTCCCCAGTGGCACTCCCCTTGCCCTCCAGGCCACTGGGTCCCTCACTGTCAGTGTTCTCGTGACTGGAGGCCCCGTGGCCAGAAGCTTCCCCACTCAGCTGTGTCCCGTCTCCTTCGTCAGCCGATGCTAATACTCAAAAACAGAAAGTATGGTCCTCACATTCACAAGATAACCCTTCCATCATACAGTACACATAAGTCTCATTGCATCCTGTTCACCAACACCCCTAGTCAGTAAAGCGTCAACATCATGTCACAACAAAATATAATGTATGTTCTTCAATATGAACATTGTTAAGCACCAGCTAAGCTACTTAACTGACACCTACAATTCCATGAATGAAGATGATCAATCACACTGACCATATCATGACAAGGTGACTTTGCCACATCCTACAGGTTCCCTGTCCACAACAACATAGTCAAGCACCAATCAAGCAATTGTTCAGGAATGTGAAATTGATTATCTCTAATCAAAAACACATACTCAACACATACAAATGTTTCACTCTGATGTCATGTACCAGGCTATGACATGTTGTAAAGTAAAGGTGAGCAAGCCTAGTGTGGACAAGCCAAACCTTCTTCATTTCACATACTTACAACCATACACAAGGGACATATGCAAACCTGCTCAATTTTTATTACTTTTCAATTTTAGGTTAAGGAGTCAGAACACATGTCACACACTCATGCATCAAGGATTTTAAATACAATGTAGACCAAGTCATCAAGGTCATTGGTCTTCTGAAAACAAACTTTATCAGTCACATAAGGGCCAAGTAAACTCAGATCTATGTCCCACACATAACCACAAGATGTCAAAAAGAGTGTACCTTACATATGGACTACTATATTGTGCAGAAAGATGACAATCAGACCTACCTAATCATGCAATTAGTCCATCAATGGGCCACTGACTGAGTGGGTACATAACTACACACACATCAGACATGACAAGCCTTACATCTGTCTGTGGAGGATTCTCAGGGCCAAAGCACATGTGTTGCTAACATGACGGGTACACCTATCATGATGCAAGCTAAAAGCCTAGGTACACATACAATACTACTCACATATGCATGTGAACTACCACACCTTCACCACATAGGAGTCATTGCCAACATTAGGTTTCCAAACAGCCAGGACTCATTTGCCACATCCTTCATAGCAACAGCAAGTAGACATAACTATTTCCAATGTTGATTCATTACTGAACATTTCAATTGGTATGGTGTAGATACATATCTGTCAAGAATATAACGGTGAATAGACTATCATTGTCTATGAGTCATGTCTACCACAGTATGCCAAGGATAATGCTGTGTGGCCACTTTCCACTAAACGAACATTAGCAAGGTAGTAACATTCCTAGCCTATGATACCAATAAATGTGTGCCCATAGAAATGTTGCAACACCTCAATTGTATCCAACATGCATGTAGTCTACTCTAAGGAGACTTCACAATTGTGTATGTACATCCCTCACTTACCAAGGGGGAATACCTTATGACCGCTGTAAAGAAGTTAACCTTTTATGTCATGTGACATGTCAGATGGACATCACAGCCTCACATTCTGCTGTCACTTATCAGAAAACATTTGATAAAGAGAGATAACTTGAATATGTCTGACACTATATTGCACATAGACAGGAATCTTGAGACACTGCAGAGGACAGAGATCAAGGACCTACACACCTTAGACCATGACATTGGCAGGATTGACCTGTTGGTGGGTATTAGCAATCACCAGAGTAGAAAATGCTGTATAGTGGTATACATATGACACAGTCATATGTGCACAATAATATGCTATTGTACTGAGAGGACAACATAGTTGAGTAACATGCCTCTAAATACATTTGTATGTGCACATGTGAGTGCTATAGATGGCTACGGTACATCAATGTGTACACAGGAGATCTGTGACACTTTTCACTTATCATATTGTCAGAGCCAATATTCTGCTCCCTCACTCAATCACCTGATAAAGGGACAAACATGAGTTAGGTCTGTACATACCCCCTTTTGGCTGCTGTGCTGCCTTCAAATGCCCATCCAACTCAGGGTAGGCCACCATCACAATGTGGACCATTAGTGGGGTCATGGTCTGAGGGGCACCCCGTCCCTAATTGGAATGACATCCCCAGCTGGGGCTCTGCAGTCTTCCAGGCCCAGCGTCTCAGGTCCTCCCACCTCTTCTGACAGTGGGTGCTCCACCGGTTCTGGACCCAACGGGTCCACACTTTCTTGGCGATGGCATGCCAAATCCCCTTCTTCTGATGGGCTATGACCTGCATGGATGACATAGATAAAAAAGTATGCCAGGTCCACATGTACCATACTAAAACAGGCAGGGTTACTAACCAGTTAGTACAACAATCCAAACACAGACTGTCTTTAACATCTCCTACACTGATAGATGAGCATATGCAGTTAGGCAGATGTAAAGTACAAACAGGCAGACAACATCCGTCTCCAGTGCCAGCTGTCATGTTATCACATATGGCCAGAAAGCAAACACATTAGCAAATATGGTATTTCAATAGAAGTCTGGTATACCAACTCCACTAACCTTGTGTAACAGTCACAAGGTGGGTCAGGGAACATACATCAAACACTCTACAATGTCTCAGGACACAAAATCTGTTACCAAACATAAGTAAATGACCAGGAATTCATCCCATTCTGTCACAACTTTGACACTCTGCAGACTTTAAGGGCATAATATGAAACATTGCCCATCAGCCTTTGCTTAGTATAACAAAGCATAGTTGAGCTAATGCAATATTTGTGCACATGGTGCACTTACCTGCTCCTCTAGTGCACGATAACGCTGCCCGTACAGGGGTAAGGTCTCCACCACCAGCTTTTCATGCTCCTCGGGTGAAAAGGCAGGGACCCTATCATCTGTAGGGAGTGGCATGATAGCTCCCAGAGGCAGTATACAGCAGCTCAAGTCGTGGAGGTCTTGCTGGCAGCAGTATCAGGAGTCAAGTGAGAGATGAAGTATGAAATGGGAGTCACGTCCGGCACATAAGAGACTGTCACCGCTGGCAGACATCACCATTGGCCCAAGACCCACAAAGGCAGCTATGTGCTCCAATGGCAATATCTACTGCGGTAGTATCCACTTACTGCCATGACAATTTCCGTTGGCGGACATAGGTCATTTCCTGACATCCTGTCCAGTAGGTCAGGAAGCTGCCATTTTAAGGTCCTTGGATGATCAGAAAAATTAAATTAAAGAAGCGTCATGGGTCAGTCACATATCTACGCCATAGTTTTCAGTGCTGGCTTTGAGCAACCATGTATTTAAAATCCAAATTAATAGACATGTAATATTCATAATATGTGAGTAATGTATCATTAGTGGTATAGTCTACACCCTCATGGCAATTGGATAGATGGTATTTGTGTCTATTATATGTGGAACATGGTAAGAATGTCATTATCACTGAGACTTTCAGTGACATGCTCACCATTTCCATGTCACAATTGAAGTAAGGGGATGCTATTGCAGCAATAAGCCATTATTTCCCTAGGTATATCCTGTGTACCATGTTTTTACTATTTCAAATGGCACATCCAAGCATCATGTGTGACACACGTATTTTCACACTTACAATGGACACAATGACTGATAGATACACCTTCTTATATTCCTTTATCTAGTTACCCTGGAATGAAGAGGGTCAGACAACCTCCAGTGTACGGTCCACTAGCAGACCTGCAGACCATGGAGGATCGACACGTCATCCAGATCTAACACCTGGATAGGCAGACAATCATGGATCTCTGTCGTCAGTTGGAGCCAGATCTGATGCCTGCCATTTGTCATCCCAATAGCATTCCACCCATTGTACAAGTCATGTCAGTGCTGCACTTCTTAGCCACAGGCTGCTTTCAAAATAGTGTGGCCCTAACTGCAGGGATGTCACAGCCTACGTTCAGTTTGGTCTTGAAGGATGTCCTCTCAGCACTGTTGAAACACCTGGACAACTACATCTGATTTCTACAATGTGAGGATTTGGCCCATACAGTGGCTGATTTTTATGCTTTGGCACTCATCCCACATGTGGTGAGAGCTATTGATGGTGCCCATGTGGCCTTGGTTCCCCCAAACGTCAATGAACAGGTGTATCAGAACAGGAAGAACTTCTACTCCATAAATGTCCAAGTAGTATGGTCGACCTTGTCATTTATGTATGTGCAAAGTACCTGGGTTCAGTTCATGATGCCTTCATCATGCAGAACAGCAAAACCCCACTGCTGTTCACAGGACAATACACAGAGAGGTCCTGGCTGGTTGGTAGGTCATATATGTCATGTGTGTCAGTATCTTATGTCTGCTGCCAAATGTAAGGATGCCTAAGATTTATGTTTGCAGCCATATAACAATTCCTTACAGGGGATTCTGGCTACCCAAACTGTCCTTGGTTGTTGGCACCAGTGAGGTACCCAAACACGCCAGGGGGAGTTCGCTTCAATGAGGCCAATGGAAGGACAAGGCGTGTTGTGGAGCAGACTTTTAGGCTCCTAAAGGCTAGATTTTGTTGCACTGATAAGTCTGGTGGAGCCCTTCTCTACTCACATGCCAAAGTGTCTCAAATCATTAATGCCTACTGCATGCTTCACAGCCTCACCCTGAGACATCAGATGCCATATATACCAGATGAGGGGGAGCCAGCAGTTCCAGCAGGTGAGAATGCAGAAATGCTAAGTGAGGATGACTGTCATGAGGATGAAGGTGGAGACAACCAGGCAAATCTCAGAAATCAGTATGTGTTGTGTGCTGTTCTGTAAAATACTTGACTCAGTGGGTTATTGGGAGGCTTAGAGATGTTTGAGAAGGGTCTTTGTGTGACCATCAGACAGCTCAGTAGTTAGTTAGCAGTACATAGTTCAGGTGTGCATGCAAAACTGTACATGGAGTTGTGACTATGGTGATGATTTCCTTTGTTAATGTTTGTCACACTGCACAATCAGTGTTACTATTGTATTTAGGACATGTCTTTATAGGACTTCATTAACATTACCTGCTTATACCTTTTGTATTACATTTTTACCTTGCAGATTTCTTCACAAGGTCATCCTCATGTGGTCAATTCTGAATTGTGTCACAGACAGGTGGGATTTTCAGATCTGACATGTGAAGTGAACATGGATATATCCAGGTATTGTATGGCATCATATTGGTGGTGTCTGAGTTCCATGCCCAGACTGTCAGGACAGTGGGATGGCAGTGTACTGTTCCAAATAATAGACCTGTGTGTCATGTTCTCTGGGTCCGATGGTGTCATATGTGTGGTCTTGTGTCTCTGACACATGTCATCCTGTGAACTCCGTCACCTCAACCTTTTCCTTGGTTTGATAATGATTATTTAACTTGTATGTAGCTGTCACTGTGTTTCCTCATTGCAGGCGACTTGTCCTGTGTGTCAAGACTGGCATAGGTGAGCAGCATGCCTACAGATACCTGGCCATGGTAAGTGGAAGGTTCCATGACTGGGGACAGTTGTACTGACCTCTGTCTGTATTATGGGGTTTGGTCATTTGGGAGTTATGATATGGATGTGTGATAAGGCTTTAGCTGATGACACATTGAACCAATCTGTTTGCCTATTAGGATAGACAAAGACTGACATGTCGCTAAGTTTATTAGTCCGCAGGGTGCTTGTTATTCACCACTATGCTGAAGCATTAAATTATGAAACTGTACTGCACATATATTTGGCATGTTATCAACCTATGTGCAGGAAAGTGCAAATAATGGGAATAATTATGTTCCATTTGAATAAGTGTACATATACCTGACTCGGATTCAACAGTACATGTGGGATTGGACTTAACAGATTTGGTACATGTTAGACCTGACATCCTTGGCATGGTCTCTCCTTCTTTTTTGCCTCTGCTTCCCATGTTTTGACTGTGTGCTGGACTCTGTTTTTGGTACTCTGGGCACTTCTGACCAGTGCTAAAGTGCAGGTGCTCCCTGCATAAAATGTATGTGTAATTGGGTCTCTATGATTGGCACATTTGATTTACTAGTAAGACCCTAGTAAAGTGCACTAGAGGTGCCGGGGGCATGTAAATCAAATGCTACTATTAGGTCCGCAGCACTGGTTGTGCAACCCACATGAGTAGTCCTGTAATCATGTCTGAGACCTGCCACTGCAGTGTCTGTGTGTGCAGTTTTAACCTGTCAGTTTGACCTGGCAACTGTTCACACTTGCCAGGCATAAACCTTCCCTTTTTATACATGTAAGGCACCCCTAAGGTAGGCCCTATGTAGCCCCATGGGCAGGGTGCAGTGTATGTTAAAGGTGGGACATGTACTGGTGTGTTTTACATGTCCTAACAGTGAAATCCTGCCAAATTCGTTTTTTACTGTTGCAAGGCTTATCTCTCTCATAGATTAACATGGGGGCTTTAATGTTATCAAAGTGCAGATTTGCTTTGGGAGCAGATAGAAATATGGAGTTTAGGGTCTCTCAGCTCACAATTTAAAAATACATATTTTAGTGAAGTTGATTTTTAGATTGTGTGTTTGAAAATGCCACTTTTAGAAAGTAGGCATTTTCTTGCTTCAACCATTCTTTGACTTTGCCTGTTTGTGGATTCCGTCTCTGGGTCAGTTTGACAGTTGGGCAGTTTGTACCTCTCTCTAGACAGTGACACAAATGGGGCTGGGGTGTAGCCTGCATATCCTGATGAGCTACCTGTGCTGGAAGGGAGGGGAGGAGTGATCACTCATACCTGAATGGGCTGTGCCTTCCCTCACATAATGCAGTCTCCAACACCCTGGTGCGTGGCTGGGGCCTGGGCTGGACAAGAAAGGATCTTACAAACACTTGTTACTTTAGTTTGAAGTTTGCCAACTTCAACGGCAGAAAGGGGTATAAATATTTGACCCAAAACTCTAGACTCTAGATTACTTTAAGGATTCAAGAGGAACCTCTGCCTGGAGAAGAGCTGAAGAGCTGAGGAGAAGTGCTGCCATGGCCAGTGACTGTACTGTGTTGGGCTATCCTGCAGTTGCTGCTTCTGCCTCTGCAAGGAGACAGACACTGGTCTTTGTTGCATTCCTGCTTGAGAAGTGACTCCAAGGGCTTGGAGTAGAGCTTGCCTCCAATTTTGAAGCCTTAGGGACAGCAAAGGCTTCACCAACCAGACCTGAGTCTACTTGCTGTGGACTCTAGCTTGCCAGAGGGTGCCACTCCAGTTCGTAGACACCTAGAAGTGAATTCTTGGGGAAAAACCAGTCTAACGAAGCCGGATGATGCTGTGCGACTTCATAAAGTATGCCACTGCCTGGAACCGCGACACCGCCTGAACCGAGTCCATTGACCTCATAGAAGTCTAACGAACCTTTAGGCCTTGCATCGCTGCAACCGCTGATCCCACCCGGCTTCGCTGACACCAGAGTGTCATAAGTCCAACGTCAGTGATGGACCGATGCCAACACAGCACCTGCGGCCCTGTGACATCAGCACTACCCCGTGAGGTTGCCCCGCAGCATCATGACTCCGCCGGACTTCGCATCTGCTGGAACTAAGGGACCGACTTTGCATCTGATGCCGCTTCATCTCCACCACCCTGTAGTGAGTACCCAACGCTGCTGCGTGAGACCGCAGTCATTATGGCCAGTGGCACCGGAACCGACGCTGCATCAGACCCAGCAAAGCCACTCTCCCCGACACTGTGCACCGGCCTGTTTTCTACTTGTTTCTTAAGGTACTGTGCCTGGGAGTCGAACGACTCAGTAAACAATTTCATTGGCGTCACATTATAGGAAACGACTCCGTCACAACACGCATAATACCAACTTACAGCATTTGTGCCTCAAGGCACTGTTTTCTTGCTTTTAAGTGTTAAATTCATATTTTTAACTGTATATTGTGGATTTTTATCGTATTTGATCTTGTTTATTTAGTTAAAATAGTTACTATTTTTCTAAACCTGTGTTGTGTCATTTTGTAGTGGTTCTCTGGATTAATGTGTGTGTTTGTACAAATATTTAATACATTGTCTCTGAGTTATCCTGTCTGCTTGTGCCGTGCTACCAAGGGGATGAGTGGGGGTTAACTGACTGTGATTCTCCTTTACCCTGACTAGAGTGACGTTCCTTGCTTGGACCGGGGGTAACCTGACTGCCAACCAAAGACCACATTTCTAACGCATGGCTTTTTCACAATCATTAATTTCTTTGTGGTCAGTAGTTGTTTGTTTTATTTTGTTTGTTAGGAAGTAAGGCATACATGAATGATATATTTGTGTTTTGGTATTTACCATGTGCGATGTATATCTGAGTGAATGGTTGGGGGGATATTTTGAAGGTCCCAATGTATTCCATGTTTGAAAATGGGTTAGTTTTGCTAAGTCCTCTGTTGTAGAAAGTATTAGGATTCATTTATCATTGTTTAAGTTCTCTTGTAAGAGGAAGGGTTCCTCATTATGCATAGTTGTTAAGTGTTCAGGAATTTGGATATATTTGTATCTTCCAGTGGCAGGAAGGTATCCCTGGTGGCTTTTTTAGTTTGTGAAATTATGGGCCTAATTATGTCATTGGCGGTCTGAGGACCCCTAAATCACGACTCTGGCAGTTCAACCACCAGGGGACTGTCGTCCCCACCAGGAACACGTTTCCAATGGGCAGTCAGAGTCGTGGTCAGCCACAATGGCGCTGAGTTCAGCACTGTCACGCTGATCACAAGTCCTGATTCCACCAGCCTTTTCATGACAGGGACCCCGCCATGAAAAGGCTAGGGGAAACACAGTGAGGGGGCCGCAGGGGGGCACTGCATTGCCCAGGACAATGTTGTGGGTAATGCAGGCCCAACCATGCCCAGTACCCTCAGAATGTTCACTGTCTGCTATGGAAGACAGTATGCATTCTGAGGGTGCTGGGGGCACCCTCTGCATGAGGAGGCAAGGCCAATGCCGCTGCGTGGTTTCAACTGGGCTGACTGGCATAAACTTCTGATTTCAGAGGTTTCTGCCATTCAGTCCAGTGGAAATCTCGTAATGGGCCCGGGGGAGACCACCAAGGCAGTCTCCCCTCCAGTGGGTTTTGTTTGGCCGATGTTTGGCCCGCCAGCCTCTTAATGAGGACCTTAGGGGCATATTTATACTCCGTTTGCGCCGGAATTGCGTCGTTTTTTTTGACGCAATTCCGACGCAAAACTAACTCCATATTTATACTTTGGCGTTAGACGCGTCTAGCGCCAAAGTCCATGGAGTTTGCGTCATTTTTTAGCGTGGACACCTACTTTGCGTTAATGATATGCAAGGTAGGCGTTCACGTCTAAAAAATTGACTCTGAGGCATGTGCGCCGTATTTACACTCCCGGGCAAAATTCACGCCCGGGAGTGGGCGGGTCAAAAAAAATTACGTACGGCCGCTTTTGCGCCGTTTTTTAGCACCTGGAAAAGGCAGGCGTTAAGGGACCTGTGGGCTCTGAAGGAGCCCAGAGGTGCCCTCCCATGCCCCCAGGGACACCCCCTGTCACCCTTGCCCACCCCAGGAGGACACCCAAGGCTGGAGGGACCCATCCCAGGGACATTAAGGTAAGTTCAGGTAAGTCTCTTTTTTTTTTTTTTTTGTGGCATAGGGGGGCCTGATTTGTGCCCCCCTACATGCCACTATGCCCAATGACCATGCCCAGGGGACAGAAGTCCCCTGGGCATGGCCATTGGGCAAGGGGGCATGACTCCTGTCTTTGCTAAGACAGGAGTCATTTCTATGGGGGTTGAGAGTCGAAAAAAATGGCGCAAATTGGGTTGAGGCGAAAAATTTGCCTCAACCTGACTTGCCCCATTTTTTGACGCCCAAGCCCCATATCCCCCTACGCCGGCGCTGCCTGGTGTACGTGGTTTTTTTCCACGCACACCAGGCAGCGCCGGCGGCTAACGCCGGCTAACGTCATTGATTAAATACGGCTCCCGCATGGCGCTTCAGAATGGCGTTAGCCGGCGCTAATTTTTTTGGCGCAAAACTGCGTTAGCGCAGTTTTGCGTCAAAAAGTATAAATATGGCGCTAAGTGTTTTAAGGTGGGTATAGCCAGGGCCACTGAAATTATGTAGGAGGGGATTGTCAAATTATGCGGCAAGAAAAGGCAAATTGTGTGGTGCAATGCATCACATTTTGTGATAGTATTAGTTCATTATTTTGTCATTTGTACACTTGTTAACACTGTCTGGGCATTGGTTGCACCTCATTTTAACACCCACAATTAGCAAAAAGCAAGCAGTAAACCTCTTCACATAGCCTTCCTCTGTGCTGCATCACGTGACACTGCATTTTGTGCCAACTTTTGAACCATTTGAGCTAGAAACAGTTGCACACTCACATAATTCCAGTAGCCCTGGATATAGCTGACAGGGAACTGTGATGTGTTCAGGTACTTTAGGGAGTATGGGGCCAGATGTAGCAACTTTGCAAATTGCGACTTGCAATTTGCGAGTCCGAGCGACTCGCAAATTGCAACTCGCAATTTGCAATGCAGAACGGTGTCTCAGACGGTATGGGGTCGCAAAGACCCACCTCATTAATATTAATGAGGTGGGTCGCAAATTGCGGCCCCATAGCGACTATGGGCACTCACGGATGTGGAGGCCTGCTGTAGTCAGCAGACCTCCATGTCCGTGACTGCTTTTAAATAAAGCAGTTTTTTTTTTTCAAGTGTAGCCCGTTTTCCTTAAAGGAAAATGAGCTGCACTTAAAAAAAAAACGAAACCTTTTGTTTCGGAATTTTTTCAGGGCAGGTAGTGGTCCCTTGGACCACTACCTGCCCTGAAAAAATTATTTGGGGTCCAGTCACAAAGGGGAAGGGGTCCCATGGGGACCCCTTCCCGTTTGCGAGTGGGTTACCATCCACTTCAAGTGGATGGTAACTGCGACTCCATTTGCGACCTCGTACGCGGTCGCAAATGGAGTTGCATACCACTCCGACTCGCAAATAGGAAGGGAACACCCCTTCCTATTTGTGACTCTGAAGTGCATTTTGCTAGTCGGTCCCGACTCGCAAAATGCATTTCAGCATAGCAAACTCAGGTTTGCGACTCGCCGTTTGCGACTCGCAAACCGTTTGCTACATCTGATCCTATATCTTTTAGTAATTTATTTGGGGGGTCTTGGGAGCTAGTGCTTGCTTCTCTCATATCTTGCAATAGGTGTTTTATATCTATTTTTGTCACATTTGGGGGGTTGTGCTCTCTTACGTTAATTGAAACATCATCTTTTGTTGTGGCCCTCCCATAGCAAGCATTAGTGTAATATTTAGTACATATCTAATTAACAGTTTCCATTGTGCACTTTCTTGGTTGTAAGTGTAAACCAAGTGAGACAATAATTGTTTTGCTTTCTGTGATGTCATATATCATCATCTTTCTGTCATTATGTCTAAAAATAGTTTAGTAGTATAAATTATTATATTTTCGAAATGTATAAAACATTTGTTATTCATATACAAATTATGCAACACTTTTTCTGTTTTATACTTACATGAATGTTCTTGCTAGATATTGCACACTATCTTTGCAGATTTTCCGTTGGAGGTGTTGCAACATGAAGCAGGTTGTTTCTGTTCTATTGTTTTAAAAAAGTGTGTTCCTTTCATTTTAGATGTTTCTTGGTAAGAAGTGAGGCCGTAAGGGCTGGTATGTCTTTTACCAAGTGTGTGACTGTTTTTGTTTTTCGGTAGATTAGTAGTTTATCAATGCTGTCAACATTTCTTTATGGCAACTAAAAGTAACGAAATAGAAGTTGTAGGGTGTTTTGGTATTTATTTGTTATTTGGCATTTTTAACTTTAATTTAGATTATATTTTAACATAAATATATGTCTCACTTACTTTGCAATTCAGTTGAAAATTTATCTACACTTCTGTTTTTAGATTCTGCTTAGAAAATGCATCAGAGTCTTTTCTTCTTCTTGCAGTTGTTGTAGTTTGTCAAGTAGTAAGTTGATCACATTAGTGTACCTTTTATATTGTTGGTATAGCTGTGTTATTTTATTGGTATATATATATATATATATGTATATATATATATATATGTATGTATAGATATATATATACATATATCTCTCTTTAATACTGTTTGAATGTTTGTAGCTCTTAGAAATATGTTTTGATTCATTTTGTAATGTATTTACTTTTATTTAGTTGTATAGTTGTATTTAATTTTATTTTTATTTTGGGTGATATCTTGAGGTATATTTATTTTAGTAAATATATATGTTTATTAGGTTGCTAGAAAATGTTCATATGTTGTTTAATGTTGATTTTCATATTTTGTTTAACATAAACATGTTATATTGTTACTTTTATGCTTTGTAATTATAATTTCATTAATACGGTGATATATATGTAATTGTGTGAGGCGATATTTTGACTACTTAAATGTTTATTTAAGATTACAATATTTTTGTTTTCAATATTTTTGTTATCCATATTAGCAAACATCTATATTTATGACAGTGATATTTTTGTTGTCAATATTTGTGATTTTCTTAGTTGAGTATAGAAAGCCGACATTTTTGTGAACAATATTTTTTTTATTATTCAATATTTTTCTGAATCAATATTGTGTTCATCAATATTGTGTTGTTTATTCAGCAGTAAAGCCTAAATTACATACTCCTTCTCCTTCCACTTTGGAGGAAGTGTTTTCACTACTACAACAGTAGGAAAATGGTCCAAATAGCAGAAGGCCATGTACACTTGGGGAAGATGTGCACCACCTTGCTGAACTCAGCAGCACACAGTCAAAATGGGCTGAATGAGTGCATCAAACATGGCACTGGCTCAGAAGTGTGCAGTGCCTTCAGGGGAGCCACCACCCTAGCAGATCCACTGAAGAAACAAAGATCCAATGTGTCTGGCAGAGATCTCTAAATTTAGTAGATGATTGTCCTCTAGTAGAGCTGAGATCATGACCTTTACTGACCAGGAGGACACCCACCAGGTTCTAAATGACTGCATATTTCCTTTGAAAATGTGTTTTACGCTTTGCTCGTAAGGCACCATTTTACAAATCTGATCAAAGCTATCCAGAGGTAGCAATTGACTAAATTTTGGTATACAGTAGAAGGTTTTGAGCTATATGGGCAGGAAACTTTACTAGGCACTACAGTAAATTGGCTGAATTGAATTACACAATGTGGCATGAAACCTTTACGTTATTCACAAGAATGCCTGTGCTTGCTTTAGTTTAAATCACTGAGCAGTTTTTGAGAAATTTGCGTTCCAAAAACATTTTGGGCAGGCATAGAAGGGTTAACAAGACAGCTAATTCAGTATAAATTGATGTATATTTGACGATCAATCAACTAGACATATGAATCTTCCATGGGTAATACAACTGAAAATAGACTAATCCAATGGGAAGAAAGAGCACTTTTGTCAATTCGATGATGGATAAGGAGGATCCTCAAATAATTTGAGGGTCAGGTGAACATAGTGCTTGGCAACAGCATAATGCTTTCTTTGAGTGGATGCCTGGGCAATGAAAGAAGGTCCAGAGTGCATGTGGACGGATGTAGGAAACAAACCTTACCAAGGAGGAAGTGAGCATGCAGTGGGGGAGCAGGAGGGATGACTTGAAAGAGTCAGACACTGCTCCCAAAAAGCAAAAATACATGTTTTTTCTCTTGGTAAATGTGAATTCAATTTCTGGCCCAGGGTCATGTTGTTTACATTCTGGAAAAACAGCTAAATAACTAAAAAATCATAGTGCAACTATTCATGACAAAAACATACATATTGGGCACTGCAGAATATGTAATACCACATTGCAAATGTCTAATTACACATTCTTGCCTAGTTTAATCCTTTGCATCCTGGTTCTGGTTATCTGTTTTTGTAATTTGTGAATGACACAGCAGCATTCCATAAACTATAAGTGCAAAGAGTAATATGCCATCTATTACTGCTGTTAAGGCAAGACAAAGGCATACTAGAGGCTTTGCCTTTCATGAGTCATGACCCCTCAACACCCAACAATGGTAATAAATAGCATACTTCACCTGCACATCAGAATATCTACTATATGTGTACACAACTTTGTATTTGTAATGTGCGTACATTTGTATATAAGGCATCTGACTTTGTTGAGTGCCAAGTACATATTTCTCTATATTTCCCTTCTGCAATCACTCCACCAACTTATCGGAGAACCTTATTGTCAGCTTTCTGTGGCCTCCGAAATGCTTTCCCTGGCCAGTAGTGAAACATTCACATAAAAAGAAATATAGATTACCGCTCCATATCTCTTAGGCATTGTACATTTCAGCACATATTTTTTTCTTATTGTGTGTAGTGCTTCGAGAATTAGCTTCTAACCAATTGCTCTGCGACAGCAAACCCAAAGTAACCTTGATGATTACAACAGCTTTTTAGTCACAGTTATTTGTGATTTCGAGCACAGGCCAGGGGCGGAAATGTAGCAGCTAAAAAGGAAGACTCCGAGGTGATCAAAGGCAGAAAAACCATAGCACAGAATATATCCCTTTCATCAGGCGCCAAGATGGAATGAACACATCTGGGAAGCAGTAGGACGCTGATGATTATGCTTATCAGCAGGCTTCACAGCTACAATAGATACATGCTACGAGAAGCATATGCATGGACAGCAACGTATAAAGCAGAGGCCTACTTGCGGTTCTCTACTTCACACACCCTGCAGGCAGTGGCCCACTAAACAAGCTATCTATGAGGGTCTGCTGGGACCTTTCTGAAGGCACGCCTTCTCGCGGTGAAAATTAATGTTTTCTGTAACTTGTGTAGCTTTTGATTTAACATGCTCACCTAGAGCTTGTGAAAAGGGCCAATACTGCACATTAACGAATAAGCAATGTTGCGGTTTATGTCATAGATGCATTCTTACTACTTAAGCTAAATTCTCATGAAGTGAGCTGTAGAAACATTCTAATATTTTAGTAATAAAATCACATTAAATGTTTAAGAACTATTTCTAAACACACAGGACCTGATTCACAAACTACCCTTAGGTAGTCACTTACAGTCCCGTAGTAACTTTGGGCCTCATTACGAGTTTGCCAGTCGGACTTCCAGACTACCATGTTGGCGGTCCGGAAAAGACTGCCATGTTGGTTGTCTTCCAGACTGCATTATTACAAGTTATACAGGCAGGACCGCCGACTGACAACCAAAAAAGGCAGACCAGCAGCAGATGCGGAGACCTGGAAATAGGTCATTTGAACTCCAGCACCGACAGCCCGTGACCAACCGATAACTGAATTACAAGTACAAAGTCGCACTGGAGGGCACCCATGGTGGTCAGCTAATAGCAGTCCAAACCACAGCGGTCCTCGGTCACCAAAGTAATACACAACAGCACATTGGATGGATTTGAAAACAACACAGCTGACACACATTGTCATACTCGACACATCTGCCCGCACTACAAAACACAACGCTTCTCACACCACAATCCTTTGCATCTACAACGCAAAACACACAAGCAAGAGTGATATGTTTACCACACAGGACAGATACTAGGCACCATACTTTTTCACCATCCCTTTTGCACTACCCCTCTTTAGTAAGTCACTTGTTGCCTGTACTACATTTTTTTTATTCCACCATATTAAAAATACCCATTTCACAGATGAAGAGCTAACAATCATGGTGGATGAAATCAAGAGTAGAACCATAATTTTTCGGAGCCCAAGTCCAGCACACTCCTCTCAGCAGGAAAATGGAAATGTGGGAGAGGATTGTCAACAGAGTGAATGCTGTTGACACCACTTTGTGCACAAAGGACAACATCAGGAAGAGGTGAAATGACCTCAGGGGCAAGGTCCGTTCCCTGGTCTCCCGGCACCATCTGTAGGCCAAGAAAATTGGCAGAGGGACTCCCAGTGCCCCAATACAACTCTTTCCCTGGGAGGAGAAGGGCTTGACCATCCTGCATCCAGAAGGCCTGACAGAAATATCAGGGGGAGTGGAGTCTGGTAAGTCACAAGAAAATGTCCAAAATGTTAGGTCATGCATGCTCACTGCTCACCTTGTGCCACTTTCATTGTTATACACAAAAGAGATGATGTTAGACAATGGAGAAATGGTGCTCAAAGACCCAGTCGGCCCATGTGTGGTTACTCAAATATCAGTAAAGCAGGGCACTCATAAGGGAAACACTCTTATCCCTAAACCTGAAAAACCATGTTAATCAGAGTACCACACTTTCACTGTTACTCCACGCACCTGCTCAGTGTCCTCTGCTTCAAAGACCCTTTTTGGTCAACTCCCAATGAATATGTACTCACATGGGAGGACAACATTTCTATACTGTGTGTAGTACAAAGACTGACATGACTACAACTCCCAGCAGGCACTGTTACTGTAACCCCAAGCCTTAGACCAGTGTATACTTGCCCCAGTGCATGTTAGTGAACTACAAATTGAAGTGTACTCACCTGGGAGGATAGCATTTCTATACTGTGTATAGTACAGGGACTGATATGACTGCTAAGGCCAGGAGGCTCTGTTACTGGTACTCCACGCAGCCAGCCCAGTGTCCTCTGCAACAAAGACCCCTGTTTGTCAACTCCCAATCAAAGTGTACTCACCTGGGAGGATATAATTTGTACAGTGTGTGTAGTTCAGGGAGTTACATGAGGAGGACCTGTTCTAGAAAAGCAAACACCAACACATTGTTTTCTTGTCCAAGTTCCCCTGTGTCTTAACTTTTAATTGAAGTGTGCTCATCTGGGAGGATGACATTTGTACAGTGTCTATAGTACAGGGAGTCACATGACTGCCAATGCACCGAGGTCCTGTTCCCAGAAAACCAAGCACCAACACAGTGCCCTCTTGTGCAAAGACCCTTGTGTCTCAACTCTCTGTTGAAGTGTACTCATATGGGAGGATGCCATTTCTGTACTGTGGGTGGTACAGCGACTGACATGACTGCTAAGGCCAGGAGGCACTGTTCTTGTAACACCAAGCAACAGACCAGTGTGCACTTGCCCCAGTGCATCTGTTAGTGAACTCCCAATTGAAATGTACTCACCTGGGAAGATAACATTTCTATGCTATGTATACTACAGGGACTGACATGACTGCTAAGGCCAGGAGGCTCTGATACTTGTACTCTGCTCAGCCAGCCCAGTGTCCTCTGCAACAAAGACCCCTGTTTGTAAACTCCCAATTGAAGTGTACTCACCTGGGAGGATATCGTATGTACAGTGCGTGTAGTGCAGGGATTTATATGACTGTCAATGCCAGGAGGACCTGTTCTAGAAAACCAAACACAAACACAATGTTTTCTTGTCCAAGGACCCCTGTGCCTTATCTCTTAATTGATGTGTACTCACCTAGGAGGATAACATTTGAACAGTGTGTGTAGTACATGCAGTCACATGACTGCCAATGCCGGAAGGCCCTGTTCCTAGAAAACCAAACACTAACACAGTGTCTTCTTGTCCATGGACCCCCGTGTCTCAACTCTCTGTTGAAGTGTATTTACATGGGAGGACACCATTTCTGTGCTATGTGTAGTTCAGGGACTGACAGGACCGCTAAGGCCAGGAGGCTCTGTTACTGTTACTCCACTCAGCCAGCCCAGTGTCCTCTGCAACAAAGACCCCTGTTTGTCAACTCCCAATTGAAGTGTACTCACCTGGGAGGATGCCATTTTTACAGTGTGTGTAGTACAGGGACTGACATGATTGCGAAGGCCAATAGGCTCTGTTATTCCACTCAGTCATCCCAGTGTCCTCTGCAACAAAGACCCCTGTTTGTCAACTCTCAATTGAAGTGTACTCACCTGGGAGGATACCGTTTGTACAGTGTGTGTAGTACAGGGAGTTATATGACTGCAACTCACAGGAGGGTCTCTTACTGTCATTCCAACCCCCATACCAGTGTTTTCTCCTCCAAAGACCATGGTTTGGGAAATAACAAAAGAAGTGTACTTACCTGTGGGGGTGACATCTCTCAAGTGTATAAAGTAGAGGGAGTGACATGACTGCTGAGGATCAGGAGTCTGTCTCTCTAACTCCAAAACACAAGCCCAGTGTACACCTGCCCAAATACCCCTGTTTGTTGACTCACAATGGCAGTGTACTCTCCTAGAGGATCACATTTCTCTAGTGTTGGGGGCTGGTTGGAGTGACCTGAATGTAAAGCACAATGGCCCTGTTTTGCTAAATCCAGTCACTAGCCCAGTGTACACTTGCCCCAATGCATCTGTCAGTGAACAAAGGAAGTTTACTCCCCTGGGAGGATACCATTTGTCTAGTTTTGGAAACTAGGGCAGTGACCTGAATGCATCTACCAGGAGGCACTGTTCAAGTGACTCAAAATAGCAGAACAGTGGTCACTGGTCCAAGTATCTTAGCCTGATCACTCTCAAATCATGTTTACTCACCTGGGAGGGACAAAGATACAGATCATGCCCAACTCAGAGATGTGGCTGGCCACCTAGCTCTATATCGATCTGCTAAGCCAAGTTGAAACTATTGAAGACAGTAAGGACTGCTCACACAGTGTGCAACATCAACAAGGCCTCAAGATGTATCACCAGAATGATATTGAAGTCAGACACATTCACAATACACTGACCACATGATGACTCCAGTCACATATACAACAAACTCCTGGTTTGGTCTGCATAAAATTCAACTAGGCTTCACAATGGTCAATACCACATCCTGCTCAGCCACTGTTTTGCCTGCACTGCCAGCAAGATGTAAATCTCTGCCCATTCTCTCAGTGCTAATGAACTGCTAAATTTAACAGCTTCTAAACCTTAATGGAATTTGCATGTTTTACAAATGTCAGCTCAATACAACCAATAGCATGGGTACCTTTCACAATGGGATCACCCGCAAACTATGTACACTGGCTGTACAAAATGTCAGTGTTAACATTTGGAAGTAGGTGTCACAATACCACCAGTAACATTGTATCTTTTACATTAGCAGGTTGAGCTGCCACTGGGGCACACAGAGGCCACAGACGAGACTGCCACCATCCCCCTGAATGAAGCCCTCAATGATTACGACACTCCTGAACGTCTGGATGCAGGGGATGGTTCTATCTCATCTGGGCAACCTGGTCTGACCCCTACAGTGAGTCTCACTGTGCCCACATTAAGACCTCCCAGCCTGGTTGCCTCAACATCACGGGCAGCCATTTGCCCCCCAACCTGTGTCCCTAGGACAGTGCCTACCATTTCTTGCCCGTAGTCCAGGATCCTGAGTCACAGAACAACACCTCAGACAATGATCAGCCCGGAACCAGTGGGAGGGAGCACTCTGTTGCAAGGGCACAGGCCCGTGGGGGTTGGGTGCATGGGAGGGATGTTGTGGGGCCTCAGGGATGAGGTCACTGGGGATGCTCCTGACCAGGACTCAATCAGGCAAGTCTTGGGGGTCTATCAAGAGCCCCAAGGCGTGATGGGCCAGGTACTCAGCAAACTCTGGGACATTAAGCAGCTGCAGAGGGACATCCATAAGGATATGCGTGAGCAGTGGGAGGCCACCAATACCAACCTGTCCTCCCTAACAGGGTTGTTGAGCGACATTAGCAGTACCCTGAACAGGGGTCGTTAGCAACACTCTACCCCTTCCTTTGGTGCAGTAACACAAGGCCAGTCGTCATCGGTGACAGCCACTGAAAGGGAGGGCCTGTCAGGGGAAGAACCCACCCCAGACAACCCTCCTTCTGTAGCTGCAGCCCCCCCCACACACACAAGCGGGGACGTCCAGTAAAGAATTCAGGAGGTGCAGATGGCCAGACACTGACCCCTGCCAGCAAGTGAACTCTTCCTGAAGGAACGCCTTTGTGTGCATATATGCACTCTGTTGACTGTTCTTCAAGCACCTTCCATTTCTTATGGGATGAGTACACTGGACTTTGGACTTACAATGTGGTGGCATCTACTCCAACGATTTTATCCACCATGACTGAACGCTTCACTTTTCTTTTTCATCATGCCTCCTTATCAGTTTATACACAAATGTTGCATAAATCCACCTATCACAAAGTTTGTGTTTGCTTGCTTCTGTTTCAATTGTTGCTATATAGAGATGTAAGGCCAAATGTAGCAAATGAAGAAGGCTCATGATACTAGTGCAAGAAGGGATGTGTTGCAGGTACAGTGTCCTGCTAAGGATTACAACCAATATACACAAACACATTGGTACAAGTGTCTGGTCACTCCAAACATTTTATTTCACTATATAGCACATAGGCTGTCCATATGTCTGGACTGTCGGACCCAAGAATGATGACTCAAATTGTGCCAGGGTAGATATCCAGAGGTACAGTCCCCAGACCACAGACCGAAAGGGCCTTGTCAGACATTGTCCTGTAGAATAGGCAGATAAGTGAATGGTGTCACTAGCTTGAGCCTTATCACATACCAAAAACAAGTAATCCAACATCACATAACCCAAGACACAGGGCAGTACACAGTCCCTGATCACAAGTCTCTCATATTCTAATGACCATGCATGCATCTGGTGGTATGATACAAACATATGTCAGTGTAGTGGCATGGATTTGAAAACACAAATTACACAAATCACATACCAAGCATCTGGAAATGAAGTTACATTGCAATGAGACCGACACAAACAAATCAACTGCATAAAGATGGGGATATGTTGGAAGCTAACTCATCAAACATCCTTTGGCTCAATATTAACATTAGCTTCCCTGTGTAATGGCAAGATTTTCAACTCCACATATTCTGACATCTACAGTCCTTCATACATTCAGAGTCATTTCATTACATGACATATTTACACTCAAGAAAAGTAGTTAATTATGAGATCTTCTTGCAAGTCAGCTCCTTCCTCTTTGCCACTGTCATCCTTACTTGGCATTTCAGGAAGCTCACCCGGTGGCACTGCAGGCTGCCTCTCCTCTGGTATGTATGACATGATCCTCCTCACGGCAATGTTGTGGAACATTCAGCAGGAAACAATAATCCTGCACACGTTCCCGGGTGAGTGGAGGAGGGCTCCACCAGTACGGTCCAGACACCTAAATCTGGCCTTCAGGAGCCCAAAGCCCACTTCACTACCCGCCTTGTTCTTACATGGGCTTCATTGAAGCAAACTTTCCCTTGCATAATTGGATTCCTCAGCGGCGTCAACAACCAAGGTCGGTTTGGATATGCTCAGTCTCCTGTTAAGGAATGGGACATATGTGCACCAATGAGTCCCTCTTATTCATAAATTCTCACCAGACATTGCACACACACAAACAGGACAGATATGACTTACCAACCAGCCAAGCCCGATCTGGGTATAGTTGTGACATCAGCTGGTGGATTGTGCTGTTCCACATAATGAAGGCATCATGGAATGAACATGGGAAATGGCACAGACATGTGAAATGTAGAGGTCTGCCAAACATACAACTTGGACATTGATGGAACAGAAGTTCTTTCGGTTGCAGTATACTTGTTCATTGGCATGCAGTAGGACTAAGCCAACATGTTTGCCATCAATAGCCCCCACCACATGTGGGATGCACGCAAAACCAAAAAAGTCAACCTTCACATGGGCTAAATCCCCACATCAGGGAAACTGGCTGTAGCTGTCCAGGTGTTTCAACATTGCTGAGAGGACATTCTTCAACACAAGACTGAACATAGGTTGGGTCATACCACCAGTTTGGGCCGCTGTATGTTGGAAGGACCGTGTGGATAGGAAGTGCAACACTGACATGCCTTGGTTTGATGTTTGGATTACTAATAGCTGGCATCAGATCTGGCTCCAATTGACAACATAGATCCATTATTGCTTGCCGGTTCAGATGATATAGGAGTACAATATATCTTTCTTCCCTGGCCTGAAGGTCTGGCAGTGGACGGTAAACCGGTGGATGTTTCATTCTCCCTCTCCCTGACAGGAAATGAGTTCTGACATTATTCTTTGAGTCCACAGCAACATACATGATGCATGTCAAGGTTAACATGTGACAAGACAATTTATAAGGGATGGGCATGGCAAACAGTACTCATCACAGTTGTTAATGACACAAGGTTCAAATGTTACCCCCTTAGTTTGCCACACGTGTACACATCATATATCAGCACCTAAATCCAAAATGTGCATCACAAATGTCGGTTGGAATGTGGCAGGATGTCCTGAGCACAAAAATTACCTTTGACAGGGGTAGACTGTGCCCCACTGTGAATTGCCATCTGTGCCCTGCAACATACAACAATGGTGTTTGAGAAGTAGGACCTACATGATGACAAGATGAGCACGTCTTTGTGCAAAAAACAACATTTTCTGAGGTGTGACGCAGTGTTAATAACCCAATCCCGCATTTCATGCCACTAAAATGGCGCCTGCCTGCCTGACCTACTCCACTGGACATTCGGAGCCGTCCGCGACTGCCCACGGAAGTCATCATGGTGTCAGGTGCTTGCAACTGAGGCGAACACAGCCATAGGCCAATGTTGTCCATGGCAGTCCAGGGCAAATGGCTGTGTCCGCCAGTGGTGATGACTGTAAAATCCCTCACTTGACTCCTGACATTTTGTCAGCAAGATTTCTACTATTGAGCTGCTATGTACTGCCTCTGGGAGCAATCATGCCATGTCCATCAGGTGATAGGGCCCCTGCCTTCTGACCAAAGTAGTTGGAGAGGCTGGTGACTGGGGTCATACCCCTGCATGGACAGGTCTATAGTGCACCAGAGAAACAGGTAAGTATCTCATGTGCACAGTTGTCTCTGTACTTCATCATCCTTTCCCTCCTCACAGGCTAGAGTGTGCCCATGTGTGGTAGATTGAATACTCATGTGCCTATAGGTGCAGTCTGTGTGGCATCAATGGGAAAGTCAATGTGTACGTATTGGTGGCAAGTGCCACATGTTGAGTTCATTCACATTGTGGTGTGTGTGTTTATTGTGTTCCATGATCTACCTTGTGATGGATGCGCATAACTAGGTGAAGTGATATTAAAGCCATCCACTGACATCTCGCTCCTCATGAAAGTGTCATATGTGAGACTACATGTATGTGCATCACAGCATGAGCTGAGTATACATCTTGTATGTGTCAGTTGTGAGTAATGCGAGCTATGTGTATGTTGCCCCAAAGATTTATTTGTACATCTGAACTTCCTAGACTGTTGTTTGTAAGGTATGTCATCATTCTCTCTGCCCGCCAGGTTGCCACACACACCACATGGTGGTTACGTGATGTACTGTTATGCATGGAGGCAATGGGAATGTAGGTTCCATCTGCTAAGCCTGCAGAGACCAGGGCATGTCATATGTATCTCCGAGTATGGGTCATAGTCTAGGCTATGGTAGAGCCTCTGTTGCTATGCCAATGTGGCACTGTGCCCACTCCCTGTACACCAGCAGATCATGTCATGTGGCAATTATGAGGGTCTATTGTAAAATGCTGCCCAGAATGCCTCCTTACTTTGATCAGATTGGGAATGGGTACAGGAGTGGGTTATTGATCTGTGATAGATGTACACGTATCATCATTGCCAATGTGTGTCTCTGACTCCTGACAGGTCCCTTACTCCCACAATCCTGTTGTCACCTACATATTGGTCATCTTTGTCCTTTGCAGGATTATTGCATACATGACAGACCCACAGTGCAGACAGTGTGTTGATTCCGGGGAGACCATGATATGTAGCGTGTTAACATAGCAGAAACTGGTCAATGAATGCTTTCGTTTTTTGGATGCCATCTATGCAGGATGGACACAAATGTCCAAACGTGTGTTCTGTGGTACAGGTAAATACCACAGAACACTACCCCCTAAGTTGCATGAGTCTGCATTGGTTATTGCAAATGTCCACACATGGACAGGGTAGACACTTTCTGTGCCCATCATGCCAGTCCTTTCATTGTTACTCATGTGTGATGTTGCAGTTTGTACCCTCGGAGTAGCCTGTATGGACTGTATGCAGAGAGTCAATCTCACAAAGTGAGAATGTGTTGAACCATTCCTGCCTAAGGAGTCTACCTTGCAGAAGCCACAGAGGTGTGATGTGTCTCACAGTGGCTCATATTTCAGTCGGTTGCTAGGGCATGTCCCACAGGATGTCAATAAGCCTGCCTAGTCATTGTAGGGCCTGAGAGCAGGGTGGTTGGTTGGTCTACAGATTGGGAAATATATGTTGTGAGTCATGTCCCTGTACTTATTGACTTGCATGTGTCACAATGGGGAGTATTGACAATATGGGAAAGTTATAGCTTGATGTAACTGACATGTATGTGACTGAACCATGTGTGATGTTATTTCTGATCATGATCCCTTGATTTGTCTTTTGCAACCATGCAGGTCAACGCCCATCAAAATAAAGGGATATGAAGAGCCTTTGCCAAGAAGGTGCGGACCCTGGGTGGTCCACAGCCAGCAGCGTACCCATTGCAGGAAGAGGTGGGAGAACCTGAGACGCTGGGCCCAGAAGATCACAGAGGCCCAGCTGGTGCTGTCCTCCCAACGTGAGCGGGGTGCCCATAGAGCCATGACCCCCCTAATGCCCCCTTTCTGGCGTTGGCCTATCCGGAGCTTGAGGGTTGTTTGAGGGCAGCACAGTAGCCACAAGGAGGTGAATACAGGGCATATTCCTGCCTGTCCCACTGCCAAGTGATTGAGTGAGGTTCTGACTGCTCCCCCTGACTATTAGGGATAAGCCATGTGTCACAGAGTGAAGGAGAGATTGTTTGTGCGGACATGTCATGTGTTTTGTACTCTTGTGCCTTGCCTATTGGACCAGGGACCTAGGAAAAAACTGGGTGGAATCCTCACACCACTTGCTCTGAAAAGACCGCATACGGCTGTGTACAGTTATCAATCATATTTGGTTTGCTGTTGTAATGCGTGTAATTTCTATGCAACAGACCACAACTCCTTTGTGTTCCAGGCCACAGGTAAGCAGGTGATGGATCACTGCACTCAACCACGTGTCTGTGTAAATGTGTATTTTGGCATTTGCCACCCAGATGCTTGTTTTGTCAGTGTATGATGGTTGCTGGTCTTACTGCAGTCAGTTATGTGATGGTGGCCAACATACATGTGGCAGGACTTACTTTGTTTCTTGTGTGCATCTATAGATCACTTCTTTCCCTTGGAAAGTGTGGAATGTCAGTTGACATGATTGTGCCATCACAATTGCCAACATTCCTTACGCCTACATGTCAGCATGTGGCCTTTTCTCTTTTTGAAACATTTGTATGCTGCAGTTTCATGCATGGGCTACCTATGTTGATGGGATGATGTCTGTATTTCCTTACCTATCTGTGTAGGTTTCATGTTGTGCCACATACATTGTTTATTGGCTGAAACATTCCCTCATGCGTCATAGCATGCCATTTGGCATGTACAACTGCAGCAGCAATGAGGGACATGACAGGTAGACCTAGAGTTTAGAGCTACAATGTGAATATCTTTGAGCTTGATGTGGCATCATGTGGAAAAATGCACTGCATATGTGTAAAGGTTAAGGTGTGCCCTGACTGTTGACATGCATCATGGAGTGACTTGCAGTTATGTGTAGACACAAATTTGGGTGTAGGTATACATTCACAGACAGACATCTGGTTTGCATGACCATGATGGGGATGGTGGGGGTGGTGTAACTTCCCACTGGTCAACAAGTTGTGGACCTCCTACAAGTCCTTGCTACTTCTGTGTTTCTCCAACATGCAAAGGACTGATGGCCCCTACTGATGCACTGAGAGCATGTCATTGAAAGGGGTGCCAGAAATTAGTGGTGATTACCCTTGGGCTTGCAGATTCCTTGTGTTGTATTTTTGGGGACATCTCTCAATCACATATTGGACATGATGTCCAAAGTGTTAATTTCCATCCCACATGTGTGGCTTATCTGTTCGACATTGAAACTACCTCCTTGGAGCTACTGGGACATAAATCACTTAGTGAAGTGTAAATTGTTGATATTTTCCCAGATTGACATGGGTATTTCCATGTCACCTTATGCAGGCTATTGTACTTTTGCCATCAACATGGCAGAATTTTGGAGCATAATTTCTTATTTTAGGGTCATAATGTATGTGACAAATGGATGTGTGCATGCCCTTGTGTGGGATCGGTAGGAATGGACTTTGTATTGGCCCACATTTGTATACCAATAGGTAACTAAGGTCTGCTCCTTGGGGCAACGCTTAGTGGGTGATGGTGTCTCCAAATATTTGACTGGTTATTGTGATTGCACAACTTTAACCACAAAGCTGTAGTTGTGTGAGATCCTCATTTTTCTGTGGGCAACTGTTAATAGTTCGGATGGCATGCATTCATATGGTATGGCCCATGTATGGGCTACTTAGGTGGAGTTTGCTGCTGGGGCCTACTTGACATCATGATTATGTTTGCTAATTAGAGCTGTTGTTCAAGTGTTTTTATGGACATGTGATAGCCTTATTCCTCTTTGTCTTTGCAGCATCTTACTAAAAAGTGTAAGCGACTACAAAAGTCTAAGGGTCTGATTACGTGTTTGGCCATTCGACTGCAAGACTGCTAAGGTGGCAGTCCCAGAAAGACTACTGCTCCAGCGGACTCCAGACCACCATATTACGATGTATGCAGGCTGAACCGCCAACCAGGAAAACAAATGTCTGCCCACCAGCTGTAGGGCGGTCTGCTATCTTGGCAGTGCACGCTCCATCACCATCATGGCCACGTGGAACCATGGAGCCCATTACAAAAACAGAATCAACGTGGTGTTCTACTTGTGGCTGTGATCTGACTTTTTGGCGGCCTCCGCGGTACGCATTCAACAAAGCATCAGACAAGTGCCCATTGGATGGATTCGAAAACAACACAGCTGACGTGTGCTTGCCCAGTGGACACACCTGCAAAACACACTATAAAACACACCCCTTCCCAGATCATGATCCTTTGCCTCTCCACTGCAAGAAAGGGACCAGAGCCCACCATTTTTCATATCCTTGACTGATAAGGCACCCTTTTTTCACCATACCATTTAACGCCTTTCACACACATTTGTCCATTTACTCCCTTTATCATATTTTTAAGTAAGTCCCTTCCACTCACTTCATTTTACACCCATGTCACATTCCAAAAATTCCTGTTTATCTGAAGATGAGTTGAGAGTCATGGTGGATGAAATCATAAGAGTAGAGCCACAATTGTTTGGAGCCCAAGTTCAGCATACTCCTCTCAGTAGGAAAATGGAAATGTGACAAATGATAGTCAACAGAGGAATGCTGTAGGCACCACCCTGCGCACAAAGGAGGACATTAGGAAGAGGTGGAATGACGTGATGGGTGAGGTGCACTCCCTGGCTTCCAGGCAATACATGGAGGCCAATAAGACTGGTAGTGGTCCTCCCAGTGCCCCATTACAACTCTTTCCCTGGGAGAAGACTGTCTTTGCCATCTTGCACCCTAAGGGCTTGACAGGAATAGCTGGTGGAGTGGAGTCTGGTAAGTTACAACACAAGAATTGTTACAAATCGTAAATATCCTGCATGCTCACATGTCACATTTTGCCACTGTGCTGTTTGTCTACTTTCCCAACATGCAATACCCAGAGTTGCAGGATTTAAGCTTGTTAATGTGGATTATCGTATATAACATGACACGTATCAATCCCCATTACATGCCATATGTTGGAATGGGGTCTGTAAGTGTTTTAACATCAAATGATCATCCCAGGACCCATGGTATGTGTTAACATGGAAATGTATGGGCCAACCTAACTGCAGTGTGGCAACAGATATATGACTCAACATTTGTCAAGTATTGGGAAGTACAGAGTGACATCACTACAACTACCAGGAGGCACTTTTTCTGTACCTCTAACCCCTAGGCCTTTCTGCACTTGTCTAAATACACCTAGGTGCCATCTCTCAAATGATGTACCCTCCTCTGTGAGTCTACCATTTGTGTAGTGTAGGGAGGCAGCAAGTGACATGACTACAACTACCAGGAGGCTCTGGTTCTCTGTCTCTAATCAACAGGCCTTACTACACTTGTCCAAATACACCTGCGTGCCATCTCTCAAATGATGTACCCTCCCTTGAGAGTTTAGCATTTATGTAGTGTGAGGAGGCAGCAACGAACATGACTACAACTACCAGGAGGCCCTGTTTCTGTATCTGTAACAGGCCTTCCTACACTTGTCCAAATACACCTGTGTGCCATCTCTCAAATGATGTACCCTCCCCTTGCAGTTAGCAATCAACATACCATGCTCAATTCAGAGATGGACCTGCCTTCCGAGCTTGCTCTTGTCCTGGTATCCCAAAATGAAACTATTGAGGACAGGAGTGCATTAAGCAGCTTCATCAGATTGGCAGTGGCAGTTAACATATTGGCTCAGCACCTCTCATATAATAGCTGCTGCTACATATACCACAAAGTTGTATGTTTACCTGTATCCCACACAACTAGGCCTTGGAATGGTTAAATACACATGTCTCCTCTCCACTGTGTTGACTTAACTGTTTCTAAGATGTCATGTTCATTCTCTCAGTTAAGGTGCAACTGAGAATCACATCTAATGAGCTGCTTGAGTTGAATAGTTTCTACAACCTTCACACGTCATGTTGACAACTTCAATACCATGGTAACATAGCACAATCAGCAAATCTACCACTTAACAGTGTCCAAGTTCTCTACTTACAGTCACACAAAACCTTTGGATGTAGATTCCACACTTCAATCAATAACATTGTACTTTATTTCTCAACAGGTCGAGCTAGCACAGCACCTGGATAGTCATCATCCACCAACCAGACTCCCAACCCACCTCTGGATGAAGCCCTCAGAGATGATGGCACTCCTGGACATGTGGGTGTGAATGACAGTCCTGGCCCATCTGGGCAGCCTGGTCAGATGGCAGCAGTGAATCTCACTGTCTTCACAACAATACCTCCCACCCAAGTTGTTTCAACATCACAGACAACAATGTGCTCCCCAAACTGTGTACCTAGCACAGTTGCTACAAGCTTGTGCCCCCCAGTCCTGGATCCTGAGGTGCAAATCAATAATACTAACACTGAGGGTCCAGGACCCAGTTTGAATGGGCACCCTGTACCAAGGGCACAGGCTTGTGGGGGTAGGATCTGTGGGAGGGATGCTGTGGGCCACAACAGTGAGGCTACTGGGGCCACTCAGAAAAATCTTGAGGATCTATATTGAGTCCCAAGATGTGATCGGCCAGGTGCTAACCAAACTCTGAGAAATCACGCAGCTGCAGAGAGACAAGAACCAACATATGGAGGCCCATAACTCCAACATGGGTACCCTAACAGGGGTGCTGAGTGACATCAATACAACCCTGAGCTGGGCTTTTTCCCCAACATCTACCTCTTCCTGTGGGCAAACTACATCAAACCCAAGTACATCCGTGGCAGACACAGGAAGGGAGGTCCTGCCAGAGGGACAACCACCCTCAGACACCTCTACTTCTGCAGCAGCTGAACATCCCGTCCTCGAAAGAAGGGATGTCCATGTAAAAATCCAGGAGGTGTGGATGGCAAGACACCCACCACTGTCAGCAAGAAACCTCACCTTTAGTATCCTCCTTTGTGTGTCATACATTCACTCTGTGGACTGATCCTGAACCTCATTCCATTTCTGATGGGAGGAATACTATGGACTTTGGACTTCCGAGGGTGTGGCATCTACTCCTATGATTTCATTCACAATGACTGACCCCTTCACTTTTCATTTATGTTACTTTTTGCCACAAGTTTATTTTCACCCTTACCATTATAATGAATTTACAGGTCACACACACATTGTCTGCTGTCGTAAATTTAATATTTAGCAATGTAAATATGCAAGAACATATGACCCATACAATGGAAAAACAAGCTTCTTGTGGAAGCAGGGATATGTTGCATATGTGTCCAGTTTAGAATTACAACCATTCTACACAAACACATATATACACGTGTCCTGCCAAAGAAGAAAATGTATTACATTGTTCAGCTCATAGGCTGTCAATATGTCTGAAACTTAGCAAATCACACATAGTTGAATCATACTGGGCAAATGTTCACATTTATAGGTACGGACCTCCAGACCATGGAATGAAGGGATATGTCTGATATTGCCCTGTAGAGTAGGCAAGCATGACATTGGTTGATGTCATGAGCTGGAGCCACAGCATCTACTTCACAAAAGGAATCCAACATCATACAATGCAAGAGTCGTACAGATGACAGTACAACAGTTTCTGATCGCATGATCATTGCAATCCAGTGCGTCTGCATCTGGTGGTCTGACACAAACAAATGTCAGTGATGTGCCATAGGCACTTTGGCCTACAATTATGAAACACCTAAACAGCTACATAGAGTTCATACAGAAAGAGTATTTAGCCAATGTGAAGAGAAACCAACATGAATTTGACCTAGGACTTCATATTTTCTGACTACATGATGACACACATGAATAATCAGGGATACCACACGACAAGGGAGTTTTGCAAAACTTCCATCCTATTACTGTGCACTCTGTCTTGGCACAGGTCTTGCACACCCAAAGTCTGTGACCTATATTCCCAGGAACAATCCCTGTCCACTTTGTATGTGTGAACAGCATCATATACCTGCCAATGTCATAACTCTGAAATGTTCCAATGAAGATGTCATGATGAAGGTACCTGAACAAACGCAAAAACAAGCAGCATAGTTATGAAACCATATGTATGACACAAGTAACGTAGCAGACGGCAGGGCGACGCAGTCCATTTTAGAAATCTCACACAGACAAAGCAACATCTCCTAAATGTTATTGCTTCAAAAGCTTCCTCATCAGAAACACTTTGCCAGTATTTACCAGAGCTTCAGAACTGTTCAAGAAAATATACTTAAAACATCACAAGAGTTCACTGTACAGTCAAAGTCATGACATCTCATGACTTATTTACACTCAAGAGGAGAAGCTGTTGATAAGATCTTGTTGCAAGTCAGCTCCTTCATCTTCACCACTATCATCTTAATTTCACATTTCCTCACTTGGTGGCACCGTGGGCTCCCTCTCCTCTGGGATGTAAGGGATGTTCTCTTCGCCGGGAGATGTTATGGAGCATGCAGCACGCCACAGTGATTTGACACACCTTCCCAGATGAGTAGAGGAGGCCCCCTTTGTCTTGTCCAGACAGCAAAATCTGGCCTTCCTGAGCCCAAAAGCCGGCTCAACTGCCCACCGTGTTCTTCCATCGGCCTCATTTAAGCAGGCTTGCCCTGGCGTAGTTGGATTCCTCAGAGGTATTAACCAAGGACAGTTGGAATATGCTGACTCTCCTGTTCCATAATGAGACATAAGTGCAGCAATGATTCACACACTTCCTGATTGTAACACCTGACATTGCACACACAAGATGACAACAGATGTAGCTTACCAATAAACCAGGTCCTCTCTGGTTCCAGTTGTAATATCAGCTGGGATGTGGTGCTGTTCCGCATTACAAAGAAATCCTGGGCTAAGCATGGGAACCGGGTACATACGTTTGAAATGTACAGATCTGACAAGCAGACAACTTGCACGTTGATTGAATGGAAGTGTTTTCTGTTCACTGGCATGCAGTGGCACAAGTGCAATATGGGTACCATCAGTAGCCCCCACAACACGTGGGTTGCGACCAGATTCATGGACGTCAACGTTCACATTGGCAAAATCCTCACATCCGGGATACCTGATATACCTGTCAACGTGTTTCATCATTGCTGATAGCACATCTCTTAAAACACCAGTGAACATAGGTTGTGACATACCACCAGATATAGCCACTGTGTATTGAAATGACTCTGTGGTCAGGAAGTGTAATACTGCCATGAGTCTCACAATGGGTGTTATATATGTCAGATTAGTGTTCTGAGGAATGAGATCTGGCTCAAACGACATAGATCATGGATTGTTTGCCTATTCAGCCTGAACTGCTTTATTATGTTGCGTTACTCCATGGTCTGGTGGTCTGGAAATGGATGGTAGATTGGAGGTTGTTGCATCCTCCCTCCCCAGGGTACCTATTTGTAGAATGAAATGAGTTGGAGCATTAGTCACTGTGTCCAGACCAAGATATCTGATGATTCAGACCAAAGCCATCTGACAAAACATTACTGACTGGAAAAATATTACACCCATTACACATCAAAACTGTCTACACGTGACAGCTATGATCCCCATGGCTGTCTAGACATGTGTCTACAATATATATATGTATATATACACCTCTTGTGCCACTTGATATTGTGAAGTATACTCTGACCGCCAATGCACCGAAGTTCAATGGCTTCTGTGCACTGATGACTGTGTAGGAGAATCTACATATCATGGAAGCTTTACATCTGCTGAGATGGTACTACACATTAACAGATGTTGTGGCACATTTGAAATTCAACAAAAATGTAGTTTTAAAGGCCAAAAAGGCAGATGCTTGACCTTGTTCATTGGATTTTAGGAACCTCCTGCCACAGGCAAAAGCCCAAAACGCAGTGGATAGTTCCAACTGTGGCAGACACAGCCATAGGCTAACATTGTTGACAGTGATGCTCATGGCCCAATAGCTGTGCCTGTCAATGGTAATCACTGAATACATGGCATAGATGTACACCGCAGTTTGGAAAAGAACTCACTTGCCTCCTGATGCTGCTGCCATCAACACCTCCACCACTTCAGCTGTTGTGTGCCATCTCTGGGAGCAATCATGGCAGGCCAAGCAGGTGAAAGGGCCCCTGCCTTCTCTCCAGAGGAGCTGGAGAAACTTGTTGAAGAAGTCCTTCCCCTGTATGGTCAGCTCTACGACTCAACAGAGGACAGGTAATATCTTACATACATCCTTGTCTATTTTGGAAACTATCCTTCCCTTCCTCACAAGCTAAAATGTGCCTCTGAGTCCCAGTAAGTCATTTTATTGCCTGTTGTCACAATCTGTGGTCTATACTAGGATGTACAGGTTGTGGATTGTGGAGTCCTGTACTCTGAGTATTTCAAATGACCATTGTGTTTTGTGAAGTGTGATAAGCTCTAGATCCTGCTTCTGTTACATTTAAATATCTTTCAAGTAAATTTTACAGCCAAAAAATGATTTGTCGGATGATGGTAAATAACACATTAGAAGTATTTGCATTACAGCACGAGCTATGTGTGTATACTGTTTGAGTCAGTTTAGGATACTGTTAGCAAAGTCTAAAGTCCCACATATCACTGAGCTCAGATCAGGCCTTGGCAAACTGTTGTATGAGACCCATGTAAAACTCATTGATCCCTTCAGAGTGCTACATAACCCTGAACTCACATATAGGATGCACTGTTATGTGTGAAAGTGATAGTAATGTGCTGTTCATTTATGTTCTGTATGCTCAGATGCAAAGACCGAAGGTGGTCAAAGCCTTTTCACAGTTTGGGACTTAGCCCAGGCTGGTGCACAGTAACTGTGGCTATACAACTGAGGCACTGGGCCCATTTCCTGTAGACCTTCTGGTTCTTGGATGTGGCCTAAATGAGTCTTTTGAAGCAAGATTTGGCCTGCATGCTTTTACATTGATTACATTAGGAGTGAGGACTGGCGTAACCACCTGACCTGGTACTTATTTCCATTGACCCTCATTGTCAATGTTGTCATTGCCTAATGACAGGCCCCTTACTCCCTCACATATGTTGTCGCCTTTCCAGAAGTCATGTTTGTACAGTAGAGTCCTACTGCACAAATGAAAAACCCACAGTGCAGATTGTTGGTTGTTGCAGGGGAGCTCATGATATGTGAATCACTAGCTCTGTTACATACAACCAATTAGACCAAACATACCTTGATATGTTGAATGTTATCTTTGTAGAAGTTCCACATAAGGTAAGAGGTGTTTTGTGTGATACCAGTGCATATCATACAAACCCACTCAGAATTGGGATGAGATTCCATTATGTATTCCACATGTCCACAAGTCCACAGAGTAGAATCTTCCAGTGACACTCATGCCAACCCTTTCATTGTCACCTAAGTCTTATGGTATAGACTGTGCCATGGTAGTTGCCTCTATGGACCGCATGCAGTGAGTCAATGTACCTGGATGTCAAGGTGTCCGTACAGTTATGCACAAGTAGTTTACCGTTTGTAAGGTCACAGTGGTGTGTTGTTTTTCTTAGTGGCTCACCTCACAGTACAAGTTGCTTGGCCCCAGGCTGCAATATGTCAGTGGGCTTGTTTAGTCAGTGTAGGCCATGACCAGGTTTGTGGATAGTCAGCAGATGACTCCAAAAGTGTGCATTATGTCCCTGTGCTTATCATCATGTGTGCTTTATACATGTTGTGTGTTGGCAATTACAAAATGCTTGTACTAGGTGTTTCGAAAATGTGTTACATGCACAAGCAACCCTTAAAAAGTGCAATTATGACCTCTTCATTTGTCTATTATATCCATACAGATCAATGCCCATCAGAAGCAAGGGATTTGGAGAGATATCACCCAGAAGGTGCGGACCCTGGGGGTCTAATGCAGGTGGAGCATCTAGTGTTGAAAAAGGTGGGAGGACCTGTGACACTGTCCCTGAAGGTCGCGGAGGTCCAGCTGGGGCTATCCTCCCTGATTGCCCATACACTGGTGGTGGCCTACCCCAAGCTTGATGGGCATTTGAAAGGAGCACAGCAGTCAAAAAGGAGTGAGTCCTGGGCAGATTCGTACATGTTACATTGCCAGGCTGATGTGTTAGAGGCAGCCAACTCCACATGAATATTGGAGATGGCCAATGTGCAATACACAAGATGAGTTGTTGTTTGTGTAGGTATGGTAGTTGGGGCATGGTGATGTGCCTTCACTTTTGTCCTAGAGACTAAGGAAACAACAATCTACAGTCCACTAACAATATACTCTCTTAAGCAGTCACATGGCTGAGTGCAGTTGTCAATCACCTTATGTTGTTTCATGTTATGGGTGTCATTTGAACTCAACAGTCTACTTGTCTTCAGTGTGTCAGCCCCAACATCATACAACATGAGGTAATAGAGTACTGTACTCAGCCATGTGTCTGGTAAAGGGAGTATGTTGGCATCTATACCCAACGAGCCACTTGTCTTCAATGTGTCAAGAGTGCTGGTGCCTCACTACTGTCTCTCATGTGGTGGTGGCCATCATACATGTGACATAGCAGACACTGGCCCTCATTACAACATTGGCGGTAAAAGCCGCTTACCGCCGTGCAGAAGACCGCCAACACACCGCCGCGGCCGCGGAATTCCGCCACGATCATTGTGACCCACAGCTCGGAATCTGCCAAAATCCAGACACCCACACAAGTCCGCCACACCAAAGGTCAGTGATAAACTGGCGATAACAAAACCTCCACCGTCACGCCAACAGGAATACGCCCACACTATCACGACCCACGAATCCACGCGGGGGTCTTTCCAGCATGGTATTCCATTGGCGGTACACACCGCCGCGCTCAAAATACACACACATTTACAAAACACTACCACATTGGACAAATACACACACCTGATACACATACACACACCACTCCCACACACCCAATACAATATAAAACACACACCCACATCACCCACAAACCCTTAGGACCACAATTGCGACAGAAAGCCAGAGAGAGACACCACCTGAAAGAATAATAGCTGCCACAGGCACCCTACACCATCACTCACACAACATCCACGCACCTCACACAACACACCTCTAAATATCACCCCACACATCACAACACACACCACCCCACACATCCCCCACACCACCCCATGGCCCCGCAAAGACACCCCAGGTTCTCTGAGGAGGAGCTCAGGGTCATGGTGGAGAAAATCATCCCGGTAGAGCCACAGCTATTCGGATCACAGGTGCAGCACACCACCATAGCTAGGAAGATGGAGCTATGGCGCAGAATCTTGGACAGGGTCAACGCAGTGGGACAGCACCCAAGAACTAGGGATGACATCAGGAAGAGGTGGAACGACCTACGGGGGAAGGTGTGTTCAGTGGTCTCAAGACACCACATTGCGGTACAGAGGACTGGCGGTGGACCCCCACCTCCTCCCCAACAACTAACAACATGGGAGGAGCAGGTCTTGGCTATACTGCATCCTGAAGGCCTCGCAGGAGTAGCCGGAGGAATGGACTCTGGTAAGTCAAATCTTTCATTACTTCATCCCCCACCCACCTGCATGCTATCACATACCCCCACCCTCGCCCTCACCCCCATCACTCCAACTCCTCACGTATGTCCCAATATCACAAACCACACATCCCAAACCCAAGCCCTGCATGTAACACCAAAGCATGGACACCCATCACCAAAGCATGGCCACTGCACATACCCATGCACCCCCCTAAACCATTATCACACAAGGTCCTACACAGGAATGCAAGCACTGGGGTACAGGGTCACCCACCCATTGCACACCATGGCACACACTGATGCAATAATTATGCCTTTACACCCCTGGAGGACCCCTACCCAACGTCACCGGACAGGAGGGTCCAGGTATGTCCAGTCCACCCACAGAAGAGGCCCACAGTGATGACAGCAGCTCTGTCCAACTGGATCCAGATGACCAGCCCGGCCCATCTGGGACCTCGAGACAGTCGGTTCCCCCTCACACTGGCACAGGCCACCACAGAACCTCCCCCCTCTGGAAACACCAGCACAGCACCTACCCAGCGGGCCCATACCTCTGTCCCCAGGACACGTCAATCAGCAGTGTGTCCACCACTACAGGGAACACAGGCTAACCCACCACCCCACCAACACCAGGGACCTGGGGGCAGTGGCAGTGGGCACAGGGGACAGAGGCCCAGGGAAACAGGGGAACTGGGAGGGCTGCTGTGCGACAGGGGGAGGACAGGCCCAGGGAACCCACTCTCCACGAGGCCCTCTCCAACATCATGGGAGCCTACCACCATTCCCAGGAGACGATGGCAACAGTACTGGCCAAGTTTCAGGAGACCCAGCGGCTGCAGGAGGAACAGTATTTGGGGTTCGGGGAGGGACTCAAATCCATCAATTCCACCCTGGGCACCACTGTAGGGGTGCTGAAGGAACTTGTCAACACCAGGAGGGACACTGGGGCACAACAAGGGGCCCCTGACACTAGCCTGGATGATGAACTGCCCACCACCTCTGCCGGCGCTAGTAGACAGGAGGCACCGCCACAGGACCACCACACCAGCACCCCACCCCCTGCAGATGGAGAACCACCCCGCAAGCGGTCCCTGAGATCCAGGACAAAGACAGAGAACAATGCCAAGACCCCACCAAGAAACGAGACCACCGTGATTGTCATCATCCTGTCCCACTTTGTCACCCTGTCCATCCTTAAACTTCCCCAGCTCCACTTCCTATTCCCCTTTGGACAATGCACCTGTGAGACTAATAGACTGGACTCTGCCATGGACATTCCTCCACCATCACCCCTGACCATTTTACAACCCCCTCCACTATTTAGCACTTAAATAAACACCCTTGAATCACAAAACTATCTGGACTCAGTCTGTGCTTTCGATAATGTGTATTTGCAATAACTGTGGGAAAATGCTTTATCCATTGTAATGTCAACATACCTATGTCACACAGCTCTAGTCCATGAGGAAACATAGCAGATGTCACACAGTGGGACCCACATCTGTGAAATCGAAAGGGAAAGTGACAACTCAGGGTCCATACGCTGTGCGAAAATGACAGACGGATGAGAGGTAGAAGGATCAAACAGATGTAGCAGGCAGTGTTGTCTTCTTACCTGTGTCTCACTGGAAGTATTGTTGGATCACTGTGTTCCTGTTTTCTATGTCCTCTTCTTTTGCTTCCTCGTCTTCACTGTCCACAGGCTCCACAGCTGCCACAACACCTCCATCTGGACCATCCTCCTGCAGAGAAGGCACCTGTCGTCGCAAAGCCATGTTGTGAAGCATACAGCAGGCCACGATGATCTGGCACACCTTCTTTGGTGAGTAGAATAGGGAACCACCTGTCATATGAAGGCACCTGAACCTGGCCTTCAGGAAGTTGAAGGTCCTCTCTATAATCCTCCTAGTTTGATCATGTGCTTCATTGTAGCGTTCCTCTGCCCTTGTCCTGGGATTCCTCACTGGGGTCAGTAGCCATGACAGGTTGGGGTAACCAGAGTCACCTGCAAATATCGAGGGACAACTATTAGACACACACTAACTCTTAGGGACATCCCCAGACACCTAGTCACACTGTATTGGGTCCATGTTCTCACCTAATAGCCACACACGGTGCCTCTGGAGTTGCCCCATCACATAAGGGATGGTGCTATTCCTCAGAATGTAAGCGTCATGGACTGAGCCAGGAATTTGGCATTCACATGGGAGATGTACTGGTCTACCAAACACACCATCTGCACATTCATCGAATGGTAACTCTTCCGGTTTCTGTATACCTGTTCACTCCTGCGTAGGGGGACCAAGGCCACATGTGTCCCATCAATGGCACCTATGATGTTGGTGATATGTCCCAGGGCATAGAAGTCACCTTTCACTGTAGGCAAATCCTCCACCTGAGGGAAAACGATGTAGCTCCGCATGTGTTTCAAGAGGGCAGACAACACTCTGGACAACACGTTGGAAAACATAGGCTGGGACATCCTTGATGCTATGGCCACTGTTGTTTGAAAAGACCCACTTGCCAGGAAATGGAGTACTGACAGCACCTGCACTAGAGGGGGGATTCCTGCGGGATGGCAGATAGCTGAAATCAGGTCTGGCTCCAACTGGGCACACACTTCCTGGATTGTGGCACGATCAAGTCTGTAGGTGATGATCACATGTCGCTCCTCCATTGTCGACAGGTCCACCAGCGGTCTGCACACCAGAGGATGCCGCCATCTCCTCCCCTGCCCCAGCGGACGTGCTCTATGGAGGAGAACAGCGAGCAGAGAGTCAACCAACACAGGTACGTAAACACAACTTTATAGGAAAAAATTTCAAAATCCACATATGGCTGTCTTAGTGTATAATCAAGGTTTATATATGTGTGACGCATTTAAAATTAATGCCAAGTGGACCCCTGAAATGGCGGCTGCCTGACCTGTAAGGTGGGACAAGGGATATGAGGTAATTGCGCTGGTGTTGTACACCGTCGCAGTAGGCTGTCGAAGACCGCGGTGCAAACCTGCATTGGTTAACATTGGACCCTATGGGTCCCAGGAGCCAATGACGATGTATGCCGGCGGTGACAGTACGCACCTCCGCCATTTTCTCTCTGTTCAATCACTTGATACCTGATCTTCGACTGGAGAGGACCTACACTGCAAGTGCTGCTGTGACCTCAGTCTGGAAGAGACAATGGCTTGTGTGTCTGGGGAAAGGGCCCCTGCCTTAAGCACGGAGGAGTTGGAGAAACTAGTGGATGGGGTCCTCCCCCAGTACACGGGACTCTACGGTCATCCAGACAAACAGGTGAGTACACTCTGAGCATGCTGTATGGGCAATGGCTGTTTGGAGTGGTGTGGATGAAAAATGGGGGGGGGAGAATGAGGCGTGCTTGAAACGACAGTGAGTGCATGTGCGACATGGCAAGGGTAGGGATGCAGGCCAATGACTGTGACGGTGTGGGCGCTTATATCTTCTCCTTTTCCCCTGTACTATTCGTGTAGGTCAACGCTCACCAGAAGAAGGATATTTGGCGTGCCATCACCAAGGAAGTCCGGACCCTGGAAGTCTACCACAGACAGGGCACCCACTGCCGGAAAAGATGGGTGGACATTCGCCGCTGGAGCAAGAAGACGGTGGAGGCCCAGCTGGGGATGGCCTCCCAACGTGGGAGGGGTTCCAGTCGCACCATGACCCCCCTGATGTTCCGGATCCTGGCGGTGGCATACCCGGAGTTGGATGGGCGCTTGAGGGCATCACAACAGCCACAAGGGGGTGAGTACACTCTCATTCAGCTGACTTTGCGCGCCCTGTGAGGTGCCTGGGCGGGGGAGGTGAGCTGTGGGTTCCCCTAGGCCAGGGTGAGTTTAGTAGGAAGGGTCCCTTCATAAGGCAGGTCGTGTGGCACCCCACCCCACCTGTGTACAGAGCCAACTACAGCTAGTCAGGCTCCTGTGACATCCATGTGTGCAGCAATCAGACATAGCCTTGTAAACCATGTCTCTGGGATTGATTAGGGAACTCCAAGTGCACGGCATAGTGCCGGTTGGCTTCTGTGTCTGTAGTGTCCACCACCGGTAGTGGTATTGCATGCACTCAACATGTCTTTCTTCTGTTTCCCCCCCCTTTTTGTGGTCTCCCTGTGCTTGTGTGCATTAGCATCATCAGGCGGAGGAGCAGTGGCACTGGAGCAGGAGGGAGCTGCATCCCACATGGCCCTGGAGGGCGAGACAACGAAGTCAGAAACCACCAGGGGACGGTGGGCGAGGGGAGCTCCAAGGCGGGGACAGGAGCTGAGACCGGCGATACGGACTCCTCCTCTGATGGGAGCTCCCTTGCGGTGGCGAGCCCCACTGTGCCCCCCGCATCTACAGGTACAGCCGCCACCCCCCCTACCAGCACCGCCCTCCCAGCAGCCCCTCAGCGTTTGCCCCATGGCCGCTCACCCAGGAGTGTGGGTATCTCCTTCGCCCCAGGCACCTCAACCCCTGTCACCCCTGCTGCCCTCAGTGAGGAGGCCATTGACCTCCTCAGGTCCCTCACTGTTGGGCAGTCTACCATTCATTCTGGTCAGATAGCCCATCAGCGACCTTTTCAGACTCTGGTCTCTGCACTGATGGCAGCCATTGTCCCTGTCTCTAGTCTCCCCCCTCCAACTTCCTCCACCCAGACCGAAACCCCTGTACCTCAGCCTATCCCAAGCACACCCTCAGACCAGCATGCACACACCTCAACACACAAGGGAAGCTCAGGCAAACATAAGAACCACACATCCCACAGGCACTCACGCAAGCATCATACACATGTAGACATATCAACAGCCACTGCCTCCACTGTGTCCCCCTCCTCCTTGTCTCCCTCCTACCTCCCTGTCTCGTCTCCACTCACACCTGCATGCACTACATCATCAGCCACTACGTCCATCACCAGCACACCCACCACCACACCCCACTCATGTGCAGTCACCACCCCCACTACCATTCACACAACCCATGTGTCCTCTCCCAGTGTGTCTGTGAGCCCACCTCCCAAGGTTCACAAACGCAGTCACACACCCACCCAACAGCCATCCACCTCACGACAGCCTCCAGCCCATGCATCTTCACCCAAAGTCACCAAACGTACACCTCCTACAACCACTACCTCTTCCTCCACTCCCAAACCCCCTCCATCTACCCGTCCCAGTGTGTCCAAAAAACTTTACCTGTCCAACCCTGACCTCTCCTAGGGCCCGCCTCTCCAGGTCCCAACCCAGCAGCTCAGCCACAACATCACCGGGAGCAGTGGTGCCCGTGGTGACCGGCTTCTGGAGTGCGCCAGGCAGCAGGGCAGCCAGCGTGCCAAGGAGCCAGAGCACGGACAGTCTCCCACCTCAAAAACACCAAAAGTTGGCCAGTGCCCGGTGGGAGAGAGGAAAAAAATCTTCAAACAACGCTTCTCCCAGGGGTACAGGTGGGAGTGTGGATCCAGCTGCGCCACCATCCAAGGTGGGGAAGGGGCACACTAAAACTGGCAAGTCTGAGAAAACCTGCACGGCGGACAAGACCGCCACAAGCACCGCTGCCAAGGACACCGCCGCCACCAGCACCACTGCCAAGGACACCGCCGCCACCAACACCGCTGCCAAGGACACCGCCGCCACCAGCACCGCTGAACAGGACACCGCCGCCACCAGCACCGCTGCCAAGGACACCGCCGCCACCAGCACCGCTGCCAAGGACACCGCCGCCACCAGCACCGATGAACAGGACACCGCCGCCACCAGCACAGCTGCCAAGGACACCACCGCCACCAGCACCGCTGCCAAGGACACCGCCGCCACCAGCACAGCTGAACAGGACACCGCCACCACCAGCACCGCTGCCAAGGAAACCGCTGCCACCAGCACCGCAGGCCACATATGCGCCAAAGATTCTGACACTACTGAGGCCGCCACGAGCAGGATGAAGCACTCTGGGCACAAAGCACCCTCCAGAACAAGTGGACAATGACATCCACTACCTCTGTCCTTGGCAGGATGAAGCACTCTGGGCACAAAGCACCCTCCGGAACAAGTGGACAATGACATCCACTACCTCTGTCCTTGGCAGGATGAAGCACTCTGGGCACAAAGCGCCCTCCAGAACCAGTGGAGACTGTTATCCACTGGAGAGACTGTGGCTTTGTACTCCCCAGGATGAAGCAGTGGGCAAACCACCCACTGTAGAGACTTGAGAGACTGTGGCTTTGCACTCCCCAGGATGCAGCAGTGGGCAAACCACATACTGTAGAGACTTGATAGACTGTGGCTTTACACTCCCCAGGATGCAGCAGTGGGCAAACCACCCACTGTAGAGACTTGATAGACTGTGGCTTTGCACTCCCCAGGATGCAGCAGTGGGCAAACCACCCACTGTAGAGACTTGAGAGACTGTGGCTTTGCACTCCCCAGGATAAAGCAGTGGGCAACCCACCCACTGTAGAGACTTGAGAGACTGTGGCTTTGCACTCCCCAGGATACATCAATGGGCATGGAGCCCCCTCGTGGATCTGGCGTTGTGTACTCATCCGGCTGAGGTGCCCCCCCTTCCCTTACCCCTGAGGTGCCTGTTTTATTTCTATCTGATACCCCAGCAGTGTTCTCTCCGTCTTGTTTGGGTATCTTGTGTGGGCCTCGCCCATGCATTTTGGGCCCAGTGGTCCACGGACTGTGATGGTGGAATCCCTTGGACTTGTATTCTTGGTGTATATATTTGTTTATAGTGTGAATATCTTTATATATGTATATATTTTTGATTCATGTCTTTGAATATATTACAATCATTCGACTCATTTCCTTTTGTCCTTGCATTCTTCCAGGGGGGTTGGGGGGTGTAACTGTAATGTATTGTGATGTATTAGTGTGTGTGTTGTAGTGGGTGAGGGTGGGGGTGGGGGTGTTGCGTGTTGCGTGTGAGTGTCACTCTCTTTTCCCTCCCCTGTGTCGTAGGTGCAGTACTCACCGCGGTCTTCGCCGCCGGCATTCGTACTCCTGGTAGAGGAGCAGGAAGACAAAGGCAGGTAGTATCTGAAGTTCCGGTTCCATGGCGTCCTGGTTCCTCGTGGGGTGTGCAGAGGTGAGAGTTTTCCCTTCCAAGTCCTGTTTCCGCCGTGTTTTTGTTCGCGGTGATCAGCCCCAGAAAAGGTGCGGATTGGGCTGTTGTAATTCTGGGGGCGGTACATTGTCCTCCACCTGTCTGTTGGCGGTTACCGCCTCGGTGTTTGTTTTTACCGCCTTGGCGGGCGGAGTGTGAAAGTGGCTGTCTATGTTGGTGGTTTCCGCCACGGTCGTTGTAGGAAAGTACCATCTTGCCTGGCATGTTACCCCCATATTTCACTGTATATATGTTGTTTTAGTGTATGTGTCACTGGGACCCTGCCAGCCAGGGCCCCAGTGCTCATAAGTGTGCCCTGTATTTGTTCCCTGTGTGATGACTAACTGTCTCACTGAGGCTCTGCTAACCAGAACCTCAGTGGTTATGCTCTCTCTGCTTTCCAAATTGTCACTAACAGGCTAGTGACCAATTTCACCAATTCACATTGGCATACTGGAGCACCCTTATAATTCTCTAGTATATGGTACTGAGGTACCCAGGGTATTGGGGTTCCAGGAGATCCCTATGGGTTGCAGCATTTCTTTTGCCACCCATAGGGAGATCTGACAATTCTTACACAGGCCTGCCAGTGCAGCCTGAGTGAAATAACATCCACGTTATTTCCCAGCCATTTACCACTGCACTTAAGTAACTTATAAGTCACCTATATGTCTAACCTTCACCTAGTGAAGGTTGGGAGCAAAGTTACTTAGTGTGTGGGCACCCTGGAACTAGCCAAGGTCCCCCCACATCGTTCAGGGCAAATTTCCCGGACTTTGTGAGTGCGGGGACACCATTACACGCGCGCACTGTACATAGGTCTCTACCTATGTACAGCGTCACAATGGTAACTCCGAACATGGCCATGTAATATGCCTAGGATCATGGAATTGTCATCCCAATGCCATTCTGGCATTATGGGGACAATTCCATGATCCCCTGGGTCTCTAGCACTGAATCCGGGTACAGCCAAACTGCTGTTCCCGGGGTTTCACTGCAGCTGCTGATGCTGCCAACCCCTCAGACAGGTTTCTGCCCTCCTGGGGTCCAGCCAGGCCTGGCCCAGGAAGGCAGAATAAAGGACTTCCTCAGAGAAAGGGTGTTACACCCTCTCCCTTTGGAAATAGGTGTCAGGGCTGGGGAGGAGTAGCCTCCCCCAGTCTCTGGAAATGCTTTGATGGGCACAGATGGTGCCCATCTCTGCATAAGCCAGTCTACACTGTTTCAGGGATCCCTGAGCCCTGCTCTGGCGCGAAACTGGACAAAGGAAAGGGGAGTGACCACTCCCCTGACCTGCACCTCCCAGGGGAGGTGCCCAGAGCTCCTCCAGCGTGCCCCAGACCTCTGCCATCTTGGATTCAGAGGTGTGCTGGCACACTGGACTGCTCTGAGTGGCCAGGGCCAGCAGGTGACGTCAGAGACTCCTTCTGATAGGCTCTTACCTTTCTTACTAGCCTATCCTCCTTCCTAGGTAGCCAAACCTCCTTTTCTGGCTATTTAGGGTCTCTGCTTTGGGGAATTCTTCAGATACCGAATGCAAGAGCTCATCAGAGTTCCTCTGCATCTCCCTCTTCACCTTCTGCCAAAGGATTGACAGCTGACTGCTCAGGACGCCTGCAAAACCGCAACAAAGTAGCAAAGACGACTACTGCAACCTTGTATCGCTTCATCCTGCTGGCTTTCTCGACTGTTTCCTGGTGGTGCATGCTCTGGGGGTAGTCTGCCTCCTTTCTGCACCAGGAGCTCTGAAGAAATGTCCTGTGGGTCGACGGAATCTTCCCCCTGCAACCGCAGGCAACAAAAGACTGCATCACCTGTCCTCTGGGTCCCCTCTCAGCATGATGAGCATGGTCCCTGGAACTCAGCAACTCTGTCCAAGTGACTCCCACAGTCCAGTGACTCTTCAGTCCAAGTTTGGTGGAGGTAAGTCCTTGCCTCCCTACGCTAGACTGCATTGCTGGTTACCGCGTGAATTGCAGCTGCTCCGGCTCCTGTGCACTTTTCCAGGATTTCCTTTGCGCACAGCCAAGCCTGGGTCCCGACACTCTAAACTGCAGTGCACAACCTTCTGAGTTGTCCTCCGGCGTCGTGGGACTCCCTTTTCAGACTTCAGGTGGGCTCCGGTTCACTCCTCTTCCAAGTGCCTGTTCCAGTACTTCTGCGGGTGCTGCCTGCTTCTGTGAGGGCTCCCTGACTTGCTGGGCACCCCCTCTGTCTCCTCATCCAAGTGGCGACATCCTGGTCCCTCCTGGGCCACAGCAGCATCCAAAAACCCTAACTGCGACCCTTGCAGCTAGCAGGGCTTGTTTGTGGTCTTTCTGCGTGGGAATACCTCTGCAAGCTTCTTCACGACGTGGGACATCCATCCTCCAAAGGGGAAGTTCCTAATCCTCTTCGTTCTTGCAGAACACAAAGCTTGTTCCATCTGGTGGCAGCTTCCTTGCACCCTCAGCTGGCATTTCCTGGGCATCTGCCCACTCTCGACACTGTCGCAACTCTTGGACTTTGTCCCCTTGTTTTACAGGTACTCAGGTCCGGAAATCCACTGTTGTTGCATTGCTGGTGTTGGTTTTCCTTGCAGAATCCCCCTATCACGACTTCTGTGCTCTCTGGGGGTTGTAGGTGCACTTTACACCTACCTTACAGGGTCTTGGGGTGGGCTATTTTTCTAACCCTCACTGTTTTCTTACAGTCCCAGCGACCCTCTTCAAGCTCACATAGGTTTGGGGTCCATTCGTGGTTCGCATTCCACTTTTGGAGTATATGGTTTGTGTTGCCCGTGTACCTATGTGCTCCTATTGCAATCTATTGTAACTTTAAACTGCTTGCATTACTTCCTTTTGCTATTACTGCATATTTTGGGTATTTTGTACATATATCTTGTGTACATTTGGCATCCTCATACTGAGGGTACTCACTGAGATACTTTTGGCATATTGTCATAAAAATAAAGTACCTTTATTTTTAGTATATCAGTGTATTGTGTTTTCTTATGATATTGTGCATATGACACCAGTGGTATAGTAGGAGTTTTGCATGTCTCCTAGTTCAGCCTAAGCTGCTCTGCTATAGCTACCTTCTATCAGCCTATGCTGCTAGAAACACCTCTTCTACACTAAAAAGGGATAACTGGACCTGGCACAGAGTGTAAGTACCCCTTGGTACCCACTACAAGCCAGGCCAGCCTCCTACAGTGGTTGTGCAGCGGTGGGATAAGTACTTGTAACTACTTACCACTTTGTCATATTGTACTTTTCATAAGAGAAAAATATACAAAACAAGTTCAGTGTATGTACACCTAACGAAAAAGTTTTGCTTTTCTTCTCTTACACTTTCTACTAAGTTCTGAAAAGTACTCCTAAACTTTCTAAAAGTTTCAAAAAGTTTGAAAAAGTTTTTTTTTCCTGTTCTTTAAAAAGTCCTGAAACTTTTTCTCTCTTCTCACTGTCCCTAAACCTTCTTCTATCATGTCTGATGTAGGTACTTCTCTTAAAATGGTCAACACAACATATGACAATCTTAACTTTAAGAGCCTAAGGAGTCTCTGCATTGATAGAGGTTTAGTGGTAGGAAAGAACCCTTCTAGAGAATTTCTGTTTAACATGCTCATTGAGAATGATAAGGCCCAGGGTGGCCCTTCATCTGAGAAGTTGGTAGATGGCTCACACTCTGACTCAGGGGAGCCCCTTGAGGGAGGTGTACAGGGTTCTCTTCCTAATCTGCCCCTTAGCAGACCACATTGCAATGCTGGTAGTAATAGAAGCTCCCATCATAGGAGGGATGTTTTTGTTCCTGAATGCCAGGTTGTTAGAGTACAAGCTGTTAGGGACAGGTCTCCCTCTGTTGAATCCAATATATCTTCTGTGTCCAAGCATTCCCAACCCACCCACCCTGAAGACAAAATGTTAGAAAGGGAACTCAACAAGTTGAGAGTGTAAGAGACCAGACTGAAGCTTAAACAGCAACAGCTGGCTCTAGACAGGAAATCCCTAGATCTGGAGAAGGAGAGACAGAGGTTGGGGTTTGGACCCCATGGTGGCAGCAGCAGTATTCCTGATAGCAATCCTGTGAGAGAGCATGATTCCAGGAATCTGCACAAGATAGTTCCCCCTTACAAGGAGGGGGATGACATTAACAAGTGGTTTGCTGCACTTGAGAGGGCCTGTATGGTACAGGGGGTCCCTCAAAGGCAGTGGGCTGCTATTCTATGGCTATCTTTCAATGGAAAGGGTAGGGATAGGCTCCTTACTGTTAGAGAAAGTGATGCCAATAATTTAGCAGTTTTGAAGGATGCACTCTTAGATGGATTTGGCTTACCCACTGAACAATACAGGATTAAGTTCAGAGAAACCAGAAAAGAGTCCTCACAAGACTGGGTAGACTTTGTTGACTATTCAGTGAAGGCCTTGGAGGGGTGGTTACATGGCAGTAAAGTTTCTGACTATGAAAGCCTGTACAATCTAATCCTGAGAGAGCATATTCTGAATAACTGAGTGTCTGATTTGTTACACCAATATCTAGTGGACTCAGATCTGACCTCTCCCCAAGAATTGGGAAAGAAGGCAGACAAATGGGTCAGAACAAGAGTGAACAGAAAAGTTCATACAGGGGGTGACAAAGATGGCAGGAAGAAGGATGGTAAGTCTTCTGACAAGGGTGGGGACAAAAGTAAAAATACTGAGTCTTCATCAGACCCACAAAAACACTCTGGCGGGGGGGGGGTCCAAATCCTCTTCAAATCAAATCAAAAAGCCTTGGTGTTATTTATGTAAAGTAAAAGGCCATTGGACAACTGATGCCAGTTTCCAAAGAAAAACACCAAACCTCCCACTACCACAACCCCTACTGCAACCTCTAGTGCCCCTAGTAATAGCAGTGGTGGTGGGAGCAAACCTACTAATAGCCAATCCAAGGGAGTAGCTGGGCTCACTTTTGGTACTTTAGTTGGGGTTGGTCTTGTTAGGGAGACCACAGAGTCTGTGTTAGTCTCTGAAGGTGCCATTGATTTGGCCAGCTTGGTTGCTTGTCCCCTTAATATGGATAAGTACAAGCAACTTCCCCTAATAAATGGTGTTGAGGTTCAGGCCTACAGGGACACAGGTGCCAGTGTTACCATGGTAATAGAGAAACTGGTACACCCTGAACAACACCTACTTGGTCACCAGTACCAAGTGACAGGCGCTCATAATAACACTCTTAGCCACCCCATGGCTGTTGTGAATCTCAACTGGGGGGGGGGGGTTACTGGTCCAAAGAAAGTTGTGGTTGCTTCAGATTTACCTGTAGACTGTCTACTAGGAAATGATTTAGAGACATCAGCTTGGGCAGAAGTGGAGTTGGAGGCTCATGCAGCAATGCTGGGCATTCCTGGGCATATTTTTGCTTTGACAAGGGCTCAGGCCAAAAAGCAAAAAGGACAGGGTGACTTGGATCCTGGAGCAATGGACCAAGTGCTCCCTAAAGCAAGGGGTAGCAAGGGTAAATCCCTACCCACTATCCCTCCCTCTACAGATGATTCAACTTCTGAGGAAGAAGAATTTCCTCCCTGTGCAGAACCTTTACCAGATGAGCTGGCAGCAGACACTGCTGAGCTTTTGGGTGGAGGGGGTGCTGCCAGGGAAGAGCTGAGTGTGGCACAGCAATCCTGTCCCACATTAGAGGGTCTCAGACAGCAAGCTGTCAAACAGCAACATGGGGATGTTTGTGACTCACATAGAGTTTACTGGGAGGACAACCTCTTGTACACAGAGGCAAGGGATCCAAAACCTGGAGCACCCAGGAGATTGGTCATTCCCCTGCAGTACAGAGAGTTCCTCCTAACTCTGGCACACAACATTCCTTTGGCTGGACATTTGGGTTAGATAAAAACATGGGAAAGGCTTGTCCCCCTGTTTCACTGGCCTAGGATGTCAGAGGACACAAAAGATTTTTGTAAGTCTTGCGTGACCTGCCAAGCCAGTGGCAAGACTGGTGGCACTCCAAAGGCTCCCCTTATTCCAATGCCTGTGGTTGGGGTTCCCTTTGAAAGGGTAGGGGTTGACATAGTTGGCCCCCTTGACCCTCCTACTGCTTCAGGCAATAGGTTTATCTTGGTGGTAGTGGACCATGCCACAAGATATCCTGAAGCAATTCCTCTAAGGACCACTACAGCACCTGCAGTGGCAAAAGCCCTCCTGGGAATCTTTTCCATGGTGGGTTTCCCAAAAGAGGTTGTATCAGACAGGGGTAGCAACTTTATGTCTGCATACTTGAAGGCCATGTGGAAGGAATGTGGTGTAACATACAAATTCACCACACCTCATCATCCACAAACAAATGGACTGGTAGAGAGGTTTAATAAAACTCTCAAAGGTATGATAATGGGACTCCCTGAAAAACTCAGGAGGAGATGGGATGTCCTGTTACCTTGCCTCCTTTTTGCTTACAGGGAGGTACCCCAGAAAGGAGTGGGCTTCAGCCCCTTTGAACTCCTATTTGGGCACCCTGTAAGAGGTCCTCTAACACTTGTGAAGGAGGGTTGGGAACAACCTTTAAAAGCTCCTAAACAGGATATAGTGGACTATGTACTTGGCCTAAGATCCAGAATGGCGGAGTACATGAAAAAGGCCAGTAAAAACCTTCAGGCCAGCCAAGAGCTCCAAAAGCAATGGCATGACCAGAAGGCTGTTCTGATTCAGTACCAACCAGGACAGAAGGTGTGGGTATTGGAGCCTGTGGCCCCAAGAGCACTCAAAGACAAATGGAGTGGACCCCATCTCATTGTTGAAAAGAAGGGCGAGGTCACCTACTTGGTTGACCTGGGCACCGCCAGGAGTCCCCTTAGGGTGCTCCATGTCAATCACCTTAAACCCTACTATGACAGGGCTGATCTCACCCTGCTCATGGCAACAGATGAAGGGCAGGAAGAAGAGAGTGACCCTCTCCCTGATCTCTTCTCTTCCACTGAAAATGATGCTTTAGTGGAAGATGTAGTTTTAGCAGACTGTCTTACTGAAGAGCAGAAAGACAACTGCATAAATCTCCTAGGTCAGTTTTCTGAACTCTTTTCAACTGTGCCAGGCACCACATCTTGGTGTGAACACACAATTGATACTGGAGACAGCTTGTCTGTCAAAAGTAACATCTATAGGCAGCCTGACCATGTCAGAGACTGCATAAAGCAAGAAGTTCAGAAAATGCTGGACTTAGGAGTGGTTGAACATTCTGAAAGCCCATGGGCCTCTCCTGTGGTGCTTGTACCAAAGCATCACTCAAAAGATGGAAAAAGGGAGATGAGGTTTTGTGTAGATTACAGAGGTCTCAACCAGGTAACAAAAACTGATGCTCATCCTATACCCAGGGCAGATGAGCTCATAGATACACTGGAATCTGCCAAGTATCTAAGCCCCTTTGATTTGACTGCAGGGTATTGGCAGATCAAATTATCAGAGGATGCTAAAGCAAAAACTGCATTTTCGACTATTGGAGGGCACTACCAATTCACAGTAATGCCCTTTGGTTTGAAAAATGCACCTGCCACTTTTCAGAGGTTGGTGAATACAGTCCTGCAAGGGTTGGAGGCTTTTAGTTCAGCATATCTGGACGATATAGCTGTCTTTAGCTCCACCTGGGATGATCACCTGGTCCACCTGTGGAAGGTTTTGGAGGCCCTGCAAAAGGCAGGCCTCACTATCAAGGCTTCAAAGTGCCAGATAGGGCAGGGGAAAGTGGTTTATCTGGGACACCTGGTAGGTGGAGAACAGATTGCACCACTTCAGGGGAAAATCCAAACAATCATAGATTGGGTTCCCCCTACAACACAGACCCAGGTGAGAGCCTTCCTAGGCCTCACTGGGTATTACAGGAGATTCATTAAAAACTATGGCTCCATTGCAGCCCCACTTAATGATCTCACTTCCAAGAAGATGCCTAAAAAGGTATTGTGGACAGCTAGCTGTCAGAAAGCTTTTGAGGAGCTCAAACAGGCCATGTGCACTGCACCTGTCCTAAAAAGCCCATGTTACTCCAAGAAATTCATTGTTCAAACTGATGCATCTGAATTAGGGGTAGGGGCAGTCTTATCACAACTCAATTATGAGGGCCAGGATCAACCTGTTGCTTTTATCAGCAGGAGGTTGACCCCTAGAGAAAAGCGTTGGTCTGCCATAGAGAGGGAGGCCTTTGCTGTGGTCTGGGCACTGAAGAAGTTGAGGCCATATATGTTTGGCACTCACTTCATTCTTCAGACAGACCACAAACCTCTACTTTGGCTAAAACAAATGAAAGGTGAAAACCCTAAATTGTTGAGGTGGTCCATATCTCTACAGGGAATGGACTATACAGTGGAACATAGACCTGGGAGTACCCACTCCAATGCAGATGGACTCTCCAGATATTTCCACATAGACAATGAAGACTCATCAGGTCATGGCTAGTGTTATTGTCCTCCGTTTGGGGGGGGGGGGTTGTGTAGGAAAGTACCATCTTGCCTGGCATGTTACCCCCATATTTCACTGTATATATGTTGTTTTAGTGTATGTGTCACTGGGACCCTGCCAGCCAGGGCCCCAGTGCTCATAAGTGTGCCCTGTATGTGTTCCCTGTGTGATGACTAACTGTCTCACTGAGGCTCTGCTAACCAGAACTTCAGTGGTTATGCTCTCTCTGCTTTCCAAATTGTCACTAACAGGCTAGTGACCAATTTCACCAATTCACATTGGCATACTGGAACACCCTTATAATTCCCTAGTATATGGTACTGAGGTACCCAGGGTATTGGGGTTCCAGGAGATCCCTATGGGCTGCAGCATTTCTTTTGCCACCCATAGGGAGACCTGACAATTCTTACACAGGCCTGCCAGTGCAGCCTGAGTGAAATAACATCCACGTTATTTCCCAGCCATTTACCACTGCACTTAAGTAACTTATAAGTCACCTATATGTCTAACCTTCACCTGGTGAAGGTTGGGTGCAAAGTTACTTAGTGTGTGTGCACCCTGGCACTAGCCAAGGTGCCCCCACATCGTTCAGGGCAAATTCCCCGGACTTTGTGAGTGCGGGGACACCATTATACGTGTGCACTGTACATAGGTCTCTACCTATGTATAGCGTCACAATGGTAACTCCGAACATGGCCATGTAATATGTCTAGGATCATGGAATTGTCACCCCAATGCCATTCTGGCATTGGGGGGACAATTCCATGATCCCCTGGGTCTCTAGCACAGAACCCGGGTACTGCCAAACTGCCTTTCCCGGGGTTTCACTGCAGCTGCTGTTGCTGCCAACCCCTCAGACAGGTTTCTGCCCTCCTGGGGTCCAGCCAGGTCTGGCCCAGGAAGGCAGAACAAAGGACTTCCTCAGAGAGAGGGTGTTACACCCTCTCCCTTTGGAAATAGGTGTCAGGGCTGGGGAGGAGTAGCCTCCCCCAGCCTCTGGAAATGCTTTGATGGGCACAGATGGTGCCCATCTCTGCATAAGCCAGTCCACACTGGTTCAGGGATCCCCGAGCCCTGCTCTGGCGCGAAACTGGACAAAGGAAAGGGGAGTGACCACTCCCCTGACCTGCACTTCCCAGGGGAGGTGCCCAGAGCTCCTCCAGCGTGCCCCAGACCTCTGCCATCTTGGATTCAGAGGTGTGCTGGCACACTGGACTGTTCTGAGTGGCCAGGGCCAGCAGGTGATATCAGAGACTCCTTCTGATAGGCTCTTACCTTTCTTACTAGCCTATCCTCCTTCCTAGGTAGCCAAACCTCCTTTTCTGGCTATTTAGGGTCTCTGCTTTGGGGAATTCTTCAGATACCGAATGCAAGAGCTCATCAGAGTTCTTCTGCATCTCCCTCTTCACCTTCTGCCAAAGGATCGACCGCTGACTGCTCAGGATGCCTGCAAAACCGCAACAAAGTAGCAAAGACGACTACTGCAACCTTGTATCGCTTCATCCTGCTGGCTTTCTCGACTGTTTCCTGGTGGTGCATGCTCTGGGGGTAGCCTGCCTCCTTTCTGCATCAGGAGCTCTGAAGAAATCTCCTGTGGGTCGACGGAATCTTCCCCCTGCAACTGCAGGCAAAACAAGACTGCATCACCGGTCCTCTGGGTCCCCTCTCAGCACAACGAGCGTGGTCCCTGGAACTCAGCAACTCTGTCCAAGTGACTCCCACAGTCCAGAGACTCTTCAGTCCAAGTTTGGTGGAGGTAAGTTCTTGCCTCCCCACGCTAGACTGCATTGCTGGGTACCACATGATTGGCAGCTGCTCCGGCTCCTGTGCACTTTTCCAGGATTTCCTTTCTGCACAGCCAAGCCTGGGTCTCCGACACTCTAACTTGCAGTGTACAACCTTCTGAGTTGTCCTCCGGCGTCGTGGGACTCCCTTTTCTGACTTCGGGTGGACTCCAGTTCACTCCTCTTCTAAGTGCCTCTTCTGGTACTTCTGTGGGTGCTGTCTGCTTTTGTGAGGACTCCCTGACTTGCTGGGCGCCCCCTCTGTCTCCTCATCCAAGTGGCGACATCCTGGTCCCTCCTGGACCACAGCAGCATCCAAAAACCCTCACTGCAACCCTTGCAGCTAGCAAGGCTTGTTTGCGGTATTTCTGCGTGGGAACATGTCTGCAAGCTTCTTCACGACGTGTGACATCCATCCTCCAAAGGGGAAGTTCCTAGTCCTCTTCGTTCTTGCAGATCACAAAGCTTCTTCCATCCAGTGGCAGCTTCCTTGCACCCTCAGCTGGCATTTTCTGGGCATCTGCCCACTCTCGACACTGTCGCGACTCTTGGACTCTGTCCCCTTGTCTTGCAGGTACTCAGGTCTGGAAATCCACTGTTGTTGCATTGCTGGTGTTGGTTTTCCTTGCAGAATCCCCCTATCACAACTTCTGTGCTCTCTAGGGGTTTTAGGTGCCCTTTACACCTACCTTACAGGGTCTTGGGGTGGGCTATTTTTCTAACCTTCACTGTTTTCTTACAGTCCCAGCGACCCTCTACAAGCTCACATAGGTTTGGGGTCCATTCATGGTTCGCATTCCACTTTTGGAGTATATGGTTTGTGTTGCCCCTATACCTATGTGCTCCTATTGCAATCTATTGTAACTTTACACTGCTTGCATTACTTCCTTTTGCTATTACTGCATATTTTTGGTATTGTGTACATATATCTTGTTTATATTTGGCATCCTCATACTGAGGGTACTCACTGAGATACTTTTGGCATATTGTCATAAAAAGAAAGTACCTTTATTTTTAGTATATATGTGTATTGTGTTTTCTTATGATATTGTGCATATGACACCAGTGGTATAGTAGGAGCTTTGCATGTCTCCTAGTTCAGCCTAAGCTGCTCTGCTATAGCTACCTTCTATCAGCCTAAGCTGCTAGAAACACCGCTTCTACACTAATAAGGGACAACTGGACCTGGCACAGAGTGTAAGTACCCCTTGGTAGCCACTACAAGCCAGGCCAGCCTCCTACAGTCGTGATTCCAAATTTTTACCGCCGCTTTAACACCGACCGCCAGGGTTGTAATGACCACCACTGTCTTTTGTGTGCAGTCACTGAGCAGTACTTACCCCTGGTAGGGAATAACAGTAGGGAATGTACAGTTAAATGATTTATGCAACATCACTGTTGGCATCAGTATTTGTGCCTACATGTTAGCATTTGTACCTTGAACTTTTGTAGTAGCATTTTCCACTTCTGTTTCAGACAGTATCTACCTGCCTTCATGGGATGATCTCTGATTTAATCACAAATGTGTGCATGCCAAATTCTCTTTTTAAATAGTTTCATATGATTGGTGTACCATTCATGTGTTAGCACATACAGGAGTGTGTCAACATTGTTTTTTGGGTCACACATACCCTAACCCATTCCTCCATGTCATTCATCATGAACAATTACAGAAGCAATGAAGGACATGACATGACAGGTAGACCTCCAGTACTAACTTTCTCACAACGTGCATTTCTATGCCATTGATGTTGAATAATTTTTCTACGTTTTTTGCACATGTCAATTGCTGAAGGTTCATTACCAGACTATTGACGTGCCTCAGAGAATGACATGCAGAAATGTTGCCATTATATGTGAGAGTGTACACTTAGTAATCCAATGGTATCTGTGTTTGCATGACATAAAGGTACAGAAATATGCCTTCTCATTCAGAAACATGTCAAAGGCTATTTTCAGATTTTGGAGATTCCCTGAGCCACAACAACATTCAATGGACTATTGCCTTTTAGTAATGCTATATTTGAAGGGTATTCTCAGCAGTACCAATCGAAACAGGTGATATCCCTAGACCTAGCTAATGTATTGTGCTGTGGATATTTGTCGTCAAATTTCCCAGACAATTTGACCAAATTGTCTCCTGTGTTCTTTTCTCTGCAAGATGTGTTATCTAGGAAAGCAACATTACTATAATTTCTACTACACTATTTTGACAATGTGCATATTGTGAAATTGCCATTGGTGACTTTTTACAGTGTAACATGGGTGCTTCCATGTCACCTTCTTTGGGATACCGTACTCCTTATTGCAACATGGCTGAATTATTTGCAAACATTTCATCCTGATGTGGTATTGTGTATATGAACACTTTCTGATTGAAGGACCTTGTGTGAAATCTGTGAGCATGTCTTTGGCATTGCCATTATATTTGATAACAATAGGTTAGTGATGAGTGCTACAAGAGCTAAACCATTCAAGGTGACAAGCTCTGCTACTTGAGCCTTGTGTATTGAGTTCGGACAACTTCACTTGTGCAACTGAAGTTGTCTGTGATTCTGATCTTCCTGTGTGCAAATGTTTACAGTTCGTGTAGCTTGCATGCATGTGATATTGCAAATGTTGGAGGCACTTTGGAGGACCTTGTGACTGTGGGCTACTGTACTTCATGGTAATGGTTTGTGATCAAAGCTGTTGTTCAAGTGTGTTCCGGCACATGGATCATCAATGGCAAGTGGAGAAGACAGGGCTGACATCTGTGGGGAAGCAGCTGGCCATAGTACCTCTGTTCATGAGACGTCTGACATGGAGGGACCCAGTGGCCCAGAGAGTGAGGGGAGTGCCACGGAGAAGACCGGCTCCCCTTCACCTTCTTCTGAATCGACCTCCAGAGGTCACCCCCTAGTGGTGGCAGAACATTCAGGACCTGCACCTGCTCCATCCTTGTCCACCACCCTGAGTCCATCTCCACCCTCCCTGTTGTTCCCCACCGAGTTGGCTGGACTCACTCCTCCAAGGGGGTAGTCGACTCCTTCACACCTGGCACCTCACGCCATCCCCTGTTTCCCCTGATACCCTGAATGAGGAGGCTATTGACCTCCTGAGAAGCATCCTAGTGGGTCACACTGCCATTCTGAATGCCATCCAGGTGCAGGGCACCCAACTCCAACAGATAGCTGTGTACCAGTGGAAGGCATTCACAGTGCTATGTCTGCCCTATGGAGATCTTTTCATGCTCTGGCCTCCTCCCTTATGACAGACTTCCACTCCCACCACAATCCCCCACCACCTTCCTCTTACCTACCCAATTTCTCTATTTCCATTCCTGTCCAAAGCACACCCATCCATACGCATGCACATAGCCAGAAGCAGCACACATAAACACAAACACCATAAGACACACAAGCATGCAAACACTCAACAGTCACTCACCCCACTCACAAGCACCACTGCATTCAACATACCCCCAATACAACCCTAACGCCCACAAACACAACCACCATATCCATCATACACTCAGGTATCACCCCAACACCCACAGACACAGCCATCACATCCACCATACCCCTAGACACCACCCAAACACCCACAGACACAGCCGCCATATCTACCATACCCCAGACACCACCCCAATACCTACAAACCCAACTCCAACATCGACAATACCCCTAGACACTACCCCAATGCCCACAGACACAGCCATCACATCCATCGTACCTCCAGATACCACCCCCCACACAGACACATCCAACTCTCCCATCATACCTATCACATCCACATCACAGCCCACCAAGAAAACACAAATGCCCACACTCACACATGAAACTGATATCAACTGAACACAAACATACTTCAGACACACACACACACACACACACACCAGCACTAACACACCCAAAGTCAAACCTGACAAAGGCAGTTTCTTAAACTCAAAAAACCCTTAATCCCTCCTGCACACCCTCCCCATTTTCCCAAAGAAAGAATGTTTGTCTTTGCCCTTACCCCTGTGGAACCCCTGCCCCTCCCAAAGCAAAAAGAACCCCAACCCATCCTTTCCATGTCCAAGTCCGCCCCTGTGGCACCTGCCCCCTTGGACCCTGCCATACTACACCCAAACCTAAGAAGAAACTGATCTCTCTCAAACTGAAGCCCACCCCTCCCAACACCAAATCCATGCATCCTAAACCCTGCCCCACCCCACCCAAGGAGTGCCTGGAATGCCCACCAAATGCCCCTTCGTATGGAGGTTTCTGTGGCAGTGACCTGTGAGACAAGTTGAGGGGCACAGAAGTGTGTTCAGTACACCTTTCACCAAGGACTGGCCATTGGCTTCTTCTCCATTTTTGAATACTTGTAAATAAACTTCAGTTGTTTGCTTTGATATACTTCAGTCCTGTCATTACTTTTTCTACCTTTTTGATGTTCATGATTAATATGTGAGGTATGACTGACTACAGTTGTGTTTGTTTCACCATGATTAATGATCCATTTGCTGAGGTTCGTAGTATCTGACTTTGGAAACAGAACTAGAGTCACCCAGGACAAGGGGAAATGTTCTATGGATGGATGTGTGGGATGTGATCCAATTGGGTTGGCATTGCATTGGGTGTTGTTTCATATGGTAAGTATTTCTCATTGGCTTGCCACTGTCAACATATATTGGGTTACATTTCTCCCCTGATGTAGATTGGACATTTGTTTAATGTGTGCAAGCTAGAGGTTTATTTGTCCAAACATCAATGGTGTTCAATTGTGCTACCTTCCAAGTAATTGAATGAGCATTTTAATGTGTGGACATTACACCTACTGTATCTAAATGTGTGGTCCATGCTGTTACTGGTGTATTTGCTTTCTAGACTTGCACTTACACATTGCCACATGGACATGGCACTTGGGCATGCTACTGGTAGTCCCCGATATTCATCAGGCCACAGTTCCTGTGCAAATGATGTTTTTGAGGTATGTGCAAAGTGAAATGTGTCCCAGGGCAGCAGCCTTCCCGGGGTGCCCCTAATGCCGCCATACCTATTCTGCAGGGATGGTTTACATTGTGTGTTTAGGATGTTTGTCACAGAGATTATTCTGCATCCCATTTACCTTACATTCTCTTCCAATGTGGGTGATATGTGAGTCCATTGCAAGGTCTTTGCAGGGAAGGTTTGTTTGGGTTCAATGACACATTCATAAAGATGTATGTGTTCTGTCACGACAGGCCATAGCGTGTGCACAATGTGAAGGCATCATTTTAATTTGCAGGTGTGATACTTATGTGGATTTGCTGTTGTGTGACACAATGTTATGAACACATCACTATCACTGAAACTGGGATGTGCACACATAACAAGTTTTGTCGAATGTGGCGGTGCAGTGTCAGTGACCTGGCCAAAGGGGGTGCCATGGGGCTGTGTTGGGACATATGTTGTGCACAACTCTGAACTGGGGCACATGAAATATGGTTGGGGAACAGAGCACAGAACAAATAGCACGTTATTGGTGACCCCTCGTTTTGCTGTGGAGATGGCGGAAACAGGTAGGTGTTTGACTTACCATCAGTTGCATCCACAACAACATCAATTTTGTACACCATTGGGCAGCATGAGCATTGACAGCACATGTAGGATTGGCTCCATGGTGGGACCGGATGTCTGCGGCTGCCTACAGATGGGTTTCAGCCTCATAACCCTCCGTTACCGCTGGTTAAATGAGGTGGTTGGACTGCCAATGTCACGTCAGCGGGAATCAACATCGTGATTGGAGTGGTGGTTGCACTGGTGGTCAACTCTCTGATAGACGCATTGGCCTAGCTTGCTAACACCGTGGTCTCGATTTTCTGGCGATGTGGGTGGGACCGCAGCAATCTTTGGTCTATGTAACTGCATGTATTGTAATACGGTGGTTGGACTGCCAATACGGCGGTGGTTGGGCCGCCGCCATGATGGTCCCCAGACCGCCATACTCGTAATCAGGCCCTAAATCACTATTAAAGTGCAGTTTGTGAAAACCTAAATGTAGTAAAGGTACTTAAAAGTGTAAACTTACTCAAAAGTGTAATGTATTTATGTACACCAAGATCACAACTTATGCCTTCTGTACAGTGCTTGTGGGAAAGTGCCCTTTTTGGATGGCAACCCCCACAATGTTTGCCCTATATACTGTTGGTTATGACTCTGAAAGTGCATTGAAGTCTGCTAATCAGGCCCCAGTGCCAGTGTTCTCTCCCTAAATTGGTATGTGTGAATTGATATCCCCAATTGGCAAGCACTTTAACCCCCCTTGTAAGTCCCTAGTATATGGCAACAGTGGTACACAGGGCATGGGTGTTAAAGGAGTCAGCAGGGCCTGAAGCACTGTTTGTGCCACCATGAGTGACCCAAGTAAACTACTGACAGCAGGCCTGCCATTGCAGGCTGCAGGAGAAGTGTAAGTGCTTGAACTTGACTGTTCCCACACAATTACCCACACAATGTGTGGCACAACCAAAGGCAGTCACCCCTAAGGAAGGCCTCCTGGGCCCAGAAAGCAGGGTCCATTATAATAAAGATGTGGACATGTAAAGCAAGCTTATATATATGTCCCTTTAGTGGCCTTTGATATTTAAGGTTACTGTAAGTGAAAGACAGTCCATAGGATAACATGGGCTGGTACCTGGGCAAAACCGAGGTCCCTAGCTCTATTAGGGTGCCACCAAAATGACTGATGTTTGATATCAAACAACGTGTCTTCTCACCCCTGACATTAAAATTGTGTTAAGGGTGATGTGGCATGCACCCAGGGAGCAACCTTAGCGGTTACCCACCTAGTTCCCTCAGTTTTCCTGTGCTTTGGCTGCCAGCATGCAGCTGTTGCTGCCAAGACAGAATTCTGACCCCTAGATGGGAAGGAGGTCACACTTCCCTCTCTCCCGGAAGGCTAGTGAAGCAGCAAATCCAGTCGGTGAGCTTCAAAGGGCTCATTGCCTTTGATATGCAAGCAGGTGATCCCCCAGTAGAGGACAAAGCCATCCCACTGCCCCAGGCACATCTGCACCCAGGCAGGTGGGAAAATTATTTTGTCAAGCGGCGTACACCCCCAAATGCTAGTCACTCCTCTATGGTAGGCTACCAGGTTTGTATAGCCGGGAAAGACTTTTGCTATCTTTAAAATTGGCAAAATAGAGGGTTCAGGGCAGAAAGGGTGCCACAACCCACAGAATGTGGTCACCTCAGAGGTAGATTAGCCAATGGGACTAGTAGACCATTGGCTAATTGCACCTACAACCCTAACACCCATAAATATATGATTTAGGGGGCACCCGACCATCAGATCTGAAACAAAGAAAGAACTGTTGGAGACCCAAATTGGTGACTACAGAAACCTGCACAAACAAAAGGCGAGATACCTTGAACCTATGGCAACCTTTCTGTAACTACTTGACTGTGACTTGTCCTGGACCAAAGTTCAATTCACCCAGCAAGAGGGAACCTTTTATGAGCCAAAGACAACACCAGACTCCCTTGAACTAATGGCACTAGTCCTCTGCATGCTACAGGTAAAAAGCACCTACTGGAACCTGAGAAGCGCTGGCCATCGGGCGCTCTTAGGGATCACCAAAAAGCATGTGGTCTACTATATAGTGAAAAGTGTAGTCCAGCTCTCTCTCCACCAAGTTACAGTTGACTACCGCTTTCCCCAGGACCTCCGGAATGGGAGATAGCTGCTCATCCACCTTACCACTGTCAAGGCTTGTTGGTGGCCTGTCGGTCATCACTAACTGTACTCGTCACTGCAACCCAAGGGCACACTGCACACCTGCATCTGATGTCACCAGTGGATCCTGAGTTTTTGCATTGGTTTCCTCACCTGCACCATCACAGTGGTAAAGCCAGCAACCACTATGAGGCAAAGTGGATCCTAGAAGGAGAAGGTGACGCCAGACAGATCCATTCTGTCATGCTGGTGGGCTGTTCTGTGGGGTGCTCTTCAGGTTCAGGAGGATGAAGGGGGCAGTCCCTTCCAAACCAGACATTGAATGGGTGACAAACCTGGCACTGAATATACTAATGGTTACTGCAATATGTCTATAATAATTGCCTTGTTATATTTTAAGTTGGTGGATGTTTACAAACATTTTTTTATAATATATTGTTTATGGTGCATAAATATTTGCATAAACTCCAATACTTTATAGTATAGTATTTAATATGATGTAGTGGGTATATAAAAATAGGCTGTCATTTGTCACACTGTCCTTCCTTTTTTTACTGAGAGAAGTATCTTTAAATTAAACTGTTTCTTTGAACAGATTTACACCCACAAATTGCATGAAACAATTCTCAACCTGTTATAACCCTTCAAATCTTCCATGAAAAGCTGGCCCTCCATCACTTATGTTTTTTTAAATCGACCTCTGCTTCTTTCTACCTTCTGTCTCCCTCATTTGTGCACAAGTTACTTTACAAATCTCATGCCTATCTGCCTTAAAGCTCTTCGAAAACTATTACAATATTAATTCCAGCTAGTAATTGTGCCTCACAGAACCCTCCTCTAATAATCACATCAAACTAAACAAGCCCCGACACAGCATGCAAAACTAACCCCAATAACAAATTGATTGACCCTTAATCAGACTCTGGGTAGTGTGCTATCCACTGTAAAGTGCTTTGACGCCTCATCAGGGGTGGTAAGTGCTATGCAAATGCAATTTATAACAATTTTATTTATAACACAGCTCCAATTCAGCACTGGAGAGTCAAGCACACCTATGCATCCAAGTCACCTGAGCTAGGGTGAAATTGTTCTGTGTGGTGAATCCTTGTTCAGGAGCCGACACAAGCCTAACTCCAAGTGGGTTCCCAGGAACTTGACCTGCAAGTGACCAAGTATCACAATTACCATTTTTCGACACCCTGGCTCCTGTGTTCAGCACCAAGGACAGCCAGAACACCTTTGCACCTGGGCCCCATGAGCCAGGTAAAATTGGTCTGACTGTTGCAGCTTGGTCCTGGGACCCACTCAACCTTAACTTCAAGTGAGTTCCCCTAAACTCCCTCTCTCAAGTGGCCGAGTGTCAGTAGTGATTTTCTTCATTGACCACAATGGTAAAACTTTGACAGCTTGAACTACATTGAATTATTGTTTTGCTTGAAAATCCATAACTCCAGATATCTGATTTACTTTGTTTTGGTGTCTAAATTAGTCGAAAAATCTGTTTATTTTTATAGATTGGTCTTTGATTTCTTTTGACTCATGTCAATTACTTATTGTCCATGTTGGTACTCTGAAATGCTTAATTCATGTTCCGCTAGTAAAGCCTGACTGCTCTTTGCCAGATTACCAGGGCTGAGCTAAAGGATTAATTATTGTGACTCCAAAGACCATCTTTGTGGCATTGTGAGTGCATTATTGAGTGAAGTCTAACCAACATCACTGCATAATGCTCCACTTTCCTGCAGTGTTTAATTTGTACAAGAATAAGTGCAGGGGTCCACTGCCTCCATGCCCACTATTGATGTTACTGAATACCAGGACTAGCTCGTCTTATTTCATCTCATGCTTCTTTCACCCACCAAAATAATATCCTTATACCTGCATGGGACTGTCATATGCTTTTTTTCACCGCCACTTTCTCCATAGGCAACGAATTATCCATCATTCTCTTCTTTTTTATTTCCCCCCTGGCTGCATTTCTCTCTCATGTGCTGATCAGTGTACGATGATTAAAAATGTGCTCTCAAAAAATAATGCTGTTTGCCCCACCTGCACCTAACAAGTCAAATTAATCACTGATTCCATAACACAGCTGAGTAAACCTGTAGAGTGCTGTGTTGAAAGTAACTCCTTACTGACACGTAAAGCATTTTCAAAGGATAGCAGAAGTATTAATGAAAATCTACAGACTTCCACAAATATTCTAAAAAAGAACATTTACTAGTACTAATTTTCCTTTAAGTGATGATTCTACTTGAGTGAATCATGAATTTTTTTTCATTTTTTCTCCATAGGAAAATGTGTTTCCCTGTAAGAAGGTGGAATGTATGATGACAAATTTCATATTTCTACACCTATATATCATTTTAGGTGCCAGAAATAATTTTTGCATCATTCTTCACGTGTCTGAGGTAAAACGATTGCTACGGATGACTCTGGATGGATTTTAAATCAAAGCATGTTAGACAACTCTGAGCCAGTCCTAAAGGGTGAGGCTTGCATGGTTGTGATATCCTTGCCGAGTAAACCAGTATGGTGTGCGATGTGTAATGAATGCTCTGAATGTTACAATTGGGATGGATAAGTAACAGCAGTTACTAAAAAATAGATTGTTGAAATATTTGAATTAAATTAATCTCAGCCACTGGTAATTATTCCAGCTGCTTCACAGTCTGTCATCCCTTCCCCCCGTCATTTTCTATATTGCTTGGTGTGATGTCCTTGTCCCAGACGTGGGCTCCTTGCTCAGATTGTCACTGAAACCAAGCTGAAGTATGCTGCAGCAGCCCAAGTAGTCAGAAATTAACCAGAAATTGCTTGTTTGGCTTCAGAATGGACCTGGCCTGGCACATTTTGATTTCTACAGCAGTTGAAGTGAAGGTTAAGATTTAATGGTGGAGGATTACAAATTTATGGTATGCATATTCTATGGCGGGAGTTTTAATACCAAAAAAACGTTTCCCTATTTTGGCAGCATGTCTTGTTTCTTCTTTATGCCTTCGCCAAAAGCGTTTTATAATTTTGTCGAAGAAGATGATTTGAGTCACTTATGCCAACTGTGCAGTGTGCCCCAAAGACGAGTGTTAGATGGTGGAGAACATGCTATCATAAAACTTCTGAAGTGAAGCTACCAGGTAACACTCTTGGCAGCATGTTAAATGCAGGAGCGCTCTCATGGCTCTTCGAGCTAGCGCCTCCTGATAACTTTGGCGTGTGATGAAAATATGGGGGAAGAGTTGGGAACCGTAGACAGCCTCCAAGGTAGACCAAAGGGAGGGAGGAACTCTACTGTACACCTCCAGAGGCTGGACGAAATGAGGCATGCTGCCTCTGATGTGTCTATAAGCTAGATAATTTGATTTGGGCTGTATCACATTCTGAGCTCTCTGATGAGGAAGAAAAGGTCCTTGAGAATGATTTTATTACAATTGAGCTGTCCACGCTACATTCATTAATTCCTAAAATAAACAAGTTAGTGTATGAGCTGTGAACAGCAATGCTCAGATACACAGAATATGTCATAACAAGTGGTCTCTTAATTCAGATGAGACCAGCAACAGCATTTATTTCTCATTTGCTGTTATAGGATTTTGACTTTAGCACAGAGAATTCAGCTGCTGAAACATGTGGGAAAGTAAGAGGAAAAAAGAGAAATTACTGGGGCATTAAACGTATGATTACCCACTTTTGTAATTCCTCCTTTTTTAGTAATCCTCCATGGTCTCACTCCTAAAGGGCCAGATTTTCCCCACCACTTGAGTTACTAGTAACCTCACTATTGGTAACTCCAGAGAGGAGGAGAATCCAAACAATTTTCCGGACCACTTCTAAAGATGTAACTGATTCATAATTGCCTTTTGGGCCCATATTTATATTTTGTAGCGCCGCATTTGCGCCGGTTTTTGACGCAAAAGAGGCTCAAACTTACAAAACACAATTGGCCCATATTTATACTTTTTTAGAGCCGCATTTGCGCCACTTTTTGACGCAAAAACGGCGCAAACTTATAAAATATAATTGTATTTTGGAAGTTTGCGCCGTTTTTGCGCGAAAAAGTGGCGCAAATGCGGCACTAAAAAAGTATAAATATGGGCCAATTGTGTTTTGGAAGTTTGCGCCGCTTTTCCGTCAAAAAGCGGCGCCAATGCGGCTCTAAAAAAGTATAAATATGGGCCTTGGTGTTTCCACGCTGTACTGTCTGCAGCTCACGCAATAACGTCAATATGTTCCAAAATCAAAAAAGGTCTTGAAGTGTGCTTTAACACATTACTTGGAATCATTTTTGTACTGTTGTAGTACTGTTAACCAAAATATTATTTTTTCCTAACATAGATAAGAGATATTATTAGGTACATAAATGTTTATACACTTAGTAGTTTGATAAGCAGATGCTATCTTAAAAATTTCTAATGGCCACTACATGAAATGCGGTTTTAGTATAAGAACCATGATGTGAGAAGTTTAAAATACCATGTTAGCGTGTGCATACTGTTTATTTGCCAATTAAACTGTATGTGTGGAGCACTTATAGTTTTGTTTACAGTTTTGTATCACAGCAGGTTGCCAATGAATAGCAAATATAAGTTTTGCTCTTGAGTGCACGATGAGTTGATTGTTGATGTGCATCATTGTGTGGATACACATTTAGTTCATCATCATCAAACAGACTTTTTTCGACTTTCAACAAGCCATAAAAGTATCAAATAATAACACATTTAGTAATAAATATGTATAAGAAAAATTATAAATAAATAGAAAAAGTAATAAAACACATCCTTAATTCATTCAGAACAGGTATATTAAACTTGATAAATTTACATCAGTGCAAAATCGAGTTCCATTACAGTATTTTCTAGAGAGTGAGGAGTTTACCGGAGATTCCAGATATTCAAATAAAATTAGTTCAGTACGCCCATAGACTTCCTTACAGAGAGTACTGTACATAAAAAGTTTGCTAAAATTCCACACATTCCAATAGAGGATAAAATCTGTAAGCTGAAATACGCGTCGCGGCACTGACGCAAATTAGTAGATCTTAAAAAAGGCAATAAGAACCGTTTTCTTGGTATATCATAAAATTTACAAAAGAGGACCACATGCATTGTAGATTGGGAAGCTTTCGCATCACATGGACACGCTCTTAAATCTGTACTCCAGTCACTCATAATCGGAAAGGTTACTAGCCGATGGAAGATATTTAAGCGGAATCTTGTAAGAACAAATCGTTGTCGGGGATTTACCACGCTTCCTAGGTAAGGCTGGACTGCATCCGTCGACAGAATTAGTTGGTTAGACATTACTGTAGATTTTTTTGATTCCACTTCCCATCTCTGTTCATCCAAGTGCTTCAAAGTCAGAGCCCTCAAATCTCTCCTGGTTATTTTTTCCAGTGATTGTGGGTTTTGGTAATATGCTTCGCAGCCCATATTTTTAAAAAAGGTCATAATATATCTCAGCCAAGGAACTCTAAGCGAGTGTGTTAGATTCATGCAGTCGGATAGTATGGCCTGGTTTAATCCGGTATGCTCAGAGGTCCACACTTAATGCCATAATAATAGAGGCTGTATCTTAATTAGATCAATTACAAAGGGGACCCCTAGTTCCGAATGGCTAATATATGATGACGTGCTATTTGGTGCCATTAGTAGGTATCTGAGGAAGTCATTTTCCACCAACTGAATCGCATGGCAGTTCGTATACCCCCAGATACATGCTCCATAAGTGGCCGCCGGGATACATTTGGCTTTATAGATTTTTACCATGTTTGACGGGGAGATCCCCCCTAGTTTTTTGGAAAAGATCTTCAAGGCCGCCGTTGTTTTAATGATCTGGTCTTTTTTTGTTTTCACGCAGTGTGCCCAAGTGGCTTGTTTGTCGAACATTATGCCCAAATATGAGAAGGTGGGAGCTATCTTCACCTTGTCCTCGTGAATAGTGATTTTATAGGACTTGCTCAGTTTCCTGCCACAGTTCATTATAAAAGTTTTCGAGCGGTTGACTGTGAGGCCCAGGGCTGTCATGTAATTTATACAAGTGGTTAGGAGTTTCTGGAGGGCTAGCGGTGTCCTGGCCATGAGTACTGCATCGTCTGCGTAAAGAAGTGCAGGAACAGGGCGATTGCCTATTTGTGGAAGGTCTTTACATTTGCTTATCAATTCACTTTCTAGGTTGTTTATGTATAATGAAAATAGAAGTGGTGCGAGAACGCAGCCTTGACGCACCCCTCTGTATATGCCAAAAGACTTAGTACATTCCCCTCTCATCCCGTACCTTACTCTTGCTCTGCACCCAGTATACAGATCCCTTATGAAATGAACTATTGTTGGTTCGACCCCCATGCTTATTAGAATATCCCATAACTTTTCATGCAAGACACAGTCAAATGCTGAGGACAAATCTATAAAGGCCAGGTGCAAACTACCCTCTCTGGTCTTCGTATACTTCCCCACTAGGATAGTTAAGTTCAGAGCCTGTTCCACTGTACCTAGTCCTGTGCGGAAGCCATACTGCACTGGGGATAGAATGTTATTTTCTTCTGCCCATGTTTGAAGTCTATTTAGAATTATTCTCCCCGCTAATTTGGCTGATGTATCAAGGAGAGAAATTGGCCTATAACAGGCTGGGTTAAGGCGATCCCCCTTTTTGTATATGGGTATGATGATAGAATGGCGCCATGATGATGGTGGGCCTTGTGTGCAAATGGCCCTCAGTACCTGCGTCAATAGAGGGCCCCATAGGTCGGTGTTAGCTTTATATAGGTCGATTGGAACACCATCGGGCCCTGGCGCTTTCCCTGCTTTGCTTGTGTTTATAGCTTCTACTACCTCCTCTAAGGTAAACTGGGGTGATACTGCTAGGTGTCGATCTTCCTCAAAGTCTAGGACTTTTAGAAGGTCCGGAGGAGCTCTGTCATTGGGTTGACAGTATAGCTTAGAAAAGTACGTGATCCAGTCCTCTTCCGAAATTGCAATTTCCATTCTAGGGGTATTATTGTCACCTAGAACGGGAGTATTTATTATTTTCCAGAAGAGGGCATTGTCTTTCGTCAGACTAGCTCTGTGTAAGTTGTCCCATGACTTCCCTCTCAAAGCGAGTTTCCTCTTTTTTGTGGCTGTCTTATATGCCAGTCTGCAGATACGTATTTCAGTCTGACATCTTATGGGGGCACTTAGGGCTTTTTTTAATCTTGTGTGCGCTTTCGTACAATCGTGGTCAAACCAGCCGGTTTCCCTTTTCTTACCCCCTGCCCCTCCTGTCCTAATCGTGAGGGCTTTTTTTACGATGTAGGTTATCTGTTGGAAGGCACTTAGACATTGTCCTGGGGCCGTGTCATCACTAAGGCAATCAAGGAACACTTGGATATGTTCACGTAATATATCTTTTAATAATACCTGTGGGTCAGTCTGACTCCATCTCAGTGTATAACCATTACCGGGGGCTAGTACAATATCGTTTACCATCGTTACCTCTCTGGCTTTAGCCTGTGTGGCAGGGATTGGTGAAAGTTCCAGGCTTTGAGAGAAATGGTCGCTTATTGCGATGTCATGGATTATGTAATTAGAAAAATAGTGTACAAAATGTGTTGACATTAAAATATAATCGATAACTGTATTTGCACCCCTTCCATTAAAGGTTGGTTTAAACTGTAGTTCTTTGGGAGATAATTCATTTACAAGAGACAGATTATGTTTTTGGGCCACTGAATTCATTGCCTCTCCTTGAACGGTATGTGAAAAGTGCGGTCCAATGCCGATATCTTCGGTATCCCAACCGCACACCTTTCCTGTGGGTTCCTTGCAAAGATGTACATTAAAGTCGCCCCCCCCATATAATAAAAGTCTTGCGTCTATTGCTCGCACATATTTCCTCTAGGTCCTCACCCATCTCTGTTAAAATTTTGGGGACTTCTCTATGCGTTGCATTATTATAGAAGTTGATGAGTACAAGTTGCATTCAATCATTTGATAATAGGTTTTTGTGATTTGCATTTTTGGGTTATGTAGCCATGCCTTGTTTGAGATATATGTGCATAGGCCTCCCTTTGGCCTGCCGTGATTAACCTGTACAGCTGGTGTATGAAATGTCTTGTACCCATTTATGTGGACTGGATTTAATGTCCAGGTCTCCTGAAGACAGATACAAGGAAAATCCCCAATGAAATTTACACAAAGCTCGTTATTGATCTTATTAGTTAGACCTGCCACATTCCAGTAAAGTATAGTTGTTTCCATATATTGATAGGGTTGGGGGTGCGCCTCCTCTATAGATGGTAAGAGTGGTACGTCATCTTGAGTATAAATTATTGGAGGGAGTTGGTTCCCCTGATTCAAATGGATGTCTATGATGTTCCTATCGGATGCCATCTCGCGGGATACATCTCCCCTGTTCTCGGTAGGCCTTTCTTTATTTACATCCAGGGCAAATTCATACGGAAAATCTATCTTCTTCCTGTTTAGTCAATCCAAATCTTTTAGCGTTGTAAGTGGTTGAAATCTATTACTAAGAGAATTATGGTCCAGGGTATTTAGTACTTGTTCATTTACGGATTGTAGATCCCTACTGTTGCGCCCCGAAGATCTTGGATAAAAGAAACCCAAGGGTAGCAATGAAATTCCTTGACAAGTGGCTTGTCTAACACCTAATTTGTGGATGATACTATACACCAAATCTGGGGTCTTGAATGAAAGAACCACACAGTCTCCTTCCACTACTTTTTCCCTGTTTCCTATCCACTTGACTCTTCTTGCCATTTTTATATCATTAAATAGGACCCCCACCCCCCCAGGCCCCAAACGTGTTCCTATCCAATTCAGGGCCTTATTCCTCAATGCCGGCCACGTTTCCCGGTGTTGATCACCTATAGGGGGAACATTTGTCAGGACCACAACGTATGGAGTTGCCTCCGGAGGAAGATGTAAATGGTCACTAGGTATGTATGTAGACTTCGGGGGTCTTGTTTCAGTATGTTGAGGCCTTCCTTTGTCTGTTCGGGGAATATTTGTCCTAAGTAGTGAGGGAGTGTTGGGCAATGTGGTGACTTGTTTATGATTAGTAGTTGGTACTGGTGGAAATGATTGTATGCTGGTTAGAGGCTTGTGAATAGAGTGTATATGGCTAGTACTTACTGATATAAATGGTACCTGTGGTTTAATCAAGAGCTTTGAGAACAAGTGTGGGTCGTTAACCTTATCTAGAGGTATGGATTGGGAATTTCGCTCGAAATTCAAATTTGGCAATATTAAACTTGGATTTTGTTTTAGGTCGTGTGAGGCCTCTGGGTGTAAAGACTTTATAAATCCCATGCCTTCCTCGACCTTGCACTCCACTACTTTTAAGCGTTCCAACAGGGAATCCCGTTTAGCCCCGAATGATGATTTCATGCTATTTATTAGGTCACAGAGGTTGGCTAGGAGAGATCTAGTCGTATCTACTGGTTTAATTGGGAGTTTCTTCCGAGATGACTTCTTTAAGGGCTTTCTATCGAGTGTGGGTACCAAATCATTCTTAAGAGATTTTTTAGGAGTGTTGTCTGCCTTCTCTGGCGCCGGCTTCCTTTGGCGTTTAGCTACAGGTGAAAGGTCATCTAATGAGAGAATTGAATCTGAGATATTTTGAATGCATCCATTTTTATCTGTTGCATCTCTGTTCAGTGCTTCATTATTACACCTTTAGTTTTTTAAGTACTTATGGTGAATGGCCTCGTTTTGCTTTGTCTCAAAATTGAAAGTGAAGGCGCTCTTGTGCTTCCCTACATTGCAACCAGGATTGGTTAGATTGACCACTGTGTGTTACATCCGTGCAGGTCGACTCCCTTGTCTGGAGTGGTTTTTCACATGTAGCTTTGCTGTTGATATATACTTTACTAGGGGGGTATGTTTCGCTCGTCGAACAGATACGTATGGTTATTATTACACTACCGTGTTTAGGCCTAGTAGCAACACAACACTCTGTAACACCACTTGAAAATACTCCATTAGTCGAGGGGATATGGAGTGGTGTTTCCATTATTAGTGACACTTCTGTGTATAGGATGTTCATTCAGGCACTTTTAAATTAATCTTTTGCTGGAGTAAAGACATATTTTTTTCAGTTTTTTGTTAGGGCTACAAGTGTCATGGCTGATGTATGTGTGATTATGTACTATTGTTTTTGCATGTATTTTACATTCTATGTGTTAATAATACAGTTCCTGACATTTTGATATCACTAGCAACAAAGTGTACTGCAATTTACTTAATGCTGGCACTTTCCTAGCTTCAATTTTAAAGGTTTGCATCGCCATTCTATCAGCAAGTTTATTTCATTTCCAACCTTGGTCTTTATTTTGCTACACTATAGAATTTTGGTTTTGTTTCTTCCAAAGACTTGGCGGGGTGGAGATATCCTTGTGGAATATGCCAATTTCCTGTGAATAACTTGCACTGAGGGACATATTTATACTCCATCTGCACCGAATGTGTGTCAAAAATGTTGACGCACATTCAGCGCAAACCTTGCACCATATTTAAACTTTGACGCCCGAGCCCGCGGACGTCAAAATCCCGCCGGGTGCGTCATATTTTTGGATGCGGCAACCCGCCTTGCGTGAATCATATGCAAGGTGGGCATTCCCGTCCAAAAAATTACTTAAACGCATGTGCGTTGTATTTATGCTTTTGGGCAAAAATGACGCACGCCCTGGAGGCAGAGCCGGAAAATGACGCACAGCCCGATTTACGTCAAAAATTACCGCCTGGGTCAGGGCAGGCATTAAAATTGGGCAAACACACCTGTATTTAATCAGAACACACAGAAGCAACATCAGAGCAGCAGAGCAGCAAAAGGGAGACATGGAGGTGCTTCTCATCCAGCATGCACGCAGACGCAGAGCCCAGCAGCAACAACAGCAGCTACCACAACACCAGCAGGGACCCCAAAGGCAGCGCAGAAGGCAGGAGAGGATATTCCACACCAGAACAACCCTTAATGGTCTCAGGGAACATGACATCCTCCAGAGGTATAGGTTGAACTGGCTGGCCATTCAGCAGCTGCTGCGAAGCATTGAGCCACAGTTGGCACCCACCTTGCTGACACCCCACACCATCCCAACATAAACCAATCTGCTTGCCGTACTTCACATGCTGGCAAGTGTCTCTTTTCAAACAACTGGTGCCCTAGTTGCCGGAATATCACAGCCATCATTCTCTGCCTTTTTGCCCAAAGTACTGGATGCCATCATTGGACTCACACCCGCCACATCTGCTTCCCTAACACACTGCAGAAGCAGCAGGAAACAAAACAGGGTTTCTACCTCATTAGTGGCTTCCCACATGTCCTTGGTGCAATCGACTGCACACATGTATGTCTTGTGCCACCTGCTGCAACTGAACACCTCTACCGCAACAGGAAGCACACCCATTCCATCAATGTGCAGGCCATTGTCGATCACCAAGGATTGATCATCAACATCGTGGCAAAATATCCTGGGAGTGTCCATGACTCATTCATCTTCCGTCACAGCACCATCAATCAACACTTCCAGGATGGACGGTTTGGCAATGGACTACTTGTTGGTAAGTACAAAAACCTACTTATATACACACTGCACAGCAACCCTCTGGGACACACAACACATACACCACAACAGCAACATGTCGACAGGAACACACTAAGGTTGTGACATCGCTAGCCATGTTTCATAGGTCACCATTGAACCTGTCACAAATCTGAAATAAGTGTACAGTTTAATGTTAAGACGTCAATGATCACAACGTTTGGAGTGGGTTGCCTAATTGTCACCTTGCAAAATGTAAGAATCTCAATTATGTTTACATTAATCCATTGCATAAGTCTAAAGGTATGGGATGTCCAGGGTACATTGATATGAACGTGTTAGCAACACTGTCAAATTGAACCTGTGTATGGAACTATCATCTCAACCCCAGTGCAGACACAGGGACACCTGTATCACAAGTCACAATGCTGAGGAGGGCACACTGTACTGCAAATCCCAAAACATACTGCTGACAACCGGTCAGCAGCCAAACACTCGTTCAGCCAAGGAAACAACATAATGCAGATGGTACATCCTACAAGCCTAGGATGCAACACAAAACCACAAAAGATTCACAGACAACACAAGACAATTACTGCCATGCAAGGTGATTTCAATGGGGCAAGCTACATCAACATGATCCCATTCATTTTCTCTTTCAGCTGACCAGGGGTATGGGATCCAGCCATGGATTATGACACCATTTGGCAACCCAAGCACTGGGAGCGTGCCTACAATGACGCACATAGGAGGACACGCAGCATAGTCGAGAGGACCTTCGGCATCCTCAAGTCGAGATTCAGGTGCCTCGACATCACTGGTGGTAGCCTCCTATATTCCCCTGAAATGGTCTGTAAGATCATTCTAACATGTGCCATCCTGCACAACATTTGCATAAGAAGGAACATTCCCCTCTTGGAACCAGAGCCACACATGCCTGAAGAGGAGGAAGAGGAGGATGGTGGCCTGCAACATGAGGGGGAACAACAAAACACGGCTGATGGATTGCGTAGGCGCCAACATAGCGTGAACAATTTATTTTAAAAATAATCACTCACCACTGTATTAACTCATGTAAATAAACACCAATAATAATCACCATAGCATGGTCTGGCTAATCATTTGTGCTCACCTTTATCTCTAACTATCAGAATAAGAGTGTAGCCTCATGGAGCATTGCTGATATACCGATCAGGACACAGAAAATCCCAGAACAATTGTGATGCGTATCACACAACGGTCACATACACACACACTGTAAATTACATATATCCTGTACATTTCACCTTTGAAGGGCAATAGCAAAGGACCACACCTATTTCACACATACATGTTGGCAACATGGTTCATCGCAGCATATGGCACACGACTAATACACCATCACTCAATAAGGGGAAAACAAGCCTACATGAGGCAGTTGATGTGCTAGTGCATCGATAACAGGAATGTATGACCAGACCCTTGACAGCAGTAAGTCCAACTGCATCCAATCTTTGCAAGGACTATCTGTGACTAGAGTTACATATAAGCAGAACATAGACAGCACAAGTTCCACACCTATGACAAGCATTGCGCACATGACATACAATGTACATGTCAGCCCATTTCCTAACTCCTGACACACCCATGCTCCTGGTCACAACCCACCTGTCTGAAGAGGTCCCTGGAATAGTAATATGTTTACCCCGAAATTCCCTCCTCTACACACACAGACTAACAATAGTAATCCAGTGTGCTACACCCTTTCTTATGGTATGCCTTTGTCATAGTACATCTGACTGCATGGACGTCAGGTCAATTAATACACTGGCTTGTAGTTTCTAAGCCTTGTTATCACCTGTAGATTGCTTCCCGTGTGAAAGGTACTGTTGGCCATTTGAACTGGAATCTCACCTACAGGACTTGTGATAAACTGATGCAGCACACACCTGTGATCACCTCCATACACACCACCCATCTGAACATGTACTGCCCCTGCTGATGCCTGGAACAGCATAGAAGTTGCCATTTTGTCAAATACACCGTTATGCATTGCTAGTAATTAAGCCGTGTAACACAGCCCTTGGGTTCATGTGTCACCTTCAAAAACACAGGACATACACAGTTTTACATGTCAACTGTCTTGTTCCTCCTCCAACCAGTCTTAGTCAGACCACTGATTATGTAACTTGTGAAATTGCTGGATCCTGATTGACCCTGCATCCTGTCAGCCTGACTGGCACCTGTCTGTGCGTTACCCTAAAGATTCCTTGTGGCTACATATGTACCACACTTGCTTTACCAAACCTCTCATTCCTCAGAGGGTATTTTGTCATGTGCTTCATCAATGCATACCCAAATACATTGTATAGCATCATCTGCCTTTTAAAAGTGTGACAGTGTCCCAGGGCCGTATGCAGGGATTGGGTACGGTGCCTCCAGCAGAACCAGCAACCTCTGATAATGTCCATGAAAAGTCCACACGTGTTACGACCCTGACAGTTCTTGTAAAGACTATTTAGTATTATTTGGATGCGGCCTAATTTTCACTCCTGTGCATCGAAAAATATGACGCACAATCTGTATGCGTGAAAAAATATGACGCATAACGATAAAAACGGCAGCCATTTTATGCAGGAAGTGATGTAATAGGATATCCTGTTTACAGAATATGTACAGTGGGTGTACTTTCACTTTGCAGTCTGTAAATCTTCTAGACTGTGTGGCTGTGTTCAGAGTGTTGTCCAGTGATTTTGTGCTTTTGTGTCCAGTGTGCTATCTTACTTGTTACTTTGTGTAATAAATATTGTTGTTGTATACTGTCTGAGTGTGTTTTGTTCACAGTTGTCCGGTATTGTATTGTATTTGTTGTTTGTGGGAGTCTGTTGTGGGTAGTGCTAATTTGGGGATAGTTGGGCTCTTTTAGTTATTAAGTTGACTTCTTTTTTTGTACTTCTACTTCCCCCTTTTCTCCTTTCTTCTTCTTTATCCCCTATTTCCCTTTTCAGTGCTGAGATGTTGGGTAGGCCACGTCTTGGCAGGATGGGTGAGGAGGAGCTTGGGGAGTTTATATGGCTGGTGTGCCATTTCCTCGCACTCATGATCGAGGCAGGGTGATACAGGGGTATCACACTGAGGCGCGAAGAATCCGGTGGGGAAAGGTGCTGCATCCCTTGCAGCCCGTGTATGGGAGCCAGAGGAATGACCACCAGCTTAAGCACTGCTGGGCTGACCTCATCACCAGGGAGCAAGATCTACTGGACCACCTGGGAATAGTCATTGGTGGCCCTGTTGGTAAGTACAAATCATGTAAATGTGCACAATTAAAAGCTCTGTAGTGACATCAGATGATTTGTACAATATCTGCCGGCTAGGTTGCTGACTGTGTGGAATGCTGCGGAAACATACATGGTCATTGATGTACTATGTGAAGGACCACCATTGCTAGCTGTCAGGAAGCATGTGATCTGCAAACTTACAGAATACTTTTGCTTAATGTAATTTGGTGCCGCCTTTGTGTCAGACAGTAACACAAAATAGGACCCAATCATGTCTATATAGGTTACATTTGCCAGTGAAGTATAGATTTACTAAAATATTGGCAACCTTTGTTGACACAATAGCTAGACTGACTTTAGAAACACTACAGGATGCAGAAAATGAGTGCTGGCTTCACGTCAATTGATGATAGCAATGTGGTCCAGATATATGTCTCATGTGTGTCTGGTGAGTGTGTAAGGAAAGCGTTTTTGGAAGTTCTATGAATGTTAGGGATTATTGTGGTTCTTCATCTTTTTGGATACATGTCAGATCTGGATTTGAAAACAACGGGAAAAGGTGTAAGGTGCCCTCAGCTAACATCTTAGACTGGTATTTAGAGTTTGTTGTGCCATATTCCAATTAGGGATGGCAGTCCAAAGGTATGCACATGGGTTCATATCTCTATGTTTGGTGCAAATGACAATTGCTGGGCCACATCAAATGAAGAAACTGTAACAACATGAGGGCTTACAAAAGTCCCTGTCCCTCTGTACATTGTACCTATGTATCATAAATCTGTCATGGCCACATAGGCTGTTTGACTGGTAATGCAGTCCTCAAGTAACCAGGCTTTGGATGTCTCTCTTGGATGCACATGATGAGACGATTACACACCATTATTATTTCTGCTTACTAATGAAGGAGCATGTTTGCCACCACATGATAGTTAGGACCACTGCATGTGTGCAGATATGTGTGTAAATGTCACAGGAGACCCATGCTGTGTACATGTTAGCCGTGATATATCAGATGCAGTATCATCATGTCTGAATGGTTTTCATTACTTCTGTCATCTTACACATTGTTTTTGTCTTTGAAATTGTTGGTCAGTGCACAGATTCTGAGCACATTTCTTCCTTCCATGCCTTACAGGTGGACCGGCACCCTACAATGTGGGATAGGTGGCTACATTTGAGGACCCCAACCACTCCAGTAAGTGTTGATATGTCTGTTATGTGTTTTGTTTGCTGGTGATGTGTGATGGACTCATGTTGTGTTGAACACATAGCAAGGTGTGATGCGCTGGCCAATCATTTGTCTTGTTCCATGAGTGGGATTTCAGTTTCTCACCATTTTTGAGTTGGCCAATGCTTATCCTATTGTATTATCTAGGGATTGTAGGTCATTCCTGTAGGCCCCGCAATGAGAACTGGGTTGAGTCATGTGGATAACACTTGTATCAACAAGAGTCGCACTGGAACTCATCTCAGATTTAGTCTACCTGTCAGACCCACATTCTCCCAGATTGGGACTGCAAATCGCTTTCCAACAGACTTCTGCTTCCCTATTCACCAAAGTACTTATTAAAATGTAGGTAGAACTTCCCTGCAGCATGTAGTTCCACATGTAGTGCTACAAGTATGTGGCACTTGAGTGCAATGGCCTAGGTGTGCATGCAGATCATGATCATGGGTGTTCTTGCAACTCTGTGTCTGTTGTAAGTCATGCCTTACTGGAAGTATATGATGTGGACAAAGGTCTGCATTTCCTGACATGTGTGGCGCTAGGATTGGTCAAGGGTTTGCTGTCTCCTATTTGTTGATAGACCTTACCTGTGGTGTGTGTGTAGAACCAAACACATGTCGAGCTTTCTATAGACTCCTGGGTGTTTGGAATTGTTCGTTGTTTCTCAACCCCCCCACCCTCAAACACAGGCATGGGTTTGTGAATAGGGTACCTAGGACTGATGCTACCAGTATGTTACACAGACATGTGAATAAGTGAATGTTTGTTCGGAACCTAGTATACACACTCAGGTATGGCACATGAGTACTATACTAGCAAGTCCAATTACAACTTGCAGACCATGTGGCTTTAGATTTCCATCCCGTACACTGACATAAGTAGCCCAGGCATTGGCGGAGGATGTGCAGCATGATTGTTAGCTGACAACTGGCAGAACTCAGATGCCAAGTTAATGCCAGTTGTTATCCATCTTGTAGGGTTTGGATGTGCTATGTGTGATATGACCTTTGTAGGCTGGCCTGCCATGTACTTCCTCAGGGACATTCAATGATCTGTATGGTGAAATGAGCTTTTACAAGTACAGTAGATGTGCTGTCTGATTTACTTCTTGTGCTATTTCACACAATGCAGTCCCTAATGTAAAATGTTTGCTTTTGTCTTCACAGCTGCGAACATGATACCCATCCAGGTCCGTGAGTTCCAGAGGCGGGCTATGAGGTACCAACATATCCTACTGGTAGAGTCGGGGTTCAGACGGATGGCCCGTAGATACCGGAATGAACGGGCCTCCGGAGCATGGAGGGCTTTCCCAAAGGGTGGCCCTACTCTGCCCACCACAGCCACCACCAGCACAACCACCACTTCCACCCAGGTGGCACCACCCACAGCTGGGACTGTTGTCCCAATGTCTGCAGTTGCTCGAGGCCCCAGCAGTGGAACACCTTCAGGGCAGCCCACAGGCATTGGCTCTACACGCCCACACACATCCTCCGCCGGTACCCAGACTGCCCCATCTGCTACAGTTGACCCTGCAGCTTTTCAGGCAATGGAACGTAAAATGGACCATGTGCTATGGAAAATCAGTCACCTGCAGCGGGATGTTCGACATATGAACAGGCGTGTGCAGTCCATAAAGCGGACCCTCCGGAGGACCAACCTCTAGACTTTCTGATATGAACATGATTCCCTCCCTCCTCTTTCCTTGTTCTCATACTTAGTGGGCTTAGTGTTAGGTTAGTATAGGATGTTAGTTTAGTTAGTGTTAGTGGGTGGGGGGGTCCTGATTCTTTCTATTTTTACTGTTTAAGTGTGTGGGTGGGTGGGTGTGTGGGGGGTATGTTGGGGTTCTTGTGTGTTTACAAAAAAAGTAAAAAAATAAAAATCCAAAAACAATTTAAAAAATATTTAAAAAATACAAAAAAATATATATTTGTTTAGGATAGTATAGTATGTGTTTAGGTTAGTATCTGGTGTCCTCCATGTGTCCCGTCTCATAAGGGGGGTGGGGGGCTGATGTTTAGAACATTTCGTTACATGTGATAAGTAAGTTTAGGTTAGGTTAGTTAGGGACGGTTGTGGGTAATGAGTAGTTAGGGTAGATTAGGGTAGGTAAGACTTTTCCCTGAGTTTCCTCGTCTGTGATTACCGTTTAATAAATATGTAGTGAACCCTTTACAGTATGTGTTAAATGCATGGTGATCAGGGCCTTGGCATTAGTGTACATTAATTTAGTTCTATTACATTTGTGTCCTATGCTACGAACAAATCCCAACTGAGCTGTAAGATTGGCAGCTACTACAGTGCTACCTTGCAAAGATTCCACCATTCGTTGCAACCACCAATCACAGTTAATATGGATCTCAATATGTTTTTTTTCAATAAGTATGTTTTCAAAGTCACAAACAGTGCTTCCAGATTTGGTATTGGGGGAACTGTTTTAGGTCTGACTGCAGTGTGATGTTCAAGGACACCCTTATAAGGTCGTAAGCACTCTTGTAGTATCGTCTTCATGACTCACATAGATCATTTGTGACACTGTTCAGCATGATTACCTATTTGGATGTAAACTCAGACACCTTCATTCATGCAGTTTTTGGAGTGTTTGCTTAGATTTGTGTGCACTGTTATATGTTTTAGTATTGCATGGTGACAACATTTTGCTGCCACTATTTGATGACTTAGAAATCCCTTGAGGAAGCATTATTCTGTCCAACACAGCATGATGGTGTATGGTTTCTCACTTCATCAGATATTACCCTCAGGAAGGGCAGAGTATGATGCAATCCTGGCCAGTGTGCAAATGTATCTGACTACATAATTTCAGGACAGTTGTATTGACAAGCTACATAATTTGATAGGAGGCACATTTCAGTTATCTACTGCACAGTTTATGTGTCACATTAAACAGAGACAAAGTTGTTGTGTAAGTGCTATTAATTGAAAAGTGATGTTGTGCTATATGTACATTGTCCATGATTGTGAGTCCATTATAGTGACATCTTCCGTTATGATCCTACACAAGTGGTAAAGGAAAATGCTTTTGACATGCTTGGGTGATGTGTCATCAGTGCAGAGGGACAGGATTTGCCAATGAGTAAGAGAGAGACAAGCACTGGGCAGGCTGACAAGATATACAGTGGTTTGTAGAACAGTCATTGAGTACAGATGTTGTAAGACTGGCATGTTACAAAGCGCTGGACCTTGGTAATAATTGGCCATGTGGCAGGGACTAATGCTTCCGGGTACTTTTCCGTGTGAAGGTGATCTGTTCCATGTCTTCTTCTTCTGATGTGTGTGTTGCCTCCTCTGTCCTTGGTGGTGGTGGCTGTGAAGGGGCAACACACACCTCAGTGTCAGAAAACGTGGAGTCAGACATCCCAGTCACTGCTACCTGTGAAGGTCTTCAGGGCAGTACTGCAGCAAGGAGGATCTGCTGATTCTTAAGAATAGCAGCCACATCACGATGGTAGGCATCCAGGTCGGCCCTGAGGGGGTCATGATTGCATTCGTGCATGCAGTGGAAGGTTTGGGGTGCGAGGTGTTGTGGCAACTCCCTTACTGCAGTGGTGAATTCCTTGACAGTTTCTTGTAGTCCTTGCAGGATGGATGTTAGGGCTTGCATAGCTGCTGCCTGATCTGCAGATGACATCATGCACAAACGCACCCCCTCTAGGCTGCCATAGTTTGCATCCCCACCCACACCTCATAGGCCAGCTCCTGCTGTACCCCAACTACAGTTATCTCAAAGCTGGTGGCTGTGTCGTCTGAGTCCTCAGCTGTAATGGAGCTGGCAGGTCTTACAATGGTGGTGGTGGGGGGATCCTCTGCGATAGCTGCTTATTCTGTGCTCCTCCTTGTGACTGAAGGTGGTTTCCAAGGACATTTTGGATGGTCTGCTGGGGAATGTTTGTCAGCTCGTCATCCATGTCATCAGGGTATTCCGGGACAGGCATATCCGCAGGAGATCCATCGTCCTCTGAAATGAAATGGGGTGCAATTAGTGTGTATGTGTTGTGGCATTTGTGATGTGACATGCCTGCCTTGTGATGATTTCACATTGTGATCTTGTTTCCTGTTCATTACTCCAGTCGTTCAGATGGGCATTCTCCCAGGCCTATGGCCCACCTGCATGTCACATGTATTGTATTAAGTTATTGGACTTCTCAGCATCATCTCCTCTAGTCTTGTTTTAGGCCAAATAGTGATTTGCCACCTTCTTGTCCTACTCAAACCTCTGTCTGCATCCATTCTCATGGTGAGACCTTTCATTGGCTGTGGATGTTCTGATGGCATTGGCACCACACTTAACAATCTGGACCTGCCCCAGTCTCTGATCTTTCACATCCACTTATATGTAGTTGACATGTAGCGTATCCTATGCATAGCATTGTTATGGCACGATATGGATGTTGGCATTGGTAATGTGTACAGCTGATGTTAGGGAATGTGTGGTACATTGGATTGCTCAGATAGTCATAGCAGTGTCCTATTTCCCCCTCTGACTGTGCAGGTGTATGTCAGTGACCAGTTATATGTGTCCTCCCCTCAATGCTGTTGTCTGAGCAGTATGACATTTGGGATTTTGCATTGTGACCCAGGCACAGGATGGACCCTGACATATGCAGCATGGGTGTGACTTTAGTGCTGTGTAGCTCCTAATGTGGATGACATTGGCTGATATTTGCGACAACTATGGGCATTCACATTTGACAGGACTGGAGCCTTTGTCTTGTTTCAGGGGATTATTGAAGTTGTCATTCACAACCCTCTAATTTAGGTGTGCATGATCCATGGGGACGTTACTGCCATTGGCTACTTGAGCTGCACACAGAGCGGAGGTGGTAGTGGCAACTGTTGTCACTGTTACATTCCAGTTGTCGGTATGACTAGAGGTTGTTAATTGGGCCCTAGTTAATGTAGAGGGTATAGTGGCTGACATGTGACAGGATGTCAGTTTGACGTTGTGCCCTTCCCTTCTGGCGTGGCTTTACCTTTGCTCCATCGTTGGCATGGCAGCATACCCCCATGGGACTGTTGTTGGTGTAGTGTAATGGTGTGCCCCGGCTTCTCTCTGTGCAGGCCATGCCCCATGCCATACCCCTTTACCTATGCCACTCCATGTATATGATGACTTCCATGAAATTTTGTGGTCGGTATCCCCCCCTGCTTACATTTGGCATTAGTGCATTTTAATTCCCCATGCGACTTACCCTGCATGTGCGTTGTATCCTGGTAGTCTGCGCTGTCCTGTCCTTGAATCCCTGTGACGATCTCCTCAGGGATGACGGCTGCGATCATCTCCTCCATGTAGTCCAGGCCCTCCTGGTGTGCTGGACTCCCACCTCCAGTCTGCAGTGGTGCCTTCCTGTTCCTGGCCATCTTTTCCTTGGTCCTGCGCTTGCAGTCATTCCAGCGTTTCTTGCACTCGATGACTGTTCTGCGTACTTCTGCAACACTGTTAATCTTGTCAACAATTTGTTGCCATATTGCCTCTCTCCTACTGATTGGCAACTTTGAGGTGACAAACAGTTGGTGCTGGTGTTCCGTCACATCTTTAACCAGATTTTCCTGCTCCTCTGCACTGAAGCAACACTTTCTTTTCTTCTTAAAAGTGTCCTGGTTCTTGTGTGGGTCCTCCTGACTGGTTCCTGGTCTGTTGTCATCTTCCTGGGGTCTGTACAGGCATCTGGGATCCATTTTGGCTCTCCTCTGCTGAAATGGCTGTGTTTGC